>NC_066581.1:353754895-354354895 GCF_024323335.1 Lathyrus oleraceus | reverse complement strand
AAGCAAAAATTAATTACAATGGTTACAATTAAATATACCATTCCAATTTTACCCTCAAATTTAGTTTTTCAATATTCATGTTTATTCCTATAATAACTCCACTTTTTACACTTCCAAAAGAGCATTTATTTTGAAACGTTGCATTTGTTATCATTGGCTTTTGAAAAGTGATATCCTATTATAAATGGTGCAGTATCATCTTGTACAAAATTCCATGAGTCTTGTTCTTCCTTTTTTTTTTTATACTCTAAAAATGGCAAACCCACATCATTTAGCTAATGAGTTTCCATCTTTTGATTTAGGTATCGAAGACAACAAAGTTCCTGAAACAATTCAAACTCCAACAAATGAAAGTGCAGAAAATATCACTCCAAAAGCTTTAGTATTTATAGAATTCACTATGAAAATGTTAAATTTCTACATGGCGGGACCATGGAAATTTAGGCGGGTGGAGAATACAGTAAATGGACTAAGAAGTGTTGTTTTTAGACGGGACAAATTTCTACAGGAAATTTTAGTAGGAGGAAGTGAAATATATAACCACTAAATGACTAACCATTAAATGGTATTAATAAAAATTGACTAACCATTAAATGGTTATAATAAAAATATTAATTTATTTCTAAATTAATAAATAAGGGTAAATATGAAAAAAATGTATATTTTCCATTACGTAAATGAATATATAGCCACTTTCTTAAAGGGTGAGCTTTTTTTTTTGCTTACATATGAGACCGGAGGGAGTATATTTTTTAACAAGGGCAGTCAAATTTGCTTTTAATTATTAAAAAATTTAAATATATTTAAGAGTGATGAAGACCATTTTAGTCCCTAGTCTTATTTAATATTTTTTTGTTTTATTTAATATTTTTTTAAAATGTTTTTCTTTTTTTTTTAACTTTTGAATGTCCCTTGTTTCATGTTAATATTTTATTAAATGATTTTTTTTAATCATGACTGAACTGTTGTATTATTTTATTATTATTTTCTGTTTTCAATTATTTTTCAATTCATGTAACATTTAATTTCTTTTTATTTATTTTAATTTATTTAGTCAGAAAAATGAAAAAAAATCAAAAAAATTCCGATAAACAAAGGTTAAAAATTATTTTTCAATTTATGTATTATTTAATTTCTTTTTATTTATTTAGTCAAAAAACTGAAAAAAAATCAAAATTTTCTGATAAACAAAGGTTGAAACAAAGACCCCTTTTCAATGGACAACCTACTTTGCCACTCAACTAAGATATTTTTCACATTCTATTTTACAAATAACACTTTTATCGATACACTTTCTTATTATTTTTTATTATTAAAAATATTTAATACATTTTGATATAAATCTTCAAATAGAATTTATACCCACTAAAATCACATTTAAATTTTTTTCAAACCCATTTTATTCAAAACTAAATTTAATTTCTAAAAACATTCAAAATGAAATTCATACGTTTAAATAACTTACACCTAGTAAAATTACATTTAAATATATTTATTCTTATTCAATGTATGTTTATATATGAATATGTGATTTTTAAGAAAAAATGATATATTTTGATAATAAAGTTTTTATAAAAATTCACACCCACTAAAATCATATTTAAACATTATTCAAATACATTTAAATAAAAAAATTAAAATTATTTTAAATGTTAGTTATTATTAAATGTTTTTGAATAATATATAAATTTGATTTTAGCATGTATGAATTTTGTTTGGAAATTCATTCAAAAATAAGAATTATATTAATATATCAAAATGAAAAAAAAGAGAGTTTATATATACTATATGTTAACTTGTAAATAAATTTGGATGGTATAAAAAATTATATTTAAATCATAAATAATTCATATTGTTTGAGTTCAAACACATTTTTGATAGTATTTGAATATGTTACGTAAATTATTTAAATGTATGAATTTTATTTTGGATGTTATTAGAAGTTAATTTTAATTTATATAAAATGGGTTTGAATTAAAAGTGATTTTATTCGGTCTGAATTTTATTTGAAGAACATGATAAGAAAATGTATTGATATAAATGTTATTTGTATTGATATAAGTATTTATAATTAAAAAGTAATAAGTGTTGATAATTAAAAATAAGAAAATATATTGATATAAGGGTTGATAATTAATAAATAATAAGAAAATGCTATTTTCTTAGAGAAAATATATTTTATATGGTATAAAAAATTATATTTAAATTATAAATAATTCATATTGTTTGAGTTCAAACACATTTTTAATAGTATTTGGATATGTTCGATAAATTATTTAAATGTATGGATTTTATTTTATATATTATTAGAAGTTAATTTTAATTTTCTGGACTTTTGCCCAATTTATAAAATAAAAAGTGTTATTCTTGAGTTATTTGTATTGATATAAGGGTTTATAATTAAAAAATAACAACTGCTGATAATTAAAAATAAAAAAATATATTGATATAACTGTTATTTGTATGTTTTAAACATAAAAAATAAATTATTTAGTGATAGAGTAAGTTGTCTCTTGACTAAGGGTCCTTGTTACAGCTTGGTGGAAAATTTTGATTATCTTCTTCTTTCTTTGATAATTAAATAAAATTAAAATAAATAAAAAATTAAAATGAATATTATGTGGATTTAAAAATATATAAAAATATAAAATAATAAGTTCATATCATCAAAATAATACACATGACAATTTAATTACTGTTCAAAAATAAGAAAAAGAATTGGTTTGAAAAAAATATTAACGGATGGATTCATGATTGGATTAAATTTTATAAGAGATTAAATTTTACAAGAATTTTTTTCTCAGTTGATTAATTTGGACTCTAATATTTGTGAGGACTAAAATATACTATTGTTGGTTTACTATATTAAATATATTTATTATATATTCTATTAAAATATTCTTGACATTCACTTTAAATATACTATTTTTACCCTATTTTAATATACTTTAAAACATAAATATCTCTTTTTCTATATTTGTAATTTAAAAAAAATAAAATGTTAATATTTCAAATTAAAATATTACATATATTGATTAAAATTTAAAACATTCTTTAAAGTATGAGGTTAAAGATAATGCACAGTGTAAAGAAGTATTACACTGACATTCAATCAAAATATTTTATATTGCTAAAGCATATAAGTATTTTAAAAATAAAAGTGTGATGTGTCGGTATACACGGATCTCATTGGTTGACAGTTTAAAAATATTTTAGATTGTCAGTGCATATTCTTTTTTCTCTTAAAGTATTGTTATTATATCTTTGAAGCTCTAAAGTCATGCGCTCAAATTACTCTAATGAACTATGTCACCAGACTTTGAAGACCAAGTTCTGATGAACTGGATCAAGACTCTGAAGACCAAGTTTCTGAAGTTAATCTCGACCAGACTCTTATTCTTCTTTCTATACATGTTTCATCACCTCTTTATCAGAAGCTTCTCATATTGAAGATAAGATCAAAAGGGTTTTACGTGAGAAAATAGTACACAGTACAAGATCAAATATTTCTTCCACTATACTGATTTTGTGGGCTAAAGACTGTATTATTATGTCTTCTATTTTCACAGACCGTTATGCAAGGATGTAGCTGCATTTAAGTATTCCATTTCTATCCTCCAGCAGATCTTTTCATTTCCAATATAAAGGAGTCTTGAAAGAATGGAACAATGCCAAGAACGCTAAGAGAATATCATTTACGTGAATATTGCATACAATGAAATACTTGAGAAAAGAAACATACTCACAAGAAACTTTTGTTCATACTCTTCATAGAATATATTTAGTGTGATATATTTGTAATTAATTTGTGTATTTTGCTTTCTTAGAAGCATTTTGTAAACACACTTTGTAACTCAACCTTTGTGATTGTATTTCCTTGAGTGACTAGAGTTTAGTCAAAATTACTCAAGAAGACATTGATAATTGGTATTTGTGTAGTAATCAAGTTTGGTTATAGTGGATTAAGTCCTTGTGATAAGGCGAAATCACCTTGGAGGATGGACTGGAGGTAGCTTGTTCACAACGAACCAAAATAAAAATGATTATGTTCATTTTTTGTTCTTAGTTTTTGGTTTGTCTCCTTGGGTTGCAAAAGTTTTTGTTCTTGTAACCCAATTCTCTTATGCAAAAATAAAAAAAGAGGAATTGATTATGTGCCTAAAGAAAAACCTATTTCAAAACCTAAGGCAAAACCAAAAGCTCTGTATTTCCATTTCTTTTATGCACATACATAAAATGATTATTCTACACAAAGACACAAGTTCTCTAAGAACTCTAGGAGAACTAACCAGAAAGGATTTAAAAATATGTGGGTACTTAAGGACAAAATAATATATGTTGCAGACATCCTTAGCAACACAGATGAAGCATCAATCATGGTACCTGAACTCTGGGTTCTCACAACACATGACGGGAAAAAGACATATGTTCCAAGATATGGAACTTAAGCCAAGTGACTTCTTGGGTTTCAAAGGCGATCATAAAGGGAAGATCATAGGCTCCAGAATACTTGGTAATGGTTCTCTCCATTCTATTACTAATGTGTTATTAGTTTATGGATTAATGCATAACCTATTGTCCATAAGTCAATTAAGTGGAAATGGTTATGATATAATCTTTAATCAAAAGTCTTGTAAAGTTGTTAGTAAGAATAATGACTCCATTCTTTTCAATGGGAAGAGGAAAAATACCACTTAAAAAATTAGAATTTCTGATCTTAAAAATCAAAATGTAAAATGTCTCATGTCTTCTAATGAAGAGAAATAGGTATGGCATAGACGCTTGGACCATGTTAGCATCAGAAGCATTTCTCAGCTAAATAAGTTTGATTTAGTCAGAGGCCTTTGAACTCTAAAGTTATCTTCAGATGCTCTTCATGAAGCATGTCAGAAAGGCAAGTTTTAGAAAACTTCTTTCAAAGCAAAGACTATTATTTCTACCTCTAGGTCTTTGGAACTCTTGCACATTGACCACTTCGGAATAGTGAAAATGACTTCTGTAAATGGAAATAAATATGTTTTAGTCATTGTTGATGACTACAACAGATGAACATGGGTCAAATTCTTAAGACACGAGGATGAGTCATATTCTGTGTTCTAAACCTTCTGCTCACAAGTGCAAAACGGGAAAGACTTATTGTTAAATTCATAAGTGAACATGGTGGTGAATTTGAAAATAAATATTTTGAAAAACTCTTTGATGAAAATGGAATTTCCCATGATTTCTCCTACCCTAGAACTCTATGATAAAATGGAGTTGTAGAGAGGAAGAATATGACCTTGCAATAAATGAACATAACCATGATCAGTGAGACTAATGTGGCTAAGCACTTCTAGGCAGAGGCAGATAACACATCATGCTATATTAAGAACATGATCTCTATAAGATCTATTATGGGTAAGATTCCTTATGAATTGTGGAATAATAGAAAACCCAATATTTCTTATTTTCATCCTTTTGGATTTACTTGTGTTATTCTGAATCTAAAGACAATATGAACAAGTTTGATTCTAATGCACAAAAATGTATAATGTTAGGATACTCAGAATGATCTAAAGACTATAAAGTATATAACATTGAAACCCAAATTTTTTCTATGATGAAAACATTCCTTTTCTCCACTATTTTGGGTAGTAAGCAATGTTGTCCGTTCGATTTTGAAAAAATAGTTTTGCTAAAATCTTCCAACATACAAACATTTTTACCCAGAACTACATAGCCTTGAGTTCTCCATTGCACCTGGAGATACGTAAGAGTGAGATTCGAAGTCTCGTCAGACACCTTAATAAAAAAATTACATTTTAGTCATTTTCTTTTTCTTTTAAACTTTTAAGGAACACAAACATTTTTTAAGCTAACACTTAACGCAAAACTAACTAAATGGTTCCTGTTGAGTACAACGGATGTGAGGGGTGCTAATACCTTCCCCTCGCATAATCAAATTTTGAATTTGAATTTAGTTATGATGACCATTTTATTTATCTTTAAGCGTTTTACCGATATTTTCCCTTTCCTTTTTGGAATAAATAAAGTTTGGTGGCGACTATGTTATAATATCGAGCGTGCGAGTGCCCGTGGTCATCTTTTTGCACCATGACACACTCTAGGATCATTACCTGAGGAACATATGAATGTTATAACAACCAGAAGTGAAAACCAAGTTGAAAATTCTAAGAAGAATGATAAAGAGGTTGAGGAGAGTTTTGTTGAGAAAACGTAGAGATTGAGGAAAATATAACACCACCCAAAAAGGAGGTTGTCAAAGAGGTAGATAAGGAAGCACATTATGTTGCTCTTCCTCCCTACAACCCACTTATTCCTTTCTCTCAAAGATATGCGGAGGCTAAAGTAGGCACTCAATCCAAAAGGTATGCAGAAATATTTGAAAATATCTACACCAATGTACCATTATCTGAGGTCCTGTCTAAAAAGAGAAAATTAGATGACCATGAAATTGGAGAAATTATTGGTGTTAAGAGGGGAAGGTTGACCTTTGAGGTGGGGGATGAAAAGATTAAATCCAAACTCGAAAATATGATACTCAGGATAGAACCAGAACCATCCATACAGGTTCAGAAGTATGAACTACCACATAGGAAGAAAAAAAGAAGAGTAGTGGATACGAGAGATGACTTGATAAGTGGGCATGGAAACCTGATACTATTGAGAATAAGGTTAAGGAATCATTTTTGGAATAAACATCGTGAGTGCTTGCACTCATGAGCCTTTGGGCTAAAACGATGTTAAACAAAGCGCTTAGTGGGAAGCAACTCACGCTCTTAATTGCTTATGCCTTTTTGGTTGTTTCTCTTTACAGGTGCCTTTTTGCTTCTATTTTTTGTTGTGCTCCCCCTCGGGTGAGGGCCTTTGTGAATTCACTCGCTTTTGCTTACACTATAACATTGATGATAATGTTTGGTTCAAGGCTTTTTTTTTAGGGGGGGGGGGGGGGGGATCCTTTAATTTTATTTTGCTTTTTCTGTTTGGTGTGTTTTTACTTTTTGTTCTTTTGGTTGTTTTCGTTGATTTTAGTTGTTTTCATCTATTTTTGTTTTTAAAAGACAACTTTTCAACAAAAAAAATCTTGAAAAAATTTTGATCATGAGAGAACCGGGAAAGTATATATAGAGTTAGAGGGATGAGAAACTAAGTCTAGGGAAATCGAGAAAGTTTGACAATATAAGTATTAGTCGAACACCATAAGTTCCCCAAAATAAGATGCGAGTCCAACGTGTAGATTTGTACCATAGTACTCAGTTTTTGAGAAGTACTCCCTAATTAGTTTATCATGACAGTTTTCATAATTTAGATTCACATAATATGTAGGATTGGTTGGGAAATAAATAATTTTAGCAACGAAATCATGAAAAAGCGGTAAAAGGTAACTACACCTTCTTAGTTTGGTAACCCTATACCCAAAATGGACCATAAATAATCACACAAAAGTGTGTAATTTCATCGGTAAACAAAAAAATGGTGTCTAAACAAAATATTTTGACCGATCTTGTGCTTGTGATGATTATAATAAATCCAAATGTCTTAATTTGAGTGTTCGAATGAAAAGGGAAGGAAAAATCGGAAAATGAGACTTAAGTACAAGACATAGTTGGAGCGATGTCTGAAAGGGAGACTTGGGTCCGTAGTCTCAATATGGTTAGTGTCCTTGTAAATACCCTTGGTGTCATATGATTACCAAGAGAACTAGATCATAGTCAATATGAACGAAAAATCACGTATGAGTATCGGTAGCTTCATTTTCGTAAGCTTTTCCATCATTGAACCGCTTGATCCAAAAATTTGCATAAGCAAGTTTTGTTTCTTGAGGACAAGCAATAATATAAGATATGGGGAGTTTGATAAGTCATTTTCGCATCGCTTTTATTAGTCATTTTACTTCAATATTTTCCTGTTTTCGTTAAATTTACTTTAATTTTATCATATTTTATGCTTTGGTAGTGTGCTTTTAATGTTTTCAGGCTTTAATAAGTATTCTAGACAAAAGAGGAACTAAAATGCGGGAAAAAGGCGAAAAGTCAGATTTTTCCCATAGAATTTCTCCATGGCTGCTATGGCCACCCATTGCAGCCAATGCCCCCTTTCCATTTCAAAAGCCCCACCCTACAAAATCTAGGGGCCTGCTACAGGCGGGCGTAGCAGGTAGGCGAAGACTCCTTGATTTTCTTTCCATTTTCAGCATTTTTTATTGTTGTTTTGGGATCTATGCACTTCCTGATTCATAATATTTTATTTTGATTGACATTAAAAAATCATTTTTTTCCACAATTATATTTTTCCTATAAAATCTCATAGGTCAACCTTATTTGCAATTGTTAATTTGTGATTTTACTATTAATCAGGTCTTCATTGGAGCATTGGATCTATCTCAATTGAAGTGGATTTCTTGTCATTCAGGTTGTATTCACTCTTATTTGCAATTGCTAATTTGTGATTTTATTGTTTATCATGTTTTCGATTGTGATAATTGCTCTAATTGTATTGTTCTTCAGAGTGAGTGAGTAGTCCACTAGGGACTAAGGATCATGCTACCTATCTCATGACCATTCATATGATTCTTCACTAATCGATTACGAGAATTTTAAGTACGAGATTATTTTAAAACATGAGTTTTTCATTCCAACGCTTGTACGAAAGTAAAGAGTTCTCAGGTACAAATCATAGTCTGAAAGGATATGTATCCATACCTGAATGCAGGTTTTAATCAGTTAGATTTGATACAACCAATGTGCTCAGACGCAATTGAGAAATAATTCATCTTTATAGCTGCGCAAAAGAAAAAAAATCTTTCACGAATAACCGACCGTGCAAAAGCATACAAATTATTTGTCATAGATATGACAACACGCTGGCGAAAGTAGGTGTTGTCCATATTTATCTATTTTCTATAACCGTGTCAAAATTCTCGTAATAGAAGTGAAGTGATCATACAAGTGTATTGGAGTTGGGATCATGAACCCTAAGTCCTATTTGTTTCAAAGTATTTTAAGTGGTTTTTATTTAAGATATTTTACAAACTCCAATTTTTGGTCACTCTAGATATATATTGATAGAACAAAATTCGGTAATCGAACTTTGGTCTTTGTGGTTTGATAACTTTTTACTACATCGCACAGTTATGCAATTGCGGTGTGTTAGATACTAATGCGTTAACCATTGGTCAATAATATGCTCTTCTACCCAGATATTAATATTAGTGTTTGTTGCTCTCGTTGTATCTCATTTCTGACTCAACAATGTGAAATCAATTGAATCATCTAATAGATGATTTCTTGCACTATTGGATACAACAATATTAAATTCTAACAGCGATATAAAGATATTGATTACCAGTTATCAATATTTTGTGAATATCAAACCTAACCCTATGTCTAGGCATTAACATCCAATAGATGAAGACTTCGACCTAATAACAACCAACACCTTTCATTTGTTAAGTCGTACCATGAAAACATATCTTAGGTAGAATATAATGACTACATCTACCCCCCAACAAAGAAATTTCTAGTCATACTTACTCATCGTAGTTGTACAAGTAATCCCGCAAACACAAACATGGAGAGCCATATGTAGAAATCCCTCGAGCAGAGCTACTGCCTTTAATCCCCCTCTCATACTCTCTTGTTGAGACCAAGGTGAACCTACTACTTTTATTTACTCCCTTGAATCCACCAAAACTCCCTTAGAACTGAAGTTAGACCTGCTTTTTAAAGGATTGAGAAAGGTAGGCTCATTAGGAATATCGTTCATCCTCTCCTAACACACCTACTTTCTTCTCTATTATACAATGTCATCTCACCCTGCAACTAGCCCTAACTCGTTAGGCGCACCATCCAACTTTTCTTAGCGTACAAACATTTCCTTAATCATGAAGTTACTTAGCCAGGAAGTAATCATGAATATGGCCTAGCGAGCATTGCTTGTAGAAAAATAATCTTTGTAAGCTATTTGTTTTTGATATTTGTGCAAGTATAAAATCCAAAGATGTGTTTTAACACTTTTCATAGATAAATCAAGATATTTTGTATTGATTGCTTATAAAATAAGTCAATAAGTTTCTACATATTTTACATAATTTTGACACTTATCATGTGTCCAATTCATAATGATATGGGAGAGGGATTTAAGCGGACGTAGACACGTCCCCTAAAGAAACAGGTAAAATTACTACCAGTTTTCCACGCTCTTGAGAATGTGAAGTGTGAAATATAACTTCTTGGGATCTGAGACTTAGGCCCATGCGGTTCTTATAAATACCTCAACTCAGAGGTTGAAAAAATATATAAATAAAATAAATAGGTAAATAAAAAATAATTATTAATATTATGATATAAAGGTAAAATATATAACAATTGACAAGAAAATCAATGATCCGCCTGATTGAAACGTCCCCTGCTCCACATCCCCGTGTGTTAGCCTGCTTTTGAGGTCTTCCACAATTTTCCTGAGGTGTTTGGGGTCTTTGAGTGATGACAGGATGCAATGGTGGCCGGTGTGAAGGTTCGGTGGAAGGTCCAGCGGTATTTAATAAATGTGTCATCATTTCTCCCCAATAGCTAGGGGTGTTGCCGCCAACGACGCTGTTCTAATTGAGTTTGGTGCCCATGTTGCCGTAGTTTGGTCGTTTTGGTTGGGTGGTTTGTGGACGATATGATTTCCCAAATTAGGAAATTGAATCGTTTTGAAAACGAAGCAATGATTCATGTGGTGTAATAAATTCAAACAATTGTTGGATGTTGTGACGATGAGATGTTTGGGTGTTCATAAGTGGGGGACTATGATGGGATGAGGTTGAATCATATGAATCATTTGGGCTATAGAAAAATATGGTGGTTGCGTATGGTTGTTGGTGGTAGGGTTTGGTTCCTGATTTTGAGTTTGGATGTGTGGCATGAATTGATTGTGAGGTTGGGTGTTTGGTGGTTAGATGTATATGGTAGGGTGATGGTGTGAGGTTGGTCGTTGGGTTTGGGTGAGTTTACATTGTTCTTGGGAGGGGATTTGTTGTTGGGCGTTTGATGATGAAGCTCCTTGGTGTGGATCAGCCAAATACCTTAGCTCAGACACAAACTGTGGCGTTGTAACCGACCTAAACCATGTCATATAATGTTGAGTTCGTCTAGCACCATGTACGATTGGTTCGTTTAAGATGTGTTGTCGTCAATTCCTCAAATGACGACACATATCTTTAGCGAAGTCTCTCCAATCAGAATAATTTCATTGGCCATCAACTCTTTGTTGATGTCAATCTTCCAAACACGTTAAAGGTTCTGGAATTTGTTGTTAGATGTCAAACTGCAGTTTTACACGATCACTCTGGTGCATCTCCACAGTAGTGAACCAGATGATTGGTGTTTTTGCTGTCCAAACTGCAACGTCATCATGGTTAACCTGGTCATTAAGACCTAAATACGGCCTCCAGATAAATTGTATAAGAATTTGACATGATTAGAGGATATGTAATTGGATAATTTTTTTATATTAAAAGTAGAGTTATTTAGTAGTAATACATCGGTTGGTTCAATATGGTATAAAAGATTGTGGTAGACTACTACAGCATGTTTGGGACACCTGTTGTAGTTCATCTCTTTAACTGAACACCTAGATCTAAAAGATTGAAAATATATTAGTTATAATCAGTTGTAGTATAAAGTCTAATAAATTATAAGATTTAAGATAAACTTACTCTGTTGCGCAGGGGAATTGAATGGCTTCTCGTTGACCGGGGCGAGTGACGACATTCTTGACCAACCCCATGCTTGTAGCAAATAGGCATAAGAATAAAACGTACAAGCATTTTTTTGGCATTTTTACACAACGAACTATATAGATGGGATAAAACAGCTAAACCCCAACTATATGTGCCTACTTTCAGGAAATAAAAAGTTACTAATTAGAATCATAATATAACAAAGAGCTTTAATTATCTTTTCATACTCATTAGATTCTTCGTTTAATGTTACATTTGAATAATATTATTTAAGATATTTTAAATTAATACCTTGACCCCTAGGTTGACCCGAAGTTTGTCCTGTAGTTGTGTCTTCACACAAAGGGGCACCCAACAATTCATTGCATATAGAGTTATCTTGATTAACTCTACCATTTACGGTCTTACCATTGATGGGTAGACCTAACAACATGTAAGCGTCGTCAATTATGAAGGTACACTCACCGAAAGGAAGGTGAAATGTGTGGCTCTCAGGTCTACATCTTTCTAACAAAGCAAGAATAAATTTGTACTCAACTGAGTATGAGACTATGTTGAGTAGATTACAAAAACCACATCCTTGTAGATATGGTTCTATCAAAGGATCGTGTGGTACATATTCATGTACACGACATCGAAATCTCTATCAAAGGGCACATGAATGTCTTTGTAGGGCGTGCACCATTGGTTAGGGCGCATGTATTTGTCCTTTTAGGGTATGGGAATCATGCAGAGAATTATGCAGGGCGCATGCCTTGTCTTGTTATGGAAAATGCATTGTTTTCTAAGACCATGCGTCATTGGTAAGGCCGCATACGTTGGACAGTGAAAATGGAATCATGTAGAGAGTCATGGCAGAGATTCTTGTCATCTGAACATTAGGTTTATGCATGCAAGGTTCTTTGTATAAGCCACTACAGATGGCGCCTAAGTTAAATCCATATAGCATGCGCCAGTCCCTTTGGCACATACCTTGATTTATGGATACTCTCCATTACCCTATTTAACTGCATGCTAATACGTGATTAATGCACTCACCGCCAAACACTAAACTTGCATCTTACAAAAATGTCTTCATCACCACATTACATGATAAATGCCCATACAAATGGTGAAATATTTGAGTGTCAGTTATTCGATTTTTGTTTTCGTAACACAGAAGTAACTCAGTTTACAATAAATAGACTATCAAATTTTTCACATTTGAAACAAAGAATAGAAGAGAAATTGCAGTGTAGTCAGGTCGGACAAATCATCTACAAAAATCCGGTGTTTTTTTCCAGAAAAACCAAGTAAAGTTTTATCAGTTGAAGATTCGAGATGATGACGATGTTCACCATATGTTTCTTAGTCATGAACAATTTAGGTTCAATGATATTGATTTATATATATTAACACAACAAAATCAATTGTCTCAGTTTGTTGATCCGTCACAAGTGTTTTATGAAACTGATGACGACAAACAAGCTGAAGTTGATGGTGTTGACGAGGAAGAAGAAGATGATGAGTTATTGGTTGATGAAATGGTGAACGATGAAACTGTCGACCACCAGCAAGAGCCATTACCAGCTAGTCATGTATATTGTCCAAATGGAGTTCAGTGTTACAATTTGGGTAGCCATTACCAGCTATAACCGCTTTAGTGGAAGCAACCTATTTTAGGCTAGGGGCGTTGTTTGAGATCAGACGTTCCAAATGAAGTTTAGTGTTACAATTTGGGTAGTTGTTCAGCGATGCTTCGATGAAATTCATTAAAGAGGAAGTTTCCAAAGCTAACACCTATGTGGTAACGGTGTTTTTCCGTACTAAAGGTTGGCACATTGTTGCTGAGTCAATGGATCACAATGAAGGCATGTCGAGGGGACACTATCGAGTGGAACTAGATAGAGGTTGGTGCGATTGCGGAAAGTTCCAAGCCTTTCGTATGCCCTGCTCCCATGTCATAGTGGCATGTTCAAAGGTTCGACAGGATCCTTCCAACTTACTATCCGATGTTTACAAAGTCATAAACCTTTGTAATGTTTACAAAATTAGCTTTCGGTGGTAGCAAAATAGGATTACTGGCCTATATATCAAGGGGACATTCTCTGGCCCAATGAAGTAATGCCAAGAAAGAAAAAGGGTCGCCCAAACAATACTCGTATTCGAACCGAAATGAATATGGAGAACAAGATAATTTTAATTGTAACTTTTTTGCTTTATATTAAAAACAACCTTCATTTCATATGATAATCAGAACAAATACAATAATTAAATAACAACACAAGAAACTACAACAAATAAAATAACATCACAAACAAATACAACACATAAACAACATAACTGTGCGATTACAACCATCAAAATAATTTTATGAGAAGTATACATCATCCTGTGAACGTCTTTGTCAGCTTTAATATTGATCCATAAACGAACTTCTCCATTTTGGTTGAACGTCATATCAAACCATTGAATTCTTCTGATCCTTTCACCATCTACGATTTCTCCATCTAACCAACGATTCAAGGTCCTATTAAGATGTTCGAACGTATCTACATTCCAAAGTCGGATCTTCAACGAAGCTTGTATTGCTGAAAAAATTAAATCGACATTTCTCTTGTGAATATAAGGACACATATATGAATATTAAGACATTTTAAAGAAAAATGGAAGGAGATTGAAGAAAAATGGAAGGAGATAGTAAAAAGATGTGTAAAAAATTATGGAAGGGTAATATTGTATTTATAGATGGAGTAACTGAGCAGTAGCCACATGCACTGACGCCTACATAGAGTGGACTATGCATGCGCCATTGCATGTGGCGCCTACACATGCATGTGACACTCCTTGTGACGCCATGGTCATGGATGCACTAGATGGAGTAAATGAGCAGTAGCCACATGCACTGGCGCCTACATAGAGTGGACTATAACATTTTCATTGCATGCGCCAATGCAACTGGTCTAGGTTAGATGTTTTTTGAAAAGTGGTTATTTTGATAAATATTTTTAAAAAATAATTATTTTAGAAATTTAATTGAAAAAAAATATTTTTAAAAAAAGTTCATGTATTGATATGTGTGTTGATAGGAAAAAAAACAGTATTGATATAACTGTTATTTGTAAGTTAAAACATAAAAAGTAAATTAATTTAGTGATAGAGTAAGTTGTCTCTTGACTAAGGGGTCCTTGCTCAACCTTTGCTTGGTGGAAATTTTTTATTTTTTCATCTTTCTTTGATAAATAAAATTAAAAAAAATTTAAAAAATGAATAGTATGTGGATTTAAAAATCTAATTTTTATGAGGACTAAAATATATTATTGCTGGGTTTACTATATTAAATATATTCATTATATACTCTATTAAAATATTCATGACATTCACTTTAAATATACTATTTTTTACCTTATTTTAATATACTTTAAAACATAAATATCTCTTTTTCTATATTAGTAATTTTAAAAAATAAAATATTAATACTTAAAATTAAAATAATACATATATTAATTAAATTTTAAAACAGTCTTTAAATATTGTTATTATATCTTTGAAAGACACATTTTTTACAAGTATTATAAAATTTTGAAAATTCATTTACAAAGAAGGTAATTATTTAATAAAAGATATTATTCAAAGATATAAGTTTTCTAACAAACTTCAATACATTGTCTTTTTTTTTTCTTTTTTCAAATCTATTAATTCAAATAAGGAAACTGTATTTTATTAGAGAAAATATATTGTACCTGATACAAAAAATTATATTTAAATCATAAATAATTCACATTTTTTGAATTCAAACACATTTTTAATAGTATTTGGATATCTTTGATAAATTATTTAAATGTATGAATTTTATTTTAGATGTTATTAGAAGTTAATTTTAATTTTTTGGGCTTATGCCCAATTTATAAAATAAAAAGTGTTATTATTAAGTTATTTATATTGATATAAGTGTTTATAATTAAAAAATAATAAGTGTTGATAGTTAAAAATAAAAAAATATATATTGATATAAGTGTTGATAATTAAAAAAAAAGTATTGATAAAACTGTTATTTGTAAGTTAAAACATAAAAAAAAAATACATTAGTTTAGTGATAAAGTAAGTTGTCTCTTGACTAAGGGTCCTTGTTCAAGCTTGGTTGAAAATTTTGATTTTCTTCATTTTTTTTAATAATTAAATAAAATTAAAATAAATAAAAAAGAAAAATGAGTATTACATGAATTTAAAAATAATTATAAAAAAAAGTTCATATTAGCAAATAATATACATGACAATCAATTACTGTTTTAAAATAAGAAAAAGAATCGGTTTGAAAAAAATTAACAGATGGATTCATGGTTGAATTAAATTTTATAAGAGATTAAATAAGAATTTCTTCTAATGGATTAATTTGGACTCTAATATTTGTGAGGACTAAAATATATTATTGTTGGTTTACTATATAAAATATATTTATTGTATATTCTATTAAAATATTCACGACATTCACTTTAAATATACTATGTTTATTCTATTTTAATATACTTTAAAACATAAATATCTCTTTTTATATATTAGTAACTTTAAAAAATAAAATATTAATATTTCAAATTAAAATATTACATATATTGATTAAAATTTAAAACATTCTTTAAAGTATTCTTATTATATCTTTGAAAGACACGTTTTTTTACAAGTATTATAAAATTTTGAAAATCAGTTTACATAGAAGGTAATTATTTAATAAAAGATATTATTCAAAGAGATAAGTTTTCTAACAAACTTCAATACATTGTTTTTTTTCTTTTCAAATCCATTAACTTAAATAACATTTTATAATAAGAAGTACTATGTATAGCTTAGGGGCTACACGTGATAAAAAAATGAAAATAAATAAATAAAAGATTATTAAATGCAAGTATAGAAAAATATTTCAATGTATTTTATTGATCATGAACATGTATAATATACAAGAATTACATATTGCATATTAGGAAACTAATTATGCCTGATCAATACAAATATTTTCTTTCTAATATATTATCGGTGTACAATATATTTTCCAAATATATGTGTGTGTTGTCATGTTCTGTCACACACCCGCAATTGAAATGGGAGGTTGGCGTACGTACGCTTAAACTATCTCGAAAATCTTGATAGCGTGATGGAACATGCAGGGTGTGTATCTGTCCACGAGCTACTTTTCCACGTACAAAATGCATGTCCATCACAATATGTTTTGTACGTTGATGTTAAACAGGATTACCAGGAAGATATATCACACTAACATTATCACATTATACGATAATAGCTTTATGTATATGACAATGTTCTTCAAGGAGTAAGTTATATAACCAACATGACTCGGAGACGACAGTGACAACCCCTCGATACTCAGCTTCAACACTTGATCGAGACATAGTGAGTTGGCATTCAGAAGACCACGAGAGTAAGTTGTCTCCAAGAAAAACACAATAATCGGAAGTAGAGCGTCTAGTATCGGGACATCTCAGGCATCATCTGTGTAAGAAATCAATGATATAACAAATGAGGGATATGTAAGAACAAGATTTGGTTATGCATCTGACCTAATGTTTTGATGATGACAATATATAGACTATTAGAGAACAATTTTATGTTGTAATGGTTTTGTTTAGTGTACGGATACTAGATTCAAGTTATGACTCTGAAGAAATGACGTGTGACGTCATCCGATTTTGAACCTAGTGCATTCTGACTCTAAGATGTGTGTTCTACAAGATATTGAAGCTCTGGACTACTCAACTCAACACTTTTGAACATTTTCTATTCAAAGCTTTATGATTATGAAACTTATGACGTTGTCAAGCTCTGAAGTTATGCGCTCAAACTACTCTGATGAACTGTGTCACCAGACTCTGAAGACCAGGTTCTGATGAACTGGGTCAAGACTCTGAAAACCAAGTTTATGAAGTTAATCTCAACCATACTCTTATTCTTCTTTCTATACATGCTTCATCACCTCTTTATCAGAAGCTTCTCATATTGAAGATAAGATAAAAAAGATTTTACGTGAGAAAATAGTACACAACAAGATATCAAATATTTATTCCACTATACTGATTTTGTGGGCTAAAGATTGTACTATTGTATCTTCCATTTTTACAGACCATTATGCAAGGATACAACTATATTTGATATTCCATTTCTATCCTCCAACAAATCTTTTCATTTCCTATATAAATGAGTCTTGAAATAATGGAACAGTGCCAAGAACTCTAAGAGAATATCATCTACGTGAATATTGCATACAATGAAATACGTGAGAAAAGAAACATAGAAACATACACACAAGAAACTTTTGTTCATACTCATGTGATATACTTTTAATTAATTTGTGTATTATTCTTTCTTAGAAGCATTTTGTAAACATACTTTGTATCTCAACTTTTGTGATTGTATTTCCTTGAGTGACCAGGGTTTAGTCAAAATTACTCAAGAAGACATTGGCAATTAGTCTTTATGTAGTAATAAATTTTGGTTATAGTGGATTAAGTCCTTGTGATAAGGCGAAATCACCTTGGAGGATGGACTGGAGGTAGCTTTGTTAACAGTGAATCAGGATAAAAGTAATTGTGTTTATTTTTTGTTCTTAGTTTTTTGTTTGTCTCTTTTGGTTGCAAAAGTTTTTGTCCTTGTAACCCAATTCTCTTATGCAGAAACAAAAAAAAAAGAATTGGTTATGTTCCTAAAGAAAAACCTAAGGAAAAACTAAAAGCTCTGTATTCCCATTTCTCTTACGCACATACACAAAATGATTATTCTACACAAAGACCCAAGTTCTCTAAGAACTCTGGGAGAACTAACCAGAAAGGACCCAAAAAGATGTGGGTACCTAAGGACAAAATAATATATGTTGCAGATGTCCTTACCAACACAGATGACACACCAATCATGGTACCTGAACATTGGGTGCTCACAACACATGATGGGAAGAAGACATATGTTCCAAGATATGGAACTTAAGCCAGGTGACTTCGTGGGTTTCATAGGCGATCAGAAAGGGAAAATCCTAGGCTCCAGAATAGTTGGTAATGGTTCTATCCATTATATTACTAATGTTTTATTAGTTGATGGATTAATGCATAACCTATTGTCCATAAGTCAATTAAGTAACAATGATTATGATATAATATTTAATCAAAAGTCTTGTAAAGTTGTTAGTCAGAATAATGACTCCATTATTTTCATTGGCAAGAGGAAAAATACCACTTACAAAATTAGACTTTCTGATCTTAAAAATCAAAATATAAAATGTCTCATGTCTGTGAATGAAGAGAAATAGGTCTAGCATAGACGTTAGAGCCATGTTAGCATGAGAAGCATTTCTCAGCTAAATAAGCTTGATTTAGTCAGAGGCCTTAGAAATCTAAAGTTCTCTTCAGAATCTCTTCATGAAGCATGTCAGAAAGGCGAGTTTTAAAAAACTTCTTTCAAATAAAAGAATGTTATTTCTACCTCTATGTCTTTGGAACTCTTGCACATTGACCTTTTCGGACTAGTGAAAATAACTTCTGTAAATGGCAAGAAATATGTTTTAGTCATTGTCAATGACTACAGCAGATGGACATGGTTCAAATTCTTAAGACATAAGGATGAGTCACATTATGTGTTCTTAACCTTCTGCTCACAAGTGCAAAACGAGAAAGACTTATTGTTAAATTCAGAAGTGAACATGGTGGTGAATTTGGAAATAAATATTTTCAAAAACTCTTTGATGAAAATGGAATTTGCCATGATTTATCCTATCCTAGTACTCCATGATAAAATGGAGTTGTAGAGAGGAAGAACATAACCTTGCAATAAATGTACATAACCATGATCAATGAGACTAATATGGATAAGCACTTTTGGGTAGAGGCAGTTAACACATCGTGCTATATTAAGAACATGATCTCTATAAGACCTATTATGGATAAGAGTACTTATGAATTATGGAAGAATAGAAAACCCAACATTCTGTATTTTCATCCTTTTGGATTTACTTGTTTTATTCTGAATCTAAGGACAATATGAACAAGTTTGATTCTAATACACAAAAATGTATAATGTTAGGATACTCTGAACGCTCTAAAGACTATAAAGTATATAACACTAAAACACAAATTGTTGAGAAATCAATCCATGTCAGATTTGGTGATAAGCTTGACCCTGAAAAGTCAAAGCTTGTTGAGAAGTTTGTAGATTTGGAGATCACTTATTCAGGCTCTGAAGGTAAAACTTCAGAAGTTAAAGATGCTGGGGAAAAAGCCTATGAAATTGTTCAACCATAAGCTATTGAATTTCAGACTCCTCTAAGGAAGCACAGACAAAGATCTTCATACTATGAGAAATGATTCAGTGAGATAAAACTGAACCAGTCAGAACCAGATCCTCATTCAAACCTTCTGAAGAGACATTTATGGGTTTGGTGTCCCTTATAGAACCTACATTTATTGAAGAAGGACTTCTGGACACTGAGTGGATTCTGGAAATGCAAGAAGAATTGAGCCAATTTTCTAGAAATGATGTGTGGACTCTTATGCCTATACCCAAAGGATGTCTTTGGGAAAAAATGGGTCTTCAAAAACAAGTTGAAGGAAAAAGGAGAAGTTGTAAGGAATAAGTCCATAATGGTTGCACAAGGTTATAGTCAGCAAGAGGGCATTGTGTAACACCCCGATAATAATATAATAATTATTTAAATTAAGTTAATAATATGTTTATTAATTTAATTAGATAATTGAATTATTATTATTATTATTTTGGAATAATAATTATTGGGATAATTATTTATTGGAATAAAATAAGTTGGAATGATAAAAAGTCCCATTTTTGGTAAAAAGGGTTGCACGTGAAAAGGAAAACACAGAGAAGCGGTTGAAAGTGGAAAAAGGGCAAAAAGGCAGAGCAAGAGAAGAGGAAAAGCTTGGAGATCAGAGATTGCTGGATTAACTCAGGTAAGGGGGGTTTATCATCGGTTAAAGGGCATTATGTGATAATATGTACCGGGTAGTGATAACCATTGTTTTACCTCTGATTAGATTGATGCATGATGAAATTGTGAACTTTTTGGGTGAACGAAATTGGGGTATAATAGAGAAAGAATTCGTAGGAATTAGATGTAAAAGTGTCAGATTTTGTGTAATCGAATAAGATATGAATTGTGTTGAAAATATGAATGATTTCTGTGTAGAAATTGGACTGTGGAAGGTTGGTTTGAGTAGATCTCGTAGCAGGGAAAGCCATTGCAGATCTGAGAGTTCTGGTTTCTGGTCATACGCGTATGGCACTAGGCAATACGCGTATGAGATGGCTGGTACGCGTATGGCACTAGGCAATACGCGTATGGATGAGGAAGATGAAATTTTGAACGTGAAATGGTCTCTGGTGGTACGCGTATGGGAAAGTGATACGCGTAGCATACGCGTATGGGAATGGCCAATACGCGTATGGATTTGGTCAGGCGTGGGCAATACGCGTATGGGCATAGGCAATACGCGTATGGGCAGAATTGTGAATTTTCTATGCTGTTGTTGTGCAGTTTTTGGTTGTTTAGGCTGAGTGTTGCAATTCAGCTGATGTATTACATATTAGGGATCATTTCCCGTGGCTTTGAGTAGTATAGGTATTAGTAGAGTGTACTAATACTGTGGTTGTTGTTTGGCATGATCTGATATGCTTATGTGATAAAATATTGATGATGTATGATGATATGCATATTGTTGTGAATGTATATATTATGCATGGCATAGCCTGTGGGGCTGTAGCTAATTCCCATGGCGAGGAATTAGTGAGTGAATTGTTGCGGAATTGTTGTTGATGTTTGCATACTAGATGATTAGTGTGCATAGTCTAGCCTTTGGGGCTGTAGCTAATTCCCATGGTGAGGAATTAGTGAGTGAGTCATTAGATCTCAAATGAGTGGGACTAGTGAGCTTAGTAGCCGTATCTGGAGTTGATCGGTGAGCTTGAACTGTATGTTCAAGAATAGTCGGTACCGCATATGTTGAGTCTCATTGCATAATGAATGTATGGCATATAATATGAATGGATGTATTCCAGTATTATATGGTTATTATGTGTGGTGTTGTTGATGATTGAGTATGGTTTGAGATTATACATATGCTATATGTTATTGTTGGGTATGATGTTTGAGTTGGTACTGCCGTTGCTGAGTGTGTAGTCTGGTTAGGGTGAACAAATGCGTATTTACTTAACATTACATAATGTTGTATAATGCTTATTATATTGATTGAGAAACTCACCCTTACAACTATGTTTTCAGGTAACGAGCAGAGTTGAGTAGAAGATAGTCCTTGGAGTCTAGTGTCGTCCTTAGTGGTCATGCTCTGGTAGATGTAACATCGGGAGGGGATGTTTGACTATGCTTTAATTTAGTGGTTGATCAACTTTACATGTAATGTAGTACATGATTTGAATGTCGATATTTTGTGTCCGCTGCGAATTATGCAAAAGAGTCTTATTTTGATTAAATAAATGAGCATGACAGGATAATTTGATGATTGTTGTGAAATGATTGTGTGGCACCCTTCGGGGCATAATTACTCTGATTTGATATGTTATATATTTTAATTAAATATTTTGGGGTATTTAGAAGGGTGTTACATTAGTGGTATCAGAGCATAGTCGGTCGAGTCGAGTCGTAGTTATTCTGTTTTCCCTGTACGGTATAGGCGTTGTGTAACCCTATCAGTACTCATTGTTTTAGTTGTTTGGGTTTCAGAATAGAGATGGCTGGAAGAGGTAGAGATGATGCTGCAATTGCTGAGGCTCTGGGTATGCTAGCTGGAGTACTTGGAGGAAATCAGAATGTTGTGGGAATGGGAGCTGCTCGTCAACTGAGTGAGTTCCAGAAGAACAATCCTCCAATGTTCAAGGGAGCATACGATCCAGATGGTGCTCAGAAGTGGTTGAAGGAGATAGAGAGAATCTTCAGAGTGACTGAGTGTGCCGATAACCAGAAGGTCAGGTTCGGTACGCATATGCTGACAGAGGAAGCTGATGATTGGTGGGTTGCTACCCGCACTGAGTTGGAAACTGCTGGGAATGCTGAGATTACTTGGGCAGTGTTCAGAGAGAGATTTCTGAGGAAGTACTTTCCAGAGGATGTCAGAGGGAAGAAAGAAATAGAATTCTTGGAGTTGAAGCAGGGTAACCGGTCTGTTACTGAGTATGCTGCTAAGTTCACAGAACTGTCAAAGTATTATACTCCCTATAGTGAGGCTACTGGGGAATTTTCCAAATGCGTGAAGTTTGAGAACGGGTTGCGTCCCGAGATCAAGCAGGCGATTGGGTATCAGCGGATCAGGGTGTTTTCTGATTTGGTTGATTGTTGCAGGATTTTCGAACAGGATTCCAAGGCTAGAGCAGAGAGCTATCAGCAAAGGGTTGATAGGAAAGGTAAGAATCAGATTGATCGTGGGAAACCGTATGCAGCTGGCAAAGGTTTCCAGAGGCAGAGTGGGATGAAAAGGCCTAGTGGGGGAGACTCTAGTGCTCCTGTTAAGTGTTACAGATGTGGTCGGGCTGGACATCGTGTTCATGAGTGTACCAGTGCTGAGATGAAGTGTTTCAAGTGTGGAAAAGGTGGTCATTTGGCTGCAGAGTGTCGGTTGAAGACTGTGACTTGTTTCAACTGTGGAGAGTTGGGTCATATCAGTCCATAGTGTCCTAAGCCGAAGAAAGAGAATCAGTCAGGAGGCAAGGTCTTTGCTTTATCGGGTTCTGAGACTTCTGCAGATGATCGTTTGATCCGAGGTACGTGTTATATTAATGGCTTTCCTCTTGTAGCTATTATTGACACCGGTGCTACTCATTCCTTTATATCTTTGGATTGTGCTGTGAAACTTAAGTTAGAGATATCTGAGATGCTTGGAAGTATGGTAATTGATACTCCTGCGAAGGGTTCAGTGACTACTACTTCAGTTTGTTTAAATTGTTCTTTGAGTATTTTTGGTAGAGACTTTGGGATAGACCTTGTGTGTCTTCCACTAGTGCAGATTGATGTTATCTTGGGAATGAACTGGTTGGTGTTTAACCGAGTTTCTATTAACTGCTTTGATAAGACTGTGATCTTTCCCGAGATTGAGAAAGAAAGGAGTTTGTTTCTATCAGCAAGGCAAGTGAATGAGGAAGTAGCTGGTGGGGCAGAGTTGTTTATGCTGTTAGCAACTTTGGAGGCTAAAGATAAACTGGTGATTTGCGATTTAGCAGTGGTGTGTGATTTTCCTGATGTGTTTCCGGAAGAAGTGAATGAATTACCACCAGAGCGTGAAGTTGAGTTCTCGATTGATTTGGTACCTGGTACTAGACCGATATCGATGGCTCCATATCGTATGTCTGCTGTTGAGTTAGCTGAATTGAAGAGTCAGTTGGAAGATCTGTTGGATAAGAAGTTTATTCGTCCGAGTGTGTCACCGTGGAGTGCACCAGTGTTATTGGTTAAGAAGAAAGAAGGTACTATGAGGTTGTGTGTGGACTACAGGCAACTGAATAAAGTGACGATCAAGAATCGGTATCCTTTACCGAGGATTGATGATTTAATGGATCAATTGGTTGGTGCTAGTGTGTTCAGCAAAATAGATTTGAGATCTGGGTATCATCAGATACGTGTGAAAACTGAAGATATTCAGAAGACTGCTTTCAGAACAAGGTATGGACATTATGAGTATTCTGTAATGCCTTTTGGTGTGACTAATGCGCCTGGAGTATTTATGGAGTATATGAATAGGATTTTCCATCCGTACCTGGACAAGTTTGTAGTAGTGTTTATTGATGACATTTTGGTGTATTCGAAATCTGAAGAAGAGCATGCTGAGCATTTGAGAGTGGTTTTGGGAGTTCTACGAGAAAAGAAGTTATTTGCTAAACTGTCTAAGTGTGAATTTTGGTTAGAAGAATTTAGTTTTCTTGGTCATGTGATTTCAAGAGGTGGTGTTGCTGTTGATCCTTCTAAGATAGAAGCAGTATCTAAGTGGGAAGCTCCGAAGTCTGTTGCTGAGATTCGAAGTTTTCTTGGTTTGGCTGGTTATTATCGGAAGTTCATTGAAGGATTTTCTAAGTTGGCGTTGCCGTTGACGATGTTGACTAGAAAGGGGCAAGCGTTTGTTTGGGACTCGAAATGTGAAGAAGGTTTCCAAGAGTTAAAGAGAAGGTTGACTACTGCTCCTATTTTGATATTACTGAGTCCGTCGGAATCATTTGAGGTTTACTGTGATGCTTCATTGTTGGGTTTGGGTGGTGTGCTGATGCAGAATAAGCAGGTTATAGCTTATGCTTCGAGACAACTGAGAGTTCATGAGAAGAACTATCCGACGCACGATTTAGAGTTGGCAGCCGTGGTATTTGTTCTGAAGTTGTGGAGGCATTGTTTGTATGGATCAAGATTTGAGGTTTTCAGTGACCATAAGAGTTTAAAGTATTTGTTTGATCAGAAAGAGCTGAATATGAGACAGAGGAGATGGTTAGAATTCTTGAAGGATTATGATTTTGGTTTGAATTACCATCCGGGTAAAGCAAACGTAGTAGCTGATGCATTGAGTCGGAAATCATTGCATATGTCTATGTTAATGGTTAAGGAATTGGATTTGATTGAGCAGTTTAGAGACTTGAGTTTGGTGTGTGAGAGTACTCACAATAGTGTTAAATTGGGTATGCTGAAGTTAACAAGTGGTATTTTGGATGAGATTAGAGAGGGTCAGAAATCCGATATGCTTTTGGTTGACAAGTTGACTCTAGTGAATCAAGGTCAAGGTGGTGAATTCAGAGTTGACGAGAATGGTGTTTTGAAACTTGGTAATCGGGTGTGTGTTCCGGACGTTGCCGAACTTAAGAAGAGTATTCTTGAGGAAGGACATCGTAGTGGCTTGAGTATTCATCCTGGAGCTACGAAGATGTATCATGATTTGAAGAAGTTATTTTGGTGGCCGGGAATGAAAAGAGAAATTGCGAGTTTTGTTTATTCCTGTTTGACTTGTCAGAAGTCAAAGATTGAGCATCAGAAGCCGTCTGGGCTAATGCAACCGTTGGCTATTCCAGAGTGGAAGTGGGATAGTATCAGTATGGATTTTGTTTCTGGTTTGCCGAGGACAAGTAAGAATTTTGAGGCTATTTGGGTGATTGTTGATAGATTGACGAAGTCGGCTCATTTCATTCCGATCAGAATGGATTATCCGTTAGAGAGATTAGCCGAGTTGTATATTGAGAAGATTGTAAGCTTGCATGGTATTCCGTCTAGTATTGTTTCGGACAGAGATCCTAGATTTACATCGAAGTTTTGGGAAGGTTTGCAGAAGGCTTTGGGAACTAAGCTGAGATTGAGTTCTGCATATCATCCGCAGACTGATGGTCAGACTGAGAGGACGATTCAGTCATTAGAGGATCTTTTGAGAGCTTGTGTTTTGGAAAAGGGAGGTGCTTGGGATTGTTATTTACCTTTGATTGAGTTTACCTACAACAATAGTTTTCATTCGAGTATTGGTATGGCACCGTTTGAAGCTTTGTATGGTAGGAGATGTCGGACACCTTTATGTTGGTATGAGTCCGGTGAGAGTGCTGTGGTTGGACCGGAGATTGTTCAACAAACTACAGAAAAGATTAAGATGATTCAGGATAAGATGAGAATTGCTCAGAGTCGTCAGAAGAGTTATCATGATAGGAGGAGGAAGTCACTTGAGTTCCAAGAGGGAGATCATGTGTTTCTTCGTGTTACTCCGATAACTGGCGTTGGTCGAGCTTTGAAGTCGAAGAAGTTGACACCTCGATTTATTGGTCCCTATCAGATTTTGGAGAGGATAGGAGAGGTAGCCTATCGTATCGCTTTACCGCCGTCGCTTGCGAATTTGCATGAGGTTTTTCATGTGTCTCAGTTGAGGAGGTACATTCATGATCCGTCACATGTAGTCCAAGTAGATGATGTACAGGTGAGAGATAACCTGACTGTTGAAACATCACCTATGAGAATCGAGGATCGAGAGTTGAAGCAATTGCGGGGTAAAGAGATCGCCTTGGTGAAGGTAGCTTGGGGAGGACCAGCAGGTGGCAATGTGACTTGGGAACTTGAGAGTCAGATGAAGGAGTCTTATCCGGAGTTGTTCGCTTGAGGTATGTTTTCGAGGACGAAAACTCTTTTAGTGGGGGAGAGTTGTAACACCCCGATAATAATATAATAATTATTTAAATTTAAGTTAATAATATGTTTATTAATTTAATTAGATAATTGAATTATTATTATTATTATTTTGGAATAATAATTATTGGGATAATTATTTATTGGAATAAAATAAGTTGGAATGATAAAAAGTCCCATTTTTGGTAAAAAGGGTTGCACGTGAAAAGGAAAACACAGAGAAGCGGTTGAAAGTGGAAAAAGGGCAAAAAGGCAGAGCAAGAGAAGAGGAAAAGCTTGGAGATCAGAGATTGCTGGATTAACTCAGGTAAGGGGGGTTTATCATCGGTTAAAGGGCATTATGTGATAATATGTACCGGGTAGTGATAACCATTGTTTTACCTCTGATTAGATTGATGCATGATGAAATTGTGAACTTTTTGGGTGAACGAAATTGGGGTATAATAGAGAAAGAATTCGTAGGAATTAGATGTAAAAGTGTCAGATTTTGTGTAATCGAATAAGATATGAATTGTGTTGAAAATATGAATGATTTCTGTGTAGAAATTGGACTGTGGAAGGTTGGTTTGAGTAGATCTCGTAGCAGAGAAAGCCATTGCAGATCTGAGAGTTCTGGTTTCTGGTCATACGCGTATGGCACTAGGCAATACGCGTATGAGATGGCTGGTACGCGTATGGCACTAGGCAATACGCGTATGGATGAGGAAGATGAAATTTTGAACGTGAAATGGTCTCTGGTGGTACGCGTATGGGAAAGTGATACGCGTAGCATACGCGTATGGGAATGGCCAATACGCGTATGGATTTGGTCAGGCGTGGGCAATACGCGTATGGGCATAGGCAATACGCGTATGGGCAGAATTGTGAATTTTCTGTGCTGTTGTTGTGCAGTTTTTGGTTGTTTAGGCTGAGTGTTGCAATTCAGCTGATGTATTACATATTAGGGATCATTTCCCGTGGCTTTGAGTAGTATAGGTATTAGTAGAGTGTACTAATACTGTGGTTGTTATTTGGCATGATCTGATATGCTTATGTGATAAAATATTGATGATGTATGATGATATGCATATTGTTGTGAATGTATATATTATGCATGGCATAGCCTGTGGGGCTGTAGCTAATTCCCATGGCGAGGAATTAGTGAGTGAATTGTTGCGGAATTGTTGTTGATGTTTGCATACTAGATGATTAGTGTGCATAGTCTAGCCTTTGGGGCTGTAGCTAATTCCCATGGTGAGGAATTAGTGAGTGAGTCATTAGATCTCAAATGAGTGGGACTAGTGAGCTTAGTAGCCGTATCTGGAGTTGATCGGTGAGCTTGAACTGTATGTTCAAGAATAGTCGGTACCGCATATGTTGAGTCTCATTGCATAATGAATGTATGGCATATAATATGAATGGATGTATTCCAGTATTATATGGTTATTATGTGTGGTGTTGTTGATGATTGAGTATGGTTTGAGATTATACATATGCTATATGTTATTGTTGGGTATGATGTTTGAGTTGGTACTGCCGTTGCTGAGTGTGTAGTCTGGTTAGGGTGAACAAATGCGTATTTACTTAACATTACATAATGTTGTATAATGCTTATTATATTGATTGAGAAACTCACCCTTACAACTATGTTTTCAGGTAACGAGCAGAGTTGAGTAGAAGATAGTCCTTGGAGTCTAGTGTCGTCCTTAGTGGTCATGCTCTGGTAGATGTAACATCGGGAGGGGATGTTTGACTATGCTTTAATTTAGTGGTTGATCAACTTTACATGTAATGTAGTACATGATTTGAATGTCGATATTTTGTGTCCGCTGCGAATTATGCAAAAGAGTCTTATTTTGATTAAATAAATGAGCATGACAGGATAATTTGATGATTGTTGTGAAATGATTGTGTGGCACCCTTCGGGGGATAATTACTCTGATTTGATATGTTATATATTTTAATTAAATATTTTGGGGTATTTAGAAGGGTGTTACACATTGACTATACTGAAACTTGCACCAGTTGCCAGGTTATCATTGGCCGCCACATCGTTATCCACTCTCGGAGAAGTCAACATCACAAGTACCTAATCATTCTCCCTCAAAGATATCTTAACTTGACCAACAGACCTGAATCTCAAATCCGTACTCTCTTCGGGTTCGGGAAACATCACAACATCATCCAACAACTTTCACTCTTGTGATCAGTGACATGCTGAAATAACTCTCCACTACAGAATATCTCGTAGAAGCATAACGTTATCCCCCACTTGTTTCAATTTTGCTCCTGCTGGCAAGCGGTTAGAAAACAAATGAGTACTGATAATATTTTAAACACATGACGCATACTAGGAGCAGATAAAAATAAAAAAAACCTGGATGAACAGACCGACCTACTCTCATGCCACCATGTAACACCCTAAACCCCGACTCTTAATATAAAAGAGAAATTTAATAACTTAGGATGCTACTCAAAACATAACATGCAACTAAGCATGGAACATAACCCATACCCACGGGTACCCGCCAGAACTCACCTCGAATTTGATAGGGAAAACCCACTTTTATTGGATTTGGGTTTGGGTTTTCTCAATTATAAAATACGGGGACGGGTCGGTAATAGGTACACTAGTACCCAATCGGAACTCGTCCCTGAACCCGCCCCGTTTGTTTTATTATGTACTTTATTATTTTAGTTTTGATAATTTAGTATATTCAATATGTGGTTAATGTTTTGATAATTTGATTTGTATTTGTTATTTAAAGTATTTGAAATGTATGCATGATTTTTTTTGAGATTTTATTATTTTATTATTTGTAATGTAATTTTATTTTGGAAGAAAATGATTTCACAAAACAGATGTTGGCGGGACGGGGATACCCGAACCCAACCCGAGCCATTTAGGACGGGTTTGAGTTTTTATTTTTCATCACCGATGGGGTTTGGGGTGGGGAGCATTAATTGTTTTGAGATTCGGTTTTAGCTTTGGAAGAGGTAAAAATTGTCCCCGACCCGTCTCATTTTCATGCCAACATGTAACTTCGTGAATATTTATCAAAATCTCGCAGCAAAACTCAAAATACCTCATAACATCAAATAATTATCTAAAGGAAAATACTCAAAGAAAATAAATTTCAAAAATAAACTCAAATCAAATAATATGCCCTTGATAAACTAAAATTTGTTAGTTATTACATACCTTAGTTTTTATTTATTGTCAAGTTATTGCATCTTAAGTTGTTATTTTTAGTTCAATTTGGTTGTTTCATAGTATTTAGCCCCGAGCACAATAAGTTCTCCCTTTTGTTGGTTTAATATGTTTGTTTATTGATGAAAGGTTAGCTCTGTCAAGCTAAGGTAAGACTGCAGTGGTCAGCAACTAGGAGCGCTAGCTGAAGCAAAAAAGGTGAACTCAACCAAAGAGGAAAAGTTGAGAACTTTTGGTAGCATCTGATGACGCTGATTATGATGTGTATATGGAATCTCTATGCAACCCAAACACTATGTGGGTAGAAACTAGAGGATAGAACACTGTGAAAAAGATGGAGCAACTCAGATAGTAGTAGAAAAGGGATTACCTACACTACCTTTACCAAGTACATCACCCTCCTTATTGTCTCTGTAGGTCATATAGCTCTTCTTCTTTTCCATGAAGTTAATGAATAGGGAAATGTCACCCGTCATATGCCTTGCAAAATGAAACACTAGTTGACTTTATCCATAAATCTAGGGCTTTGATAAGACATGCCTGCTTTGGTACAAAGTACGGATCATATGATCTTCAACCTTTCAAAAATTGAGTTGTCATCAGAAGTTGGGTCATGAGACCAGAGTCTGAATCTTCAGAGTCTGATGCCTTCATATGTTGATGAACCAATTCAAATTCTGATAAATCAGAACTAGACTAGCATTGCTTCTTCACATATGCTAACAATCAGGATTAATTCTATGTTTATGATCCTGCATACTTAAACATATGTTAGCATACCCATTTGTTCTTTAAATACTTTGTTATCATCAAAACCTAAGAGATACGGACAATCTTGTTCCAACAATCTCCCCCTTTTTTATGATGACAAACAAATGTATTTAAGAATAATGTTTGATAAGTTTTAACTTACTTGACAACATTAGAGTTTGGGGTTTGTAAGCCCCCCTAAATCTAATAGTCCATAGATTGAGTTTTGTAAGCCCCCCCCCCCCCCCCCCCCCCCCCCCCCTAAGTTCTATCTAAGTTAGTTTAAACTTATTTTGATAAAAAATGTTTAGAAAAAATTAATATCAAAATAATTGAATAAATAGGGATTAATATTAATTAACAGCATTAAAAAGTACTTTTAACCTTCTTAAATATTCCCATAATTTTCTCCCCCTTTTGTCATCAACAAAAAGATAATAAATACAGATTTTGATGACTGATAAGCATATGAATCACGGTTTTCAAGATGGTCAAAGATAGACTGTGACAATATAGATTCCAAGAAACAGTAAGTTCATATGCACAAGACTCAAAGACACAATCTTTAAGATATAGGAGATTCTAACTGAACCCCTATAAAAACATATGCAGAGCCAACACCAAATCACACAACTCATAAGAATGGGCAAGAAGAAGACATTAAAAGCATATAAGCGAGGTTTTGTAAAAGAAATTCTCAATGTGACGAGAAAGGATGCAAGAGAAGAGAAAAAGAAGAAGAAGAAGGCTGAGGAATTAGCAAGAAATCAAAGAATCACAACAACAGTTGAAAAAAGCACATCTGGTGGGGTTACTGAGAAGAGAAAAATTCCAGCAGCTGATGAGGAATGGGATGAAGACTAAAGGACTTTTCTGGATACTTACAAGGGAACAGAAGACCAAGAAATAGTGTTTAGGAACTGATCTTGTAATGTCTTATGAATAAAGTTTCCGTTTATTTCCAATATTCACACATAGCCTTTGATATCTTTCAAAATATGATTTATGCTTAAAAATAAGTCAGTAAGAGAACCAAGAAAGATTAAATTAGAAAGAGCAAATTAAAAAAAATTCATTAAAAAGAAATATAAGCTACAGAGATAAAACAAAAAAGCATTTAAGCAGAAGAAGAAGATTCATCCATAGAGACCACATTGACCTTAAACAGGTGTTGAAATGTATATTTCGTGTCGGGTTTTTGTTATCGTATCCACAGGGATTGTAAGATATCACCGCCGTTCGATGGTTGTATTAATCTTAGCTCAATGTAACAATAGGGTTTTGGTTTCAATCAAGTTATCTTGCATAAAAAGTAATAAATTGCGGTAAAAGTTATGGTTTGATTAAATGAGAAATATTGTCAAAGTTAGGTTTCAATGATCAATTTGCATGTATTTGCTCGGTCAACAATCTTATAAACTCCTTTAGATGATAAATAATTTCACAAAGTCCTCTCAATATGTTTCTCTCGAACACACATTGTGAGTTTTGCCATTTTGATCCATTGTTTCTCTCGAACACAATCTATCAAAATGACAACTTTTTGGTTCAACCTTATGGTGAACAAAATCATTCATTACTATCTCTAGCTAACAAACAAGTTTGGATGAAAACCTAGGTCAAGAGTCGGTAAACATCTCTCGATCATAAACCAACACAAAGAGTTTTAAATAGAAACAAAGTTTTCATCATATATTCACCATTAAAGAGTTTACATATGAGGATCCTTACATTTACACACAAAGCTAGTAATCACCTACATCTAACCTTGACAAATGGATGACTTAGCTACTCATTTTCATGGTAGCTTGGTCGGCAAGTAAGGAAAGAAGGTTGATCAACATCCAAGTCGGATAATCGAAGTTGGATGGGAATCCACCTTCTTTTTGTAGAAGATGGTTCTAAGATGAAGAGAAATGAAAACTAGGGCATAAAGATCCCAAGAACAATGCTGCAAAAATATCTAGAAGAAAGTACAAAAGTGGAAAAAGTTGGTAAAAATGAGGTATGGTGCTCAAAAGTGGCACCTGCTACTTATAGACCACTGCTGGGCTGTCATGTTCGCTAGGCGAGCCGAATGGCTCGCCTAGCGAGGGTCAAAAATGGGCACAAAAGGCCCCTGCGCCCAGAGAAAACAGGGCCTGCTGAACTATCATGTTCGCCTAGCGAACATACCTTCGCCTAGCGAAGGACACGCTTCAACCTTCGCCCCAGCGAGGTTGAGAGGTTTTGCTACTGGAATGCTCGCTGGGGACTCGCTAGAGCTTCGCCTAGCGAGTGAGTGCTGGCTGCGTTTTTCACCAAAACAGAACGAACTCGCTACCACCTTCGCCTTCAGCTCGCCTGGCGAATTAATTTGACAATTTACTGGAGCTTTTCGCCAGGAACTCGCCTAGCGAACCAATGCTTCGCCACAGCCTCGCCTAGCGAGCAGGCTGATGAAGTGCTTGTATTCTTTGGTTCCTTTGCCAATTTTCTTGTGTCTTCATTTTCAAGTAGTTCATGTCTTTCCTGCACAATAACACACAAATCAAAGGCACCAAGCTTGTTTATCAATGTAATGCATTCCATGTAAAACAAATGTGGTTTTGACAATTTTAGCAAGGAAAAAGAGTTAAAGATGCCCACATGTGATAGCTCAAATAAGCACTTTTGGGCATCTAACAACTCTCCCCAACTAGATTCTTGCTTGTCCTCAAGCAAAGTATGCCTCTTGAAGGACAAGAGGATTTGCTTTAAGAAACTGGTTTCTCCGAAGTTGGATAAACGGCTCAAACACAAGCGAAATCAGCAAATACAAGTTCCCAACGGTTCAAATAAAATAATACATAAGAACTAAAACTTAAATAGCAATGCAAAATATTTATCTATCTACAACAATACTATTCTGAATGAATCATCCTATCTCTCCTCTTCGAATAAGGAATGAAGATTTTGCGCGTTTGCAACCGCGGGACTAATCTCACTCTCTAACAAATAATGAAGAAATCAAATAGATTCATACAATGTCTAACACTTAAAAATGGTACTGTGGAAGCATAAAGATCACTAAGGGCTTTTCGGTTGAAGCTTGGTTAGGTTAACAAACAAGGGTCATTTCTAAGGCCATTGAAACGAAAGTGCCAATGCAAAAGAGACATTCACAGTATTATTCACACTACTCGACTTTGTTTCATTTGTTTCTTATTTGAAACCTTCACAACACATATTCCACAACTCAATTTTTATTTTTCACTATTTTTCTTCCAAGCAAGCATTCATTTTCATTTTTTCTATTTTTGTTCTTTTCTTTCACATCAAATATACAAAACAGATGTTTCTTTTCTATATTTTCTATACATATATTTTTCTATGCTTGCTCGGTTTTTCTTTTCTTTTTCAAGAGTTGTGGTACTTACCAATTCTTTTTCGTTCTCCCCAACTTATTTCTTCCACACCCTAAGTGAATGCTCTTAACTTTTTACGGCAAAAGAACAATAATCAAGATTTTCCGGGTTGTAAAAAAAAAGATTTTTGAGATCTCGCTTTATTTCAAGCCGAGATTCAACTGTTTAGGCTCAAAGGGGTTAACAAATACTCTCTCTGCTCACAGGTAAGTTGTTTTTGGATGTAGTTGTGCTCGAAAGAAAACAAGTGCCTTGATCATTTCTAATTGCTTCCACAATTTCACAATAATAAAAGACAAAGAATGAATCACATGAATCAACAAAACTTATTAGAATCCAGCATTTAAGTGAACAATGGAGGTTTCCTCACAATTTGTGGTTTTAAGTTCTAGATGAAGCATTCATTCAATTATGTTGCAAAAAGACAATATTCAATTTACCAAAAAGAGTAAAGTTCCTAATGCATTCTAAAATTCTATCCGACGGTAACCATGTACCTTAGCCTTATTCACTTGTTTATTCTTATCATTGCCATCCAAGCTCGGATGCACCTTCATTGGGTACTTCTTGAGGAGCAACCAATCTAGAAGGGTTTACCACTCAATCAACCAAAAATTTATTAAACACACAAAATTAAAAACATAATTAAATAACATTAACTGAAAATATAAATTTGTTCATGGGGGACAAAACACCCCAATAGTACAACACCAAAATCAAGATACAAAATCCGAAAACACAAATAGAAATAACATAAAAACTGAAAACACACAAAAACTTAACCCACTAAGGGCTCAGGACTCCTCCTCGCTACCGGCCTCAGAACCGGTAGCCTCATCATCAACATCATCATCATCAGCATCATCAGCATCAACACCCACCCCCTCACCATAGACAGGCCTGTCCACAGGCCAGTTAGCGTTAAGCATAAACTGCTCACGCGCCAACACTGCTCGAGCACCGGAGGGGTCATTACCTTGCAGTTCCAACCTCTGCATACTGTTGTGCATATCAATCATAGCTCTCTGGGATGCCGCCATCCACTCAAAACTGTAGTCACACACCGCTCGGAGGTAGGGATCAAGTCCGGGAGTAGAAGCACTAGGACCATCAGAAGCCCGAGTACTTCCTGAGGCCGCACTGCCACCGGTAGTCTTTGCTCTACAATATTTAGCCACATACCGATCATCGATAGGTGACGGGATCCTTACCTGCCCACGAGACGGAAGTCTCACCCTTGCCTGAACGCATAGGCTCATGATCAAACACGGGAAAGCCAGGGGACAATTAACACGAGCCCCCGACTTAAGTCCGCTCTCGACCACGGACTTCAGCTCATTTGCGATTATCCTCGCCACATCTATCTCGACATTGGTGAGGATGGAATGGACCAAATGTGCCACTGGGATCGGCACAGTAGAAGTGTGGGATTTTGGCTGTATGTTGGTCAAAACCAAGAGCAGTATCAGCTGAGCCATGGGAGTCATGTCCTCCCGGTGATACCTCACTGGAACCCCAGATGGGTTCGGCTCAACAGATTTCCCAGGTAAAAGCAGGGCGGCGGTAATGGCAGGAACATCTCGGTGAAGCCTTAGGTCGGTGTGGTATTGGTCTCTCTGGTCAGCTCCCAGCTGGAGCGGTTCCGCAAGGATTCGGTTGATAGCATCCCGGTCAAATGGAATTGGACGCCCGACCACTTTAGAAACCCAAGTAAAGGGCTCGTCGTCGTCGGGCAGTGCGTTAGCATAAAACTCCCGCACTGTCGCAATGTCGTAATGCTCTAAGGGACTAATCAACCTATCTCACTTCTTTGCGTCTATCAACCCGGCGAAATTTCTGTAAGTGCCCTGTGGGTTGATCAGAAAACGCTTCTCTGGAAGTATCTTCCGCTTCTCCAGAGCGATGTATCTGGCGGCCTGCTTCGGGCCGACAAACTTGTCTTGGTCAAACTGGATAGGAACTGTCCGAGATGTAGTTGCTCCCTTTCTTTTCTTACCCGCTCCAGATCTTGACTCCATCTGCAAAATATACAAAGAAACAACACACACCAACAAACAGATTAGCCATCAAAGCATAATTCAAAAGACTGCCTTGCTCGCTGCTGCTTCGCCTAGCGAAGTGGCAGCGAACGCTCGCCCCAGGTTCGCCTAGCGAGTGCTAGCGAACCTTACGGGTTTTGGGGTTTTCTGCATTTTCAAAGATTTTTCCCCCAATACCCATACTCTAATGGTTCCCACATCAGAACCTAATGATTTCTCAAGCAATTAATCGTTCTATGCTATTGGGGATTGCCTAATTGCATGCAAAACCTAAAATAAAACTAAATCCCCAATTTGAAAGCCTAACTCTCCAAAAATTGCAAACTCCACAATACCACATGCAACCTCAATGTTCCCATACCACACTCATCCTAATTGCAATTCATATTTGGAAATTAAGATTTCAAACAAAAAGAAAAATGTAGTAGGGCAAACCTTAGTTACACGGATTTGGAAATGTGAAGTGAGAAGAGTTTGCAATCGACCGAAAAGAGCAAGTGTTGGTGATAAAGATGCAAATGAGAGAGTTTGAGAAGCCTAGCACAAATTCCTCAGCAGAGCCGTTCAGAATTTTTTTTGAAGGTTTGGGGCAAAATGGCCCTGCTGAGATTTAAATAGTAAACAGTACTGCAGCGCTCGCTGCTGCCTCGCCTAGCGAGCAGCTAGCGAGCGTGCTCGCTACTGCCTCGCCTAGCGAGCTGCTAGCGAGCGTGACAGCAAGTTCATTGGCAAATGCAGCACTTGCAAGTCATCCAGCATGGGTTTAGCACCGTGTACTCAATACAACATAAAACATAAAACAGTAAATACTTACAATGTTGGGGTGCCTCCCAACTAGCGCTTGTTTAACGTCGGCTAAGCTCGACGGTGCGATGCTCACAGAGGAGCATCGAGCGGCTGAGCACAACTCTCGCGATCCACATGACCGCCGAGATACACTTTCAATCGTTGGCCATTCACGGTCCAACTATCTTTCTTGTCCATGTCTTCAATGACAATGGCCCCGTACTCTTTTACTTCTTTCACCCGAAATGCCCCGGACCATTTTGATTTCAACTTCCCGGGAAACAACTTCAACCGGGAGTTGAACAATAGGACCAATTGTCCGGGCACAAATTCTTTGTTACGGATCTTCTTGTCGTGATACTTCTTTGCTTTTTCCTTGTACAACCAACTTGAGTGGTATGCGGCATTGCGCATCTCCTCCAACTCAAGTAGTTGTACTTTCCTTTTGTTACCGGCCAACTCATGTTCAAAATTTAAAAACTTTAGGGCCCACAAGGCCTTGTGCTCCAATTCAACCGGCAAATGGCAAGTTTTACCAAATACCAATTGAAAGGGAGTTAGGCCAATTGGAGCTTTAAAGGCCGTACGGTAGGCCCATAATGCTTCGTCCAATTTTTGGGACCACTCTTTTTTAGAATTAGACACGTTTTTTTCTAGGATTCTCTTAATCTCTCGATTAGAGACCTCCGCTTGCCCGTTAGCCTGAGGGTGGTACGGAGTTGTCACCCTATGCGATACACCATAATGTTTTAGAATTGTTTCCAAAGGTGCATTGCAAAAGTGTGACCCTCCGTCACTTATCAACACTCGGGGGGTTCCAAAACGGGAAAATATGTTTTTCTTTAAAAAATTTATCACCGTTTTGGCATCCGCCCGAGGTGAGGCAATCGCCTCAACCCACTTAGAGACATAATCGACAGCAACAAGCATGTACTCATTCCCATAAGAGGGTGGGAAAGGTCCTACGAAATCTATGCCCCAACAATCAAACACTTCCACTTCTTGGATATTTTGGAGAGGCATCTCATCTCTCTTACCTATCCCACCGCTTCTTTGGCAGCTGTCACAACTTTGCGCATGGGTATGTGCGTCTTTGAAAATAGTTGGCCAATAAAATCCCGATTGAAGAATTTTAGTGGCCGTTCTAACCCCATTATAATGTCCGCCATAAGGCGAGTTGTGACAATGCCAAAGGATGCTCTGGGCTTCATCACCAGTTACGCATCTCCTTAACAGGTTATCGCTACCCAACTTAAACAAGTATGGGTCATCCCAAACATAATACTTCGCATCCGAAAGGAACTTCCTCTTTTGGTTCGAAGTTAGGTCGGCAGGCACAAAACCACTAGCCTTGTGGTTTGCAAAGTCTGCAAACCACGGCCTAACTTGAACCTTAAACAATTTTTCATCAGGAAATTCTTCCCGGATTTCTTTTTCAGACGCGGTAACCTCCACGTTCACTAATCGGGATAAATGATCCGCTACCAAGTTTTCCGACCCCTTCTTGTCTTTGATTTCCACATCGAATTCTTGTAACAAGAGGATCCAACGGATGAGCCTTTGCTTCGAATCCGGCTTGGTAAGCAGATATTTAATCGCCGCGTGGTCGGTGTACACAACGACTTTAGACCCTATAAGATAAGACCTAAACTTTTCTAGCGCATACACTATTGCAAGTAGTTCTTTTTCCGTTGTGGCATAATTTATTTGAGCCTCGTTAAGAACCTTACTCGCATAATGTATCGCATGAAAAGTTTTGTCTTTTCTTTGGCCAAGTACCGCTCCAACAGCATAGTCACTCGCGTCACACATTAGTTCAAAATTTTCATTCCAATCGGGAGCGACTATTATTGGAGCGGTAACCAATTTTTCTTTTAAAACCTCAAAAGCTTGCAAACAATCTTCGGTGAAGAGAAATACCTGGTCCTTGGCGAGCAAATTGCTCAAAGGCTTAGCCACCTTTGAGAAGTCCTTGATAAAGCGCCGGTAGAACCCCGCGTGCCCCAAAAAGCTACGGATGCCCTTCACATTCACCGGAGGGGGTAATTTTTCAATTACTTCAACCTTAGCTCTATCCACTTCAAGCCCCCTTCTAGAGACTTTGTGGCCTAGCACGATCCCCTCGGTCACCATGAAGTGACACTTCTTCCAATTAAGCACCAAATTGGTCTTCACACACCTTTCCAACACCGTCTTCAAATTTGCCAAGCATAGACTAAACGTCCCACCAAATACCGAGAAGTCATCCATGAAGACTTCCATTGTTTTCTCTATCAGATCGGCAAAAATGGCTTGGACACATCGTTGGAAGGTCGTCGGTGCATTGCACAGCCCAAAGGGCATTTTTCTGTATGCGAACACTCCAAACGGACACGTGAAAGCCGTCTTCTCATGATCAACCGGGTCAACCGCAATTTGGTTGTACCCGGAGTAGCCGTCCAAAAAACAATAGTATTGTTGGCCCGATAGTCTTTTGAGCATTTGATCCATAAATGGGAGTGGAAAATGGTCCTTTCGAGTCGCGGTATTCAACCGTCTATAATCTATACACATTCTCCACCCCGTGGCAACTTTAGTTGGGATCAATTTGTCTTTGTCATTTCGGATTACGGTCATTCCACCCTTCTTCGGAACCACGTGCACGGGACTAACCCACGGACTATCCGAGATCGGGTAAATCATTCCCGCATCCAATAGCTTCACCACTTCCTTTCTTACAACCTCCTTCATCGTAGGATTTAAGCGGCGTTGTGGTTGAGCCACCGGCTTAAAATCTTCCTCCATCAAAATCTTGTGCATACAATAGGATGGACTAATTCCTTTTAGATCGGAAAGAGTCCAACCCATAGCTTCTTGATTGGTTTTTAGCACAATGATTAGACGGGCTTCTTCTTCTTTTGTCAAAAGGTTGCTTATGATGACCGGCTTTGCCTCGGTCTCATCTAGAAACACATATTTCAAAGTCGAAGGTAACTCTTTTAATTCAATTGGCGCTTTCTCTTCAATGACCTCCTTCTTCAAGTTTTCTTCCTCTACTTCCCACGGTTGTAGGTCTTCCAAACTATCAAGTTCCTTTAAGCATTCCTCAAGAGCTAGCTCCTCTTCAACAGTGAAAACCTCCAATGAGTCGTCAAGAGCTAACTCCATAGGAGATATCTCATGAATATGCTTTGAAACCTCCATAATAGCGTCTTCGATCACATCGATGCGAAAGCTATCATTTCTATCCTTGGAATGCTTCATCGCCTCGAATAGATCAAATGTGACTTCCTCATTTTGAACTCGCACCTTCATTAAACCGTCATCAACATCTATCATCATTCTTGCGGTCTTCATGAATGGTCGGCCCAAGATGAGCGGAGCATCATCATCTTCCTCCATATCAATTACAATAAAATCCACCGGGAAAAAGAATTTGTCGACCTTCACCAAAACATCTTGGGCTACGCCATGAGGATGGGTCGTCGACTTATCCGCCAATTGCAACGTCATTCGGATGGACTTAATCTCGATGTTGCCAAGCCTCTTGATAATTGACAAAGGTATAAGATTAATGCTCGACCCCAAGTCAATAAGTCCTTTCCCGACATAAACGTCACCAATTTTAACCGGCAATGTAACTCTTCCCGGATCAACCTCTTTCTTAGGAAGCGTCCTTTGAATAATGGCACTACAGCTCACATCAAGGACGATGGTCTCCGGTTCCGTATACCTCCGCTTTTTGGTTAGTATGTCCTTCATGAATTTGGCATACTTTGGCATTTGTTCCAAGGCTTCAGCAAACGGAATGTTGATTTGCAACTGTTTAAAAATATCCATGAACCGGGCGTAATGTCGTTCATTCTCCCTTTTGGAAGGAGCATGAGGATAAGGAAGGTTTTGAATAGGAGTAGCGCTCACTACCTCCTTTCCCTTTGCAATTCTAGCACTCTTCCATCTAGGCTTTTTCACTACCTCCCTTATTACCTCATCACTTGTATTTTTTTCCATCTCCACACCTTTCTCTTTTTCAACTTCACCATTATTTTGATTCTTTTCAACTTCTTCACCATCACTCCACACTCCTACTTCACCATCAACATATTCCTCCACTATTTCCTCCTCAATTTCTTTCTCTTTCTCTCTTTGTTCACTCTCGACTCTTTTTTCATTCTCACTACCCAACTCCCTCCCACTTCTCGTCATGATCGCCTTACAATGTGAATTAGGATTTGTTTGCGTGTTTGCCGAAAAGGAAGGACCGGTTTGTTGCTCCGCGAGTTGCTTGGCAAGTTGCCCAACTTGAGTTTCGAGATTTTTTATGGCCGCGTCATTGCTCTTTTGATTGGCCATTGACATTTGCATGAATTGCGTCAATGTTTCTTCCAATTTAGAATTGACGACCGGCGGTTGTTGAGGTTGAGGTTGATAAGGATTTTGGGGAGGGTTTTGACGGCTAGAAGAACCACCTCCATAACCTTGGTTATGAGAATAGTTGCTTCTAGTTTGGAACCCTTGGTTCCCTTGGAATTGTTGTTGTTGATTTTGAGGGTGCGGTTGATAAGGTTGTTGTTGTTGTTGTCTCGGTTGATAGTCCCGTTGATTGGCCATGTAGTTTACTTCGTCAAAACCAGGAGGTGGACAAAATCCGGTGTCATGTTCACCTTTACAAAGTTCACAACAAGCTATTTGTTTAGCTTTTGACGGTTCTCTTAACTCTTTGATTTGTTGCGTTAAGAGTTCCACTTGTTGTGAGATGAGCTTGTTTTGGGCAAGGATGGCATCATTCGTCCCTAACTCAAGCACTCCCGCCTTCTTCAAAGAATTTCCACGACTTTGACTCTGAAGATCATTCAAAGCCATTCGATTTATAATGTTTGTGGCTTCTTCGGCACTTTTTGACAATAAAGAGCCACCCGAGGTAGCATCCAACAACGTTTTGCAGTTTGGTTGAAGTCCATTTCTGAAGATATGGATTTGAGTCATTTCATCAAATCCATGCCCTTTACATTTTCGAAGCATGGACTTGAATCTTTCCCATGCTTCATTCAAAGATTCACTGGTTCCTTGAGAAAACACCGAGATGGCCGTCTTTGATTCCATGAATCGGTTATGGGAGAAAAATCTTTCAATGAATTTCTCTTCTAACACGTTCCAGTCTGTCATTACGGCTGGTGTTTGATCGAGATACCAATCCTTTGCTTTTCCGAGCAAAGCGTGGGGAAATAATCGTCTGAACAACGGAAGCTCCTGAGCCTGATCCACTCCGGCAGCTAATGCTATCTCATAAAATTTTGTGAGAAAAGCAAATGGGTCTTCATGGTCCATTCCGGTGAATGGACTCCCATATAATAAATTCAGAGTTCCCGTTTTCATCTCAGTTTGCCTTCCTGTGTGGTTGGCAAACTGAGCGGTGTTCCTTGGACTATTGATACATGGAGTAGAAATCGGTGGTGGTGGTTGTGGCTCCATGTTTGGTATGAATGGGTGTGGATTTGTGGTTGAAGAACCCTCTCCTTGCTCTTGGCGTTGTCTAGCCTGTTGCCTCCTACGTCTCGTTTTGCTATTGAGCCTCCTTGCGGTTCTCTCGATCTCAGGATCAAAAAGAAGTTCGTCCACAGGGATTTGCCCTCGCATAAAACGTAAGCTGCACACTAAACCAAACAAATTACAAGCACAAGTCAAAAATTCACAAGCTAAAACTTAAACAACCATTGCGATGCTCGCAATATCAATTTACAATCCCCGGCAACGACGCCATTTTGTTGAAATGTATATTTCGTGTCGGGTTTTTGTTATCGTATCCACAGGGATTGTAAGATATCACCGCCGTTCGATGGTTGTATTAATCTTAGCTCAATGTAACAATAGGGTTTTGGTTTCAATCAAGTTATCTTGCATAAAAAGTAATAAATTGCGGTAAAAGTTATGGTTTGATTAAATGAGAAATATTGTCAAAGTTAGGTTTCAATGATCAATTTGCATGTATTTGCTCGGTCAACAATCTTATAAACTCCTTTAGATGATAAATAATTTCACAAAGTCCTCTCAATATGTTTCTCTCGAACACACATTGTGAGTTTTGCCATTTTGATCCATTGTTTCTCTCGAACACAATCTATCAAAATGACAACTTTTTGGTTCAACCTTATGGTGAACAAAATCATTCATTACTATCTCTAGCTAACAAACAAGTTTGGATGAAAACCTAGGTCAAGAGTCGGTAAACATCTCTCGATCATAAACCAACACAAAGAGTTTTAAATAGAAACAAAGTTTTCATCATATATTCACCATTAAAGAGTTTACATATGAGGATCCTTACATTTACACACAAAGCTAGTAATCACCTACATCTAACCTTGACAAATGGATGACTTAGCTACTCATTTTCATGGTAGCTTGGTCGGCAAGTAAGGAAAGAAGGTTGATCAACATCCAAGTCGGATAATCGAAGTTGGATGGGAATCCACCTTCTTTTTGTAGAAGATGGTTCTAAGATGAAGAGAAATGAAAACTAGGGCATAAAGATCCCAAGAACAATGCTGCAAAAATATCTAGAAGAAAGTACAAAAGTGGAAAAAGTTGGTAAAAATGAGGTATGGTGCTCAAAAGTGGCACCTGCTACTTATAGACCACTGTTGGGCTGTCATGTTCGCTAGGCGAGCCGAATGGCTCGCCTAGCGAGGGTCAAAAATGGGCACAAAAGGCCCCTGCGCCCAGAGAAAACAGGGCCTGCTGAACTATCATGTTCGCCTAGCGAACATACCTTCGCCTAGCGAAGGACACGCTTCAACCTTCGCCCCAGCGAGGTTGAGAGGTTTTGCTACTGGAATGCTCGCTGGGGACTCGCTAGAGCTTCGCCTAGCGAGTGAGTGCTGGCTGCGTTTTTCACCAAAACAGAACGAACTCGCTACCACCTTCGCCTTCAGCTCGCCTGGCGAATTAATTTGACAATTTACTGGAGCTTTTCGCCAGGAACTCGCCTAGCGAACCAATGCTTCGCCACAGCCTCGCCTAGCGAGCAGGCTGATGAAGTGCTTGTATTCTTTGGTTCCTTTGCCAATTTTCTTGTGTCTTCATTTTCAAGTAGTTCATGTCTTTCCTGCACAATAACACACAAATCAAAGGCACCAAGCTTGTTTATCAATGTAATGCATTCCATGTAAAACAAATGTGGTTTTGACAATTTTAGCAAGGAAAAAGAGTGAAAGATGCCCACATGTGATAGCTCAAATAAGCACTTTTGGGCATCTAACAACAGGTCAACAACTTTCAAAGCTTCTATAAGCTTTAACTTATCTCCCCAGACTTTTGATTTAACCTCAGTCATAGTTACCTCAACTCCTTGTTGAATGAAGATTTCAGAAAGAACCTTTCCATAAGGAATGGAATATGACTTTCCCTCTTTAAAGAAAGTGAGAGTCATTTTAAAGTAATCAAACATAACTTAAGGGAGGTTAATCTTTAGATCTGAGTTGAGAAGTAACAGAAAAGCTTGTTCATCAATATTCAAAGAAGTCAGGTCCTGGTTCTTTGGTTCTTTCTAGACATTTGCTGGAACCTTCTAATGATAAAAGCCATTTTCTCTTCATCAGATTCACCAACAGAAGCTTCTTCTCATTTCCATACTTTAGAGGATCTGACTGTTTTACCACCAGATCTACCAGCCACGGATTTCAACGCCAGTGTTTTGGATTTCATAGATGGCTCGTCTCCATTCAGTTCCATTTCATGGCTCTGAAGGTTTCTTATCAGACTTTCCAGACTCATCTTATTCATGTTTTTAGCCTCCTGAATAGTTGTGACCTTAGGTCTGAACTTAGCTGGAAGATTTCTCAGGATCTTCTTTAAATGATATAACAGTAGTGTAACTTTTGCTCAAGATCTGAAGGCCTGACACAAGAGTTTGAAGGATGGAAAACATGGTTTCAATATCCTCATCATCCTTTATCATGAATAACTCATAGTGTTGAACAAGAAGATTTACTTTGGCCTCTTTCACATGTTGGTTCCCTTCATACATGGAACACGACGATTGAAAGATAGTCTTGGCAGTAGACTTATCAATGATTTTTATGTATTCTGAGTGAGGTAGGGCCTCAATCGAAATACCTCTTGCTCTGTGATGTTTTCTATACACTTTATTTTGAGATGGTGTAATAGATTTTCTATTTTTAACCTTCCTAACACCATCGACATCCAAGTCAATGTCATCTTCAACAATGTCTCATAACTCATCATCAAGTCCAATGATGTAAGTATACATTTTGCTCTTCCACCATTAAAACTGGGTGGAATGGCCACTGAATGAAGGTGGTTTAGCATAATAGTGATTTTTTTCAAGAGCATTATAGTCATAAGAAATAGAAACCCAGACATGATAGAGCAAGTGTATTTTTCTCAGGATCGGTTACTGCACCACGGTTAAGTGTAAGCACAAACCGTACTCTGATTCCAACTGAAGGTGAGAAAAATACACAAGAAGGAGGGTTGAATTGTGTATGCCCAAAAATTCATTTCACTTTTGAACCAGCAAGTTCAGATTCTAAACCAGCAAGTTCATATTCTGAGCAAAGTTCATACTCTGATATCAGAACTAATCACAACAACGGAAATAAAATGTTTAGAAGTAAATGAAATCAACACACAAAGATTATCTTGGTTCCTCTCCTCAACCGAGAGTAGTCTAATCCTCTTTCCTAAGCAAGAGCTTTTCACTATTACCAACATTACTCTGGAAAACACCTATCACAACGGTTGGAAATGAGAAACCACCACGTTGGTCCAACCGTTGTGAGGTAAGATGTAATTATATGTATGATGCTTTCCACCACGAACGTGCGACTGTGATTGTGTCTATGTAGTTCTCTACCTACTACAATGGTTACTTTAAACAAACGTTGTGATATCCTTTAATGTAACAAATTTAACAACGGTTGTGCTAAACAACAATTATGATATATAGACCTAGTTTATTATAAATTATGTGGAATGCTTATTTTTCCAATGTTCACTAAATATATAACCTTTCAATCTGCCCTAGAACATTATAAAATAAAAAATTAAGTTATATTAGAAGTACAAGTTCACGTTCAATTCTAGACAAGAGATCTTCAACACCGTATCCGTATTTTGTTCTTTGACGGTAAGAACTTGGTTTAATGGTCCTAGTTCTTCAACTGCCCCTGCCTTCATCTCTAGTTCTTTTTGTAAAATATTATCTACTTTGAAAACAATACTAGAGGTGAAGAGAGAGGCGTTTGAAGACCTACAATCATTAAATCAAGTTCTAACTGTCAAAGAACAAACAACATTCAGTTAACGGTGTGAAGAATTCTTGTCAAAAACTGAACGTGTACTTATTTTCTAATACAACTTTATCTATCATATAATAATTTGCTAATGCAGTATGAAAATTTATATATTCGGTAAGGGATTGGAAAAACACTCATACCACATAATATATAATACACTCATATTTTAAACAAACATTAGCAACAATATTCATCAACAATAAACCATAAACAACAAATACAACATATAAAGTCATAGAATGCTTCAGAAATATACCATACATGTCCCATAATAGCGTGTCCACAATAAAATAAGGATGAAGCTAAAGTTAGAGCAGCAAACTTAACATCCCTACCTACAAGTTTGCAATGTTAACCATAGATGCGTCCTCTTTATTGAAACAAGCATCTCTGCCTACAATTCAAAACAAGAAGAAAGTTCATACATCATGAAACAAGCTATCGAAACAGATTTTGAAAAAAAACACTATAGAGAAAACAAACCTGTAAATACCCATTGGTTAAGATTTGATGTTATGTTTTCATTTTAGGGTTTCCATATGAGAGAGAGAGAGAGAGACGAGTGACAAAGTTGTTAGGGTTTCGTTTGGAGAGAGACGAGTGAAATAGTTGTTAGGTTTTTTTAGAGAGACGACTATTATGTACTGAAGCGAGAGATAATTTCGCTTATATATAAGTAAGTATCACCTTTCATCATGGTTGGTAATAAAAATTGTGGTGATATACATTGTCAATCACATTTTTATCACGATAAATGGCTAATTGTTGGTCTAGGATTCGAACCATTTCACTCTGTGTACCTTTCACTACAGTTGCTTCATTTGACCATTGTGACACGACCTTCAATAAATACCAAAAAAAAAGCACCCAGAAATAAATTATTACCACAGTAACACTATGACCGTTGTAAAATTGGTGTTACGAAATGTCTATTTTGTAGTAGTGCAAACAAGTTACAAATTTCTCAAGCACACTTGCAAGAGACTTCAATGCGCAATCAACCTAGAAAGAGACTTATGCTCAAGCAACCTTGCAAGAGACTTTTTCTTAATCAACCTAGAAAGAGACTTTCTTGCTCAAGTCCCCAGACAATATAATTCCTCTACTTTAAACAAATAGTTTAGTATAAATGGTAACTACTATACTTTAGATACACAATCATAAGTATAACATTTATGCAACAATCACAAAGGTTTTACAACCTCTTAAGATTTCTAATATAAACAGAGATAAGAAATCTTAAGATCTTAGGAAATAACAGTTACAAGAAATAATAGCTCAGAGTTATGCGCAAGATCTTTCAAATGTGTTGTGATGTTGTAACCTTCCTTTGAATCTTCAGCTTCCTTTTATAGAGACTGATAAAGAGTCGCGGAGGGACGTTGGAGAATGTATCTGGTTTGAAGCTTTGTCCATTAAATAATGGCATTGTTCACATCATCTTTCAAAGTACTAGGTATCTACCAAAAGGTAGAACATACTGAAGATGTCACATCATTGTTCCTTGAGCCTTGCAAAATGAAACCCTAGTTGACTTGGTCCATAAATTTGGAGCTTTGATAAGACAAGTCTGCTTTGGTATAGTGTACAGATCAGGTGATCATCAACCTTTCAGAAACTGAATTGTCATCAGAAGCTGGGTCATGAGACGAGAGTCTGAACCTTCAGATGCTGATGAACCAATTCAGATTTTGATCAATTAGAATTATGCTAATGTTACTTTTCACATATGCTAACAATCATAATTAATTGTATGCTTGTGATCCTGCACGCTTAAACATATGTTAGCATACCCATTTGTTCTTTAAATATTTTGTTATCATCAAAACCTAAGAGATATGGACAATCTTATTCCATGAGATAGTGCAACTTTGGTGGGAACTCTTCAAGAAAGATATAGTATCTTGAGAAGAAGATTATGGTTTAATGAAGGTTGGACAAAAAATTCAAAAAAAAGTCTCTTTGGTGGAGAGATTTATTGAAGTTGATATATTCAAAGGAACCACATGGGATCGTGCAGTCGCTAACATCCAGACTTGGTGACGACCAATATATTTCCTTATGGACTGCAAGATGGTTAGGTCAGTAATCCTCTTTCAATTCAATTCACAAATATATAAACGGTTGCTTCAAACAAAGTAGCCACTGTGTGGAATCAGAGCAGTTGGATTGATGGTAATTGGGAGTGGCTTATTGGCTAGAGCATCGACATTAAGGGTTCTGAGTATTTTGTAGAGGAAAAGGAATTAATGGACTTTTTATGTGATGTATAGCCTATATATAACCAACGGGATATTTATTGTGTGACCTTATGGTGAGGATATTTATTTCTCAGTAAGGTCATGATATGGTAAGTTAATTCAAGTTCAAGAAGAGGAAGCTCCTAACTTAGGACGTAAGCAAACTTTGAAGGTTCTATGGGCAACAAAAATTCCATCTAAAGTCAAGGTGTTTGGCTGAAGGCTATTTCAAGATAGATTACCAACTAGGTGACAACTAGCTCGAAGAGGGAATCATCTCTAATCCCTATGATAATGTGTGTATTTTGTTTTAGACACGGGGAAAATATTGCTCATGTGATAGTTAATTATTCTACTGCAAAGGGAGTATGGAAAAAGATTCAAAGTTGGCTCCAAGTAAACATACCACTTGAAAGAAGAATGTTAGTCATTTCCTGAAGTTGAAATCAATTTTGAAAGGTAGGGTTTCAAAGTATTGAGTGTGGGTGATGTGGTTGACAGCTGCTTGATGCATTTGGAGATCAAGAAATGACATTATTTTTAATGATAAAGTAGATGATGTTGAGGAAATTATTTTTAAAGTCAAGATATTCACTTGGTGATGGCTTGCAATAGGTACTAAAGATAGGATAAATTATAATTTTTATGAGTGGTGTAAATATCCTATTAATTATCTTAAAATGGTTTAACTCTGTGTTTGTGATTGATTTTAATTGTCCTTTTATATTCGGATTAGATTAGAGTACCCTTAATACTCTCATTTAAATTCAAAGTTACTTATAAAAATAAATAAAAAACAATCACAAAACACTTGTATAAAAGTTTCTTCATTAAATCATTTAACAACTCCCTTTTGAATTTAAAACTTCCATTAACCTCCTCGGACATGTGCACCATATTAAAAATCTCATGACAACAAATGACATTTCGAGATATCTTGGTGAGATGTTATTTTGCACATCCTTAATTTGTGCAACCTTAGAGAAACAATTGTATATTCGAGTTGGGGTTGGTGGCCACATGGTTCTTTGTTTTGTTTCGAGCTTTTCATTTTTCCTCCTTTGCTTTTTCGTATGTTTCACAATATTCATATTACTACTTGATCTTTTAAGTTTTAATAATGGATTTGTCATTAAAACGGTTAATATCCAAAACTTGATATTTCATTTTTGTTTGCATTTTAATATGGTTGGTGACCTTTTACTGTATGTTGTCGCTCGTCATGACACAATAGCAAGAAATAGAATTGTAACAAAAAAAGTGTTGATGTAGAATAAGTATTTTTATATATCAATTATTGAAAATCTTTCAAGTCATTAAAAAAATTGTTGTGGGCTAGTTGTAGGATGACATTAACAACTAAGTATTTAATTTCGTAATCCAAAAAACCAAAGTATTCCATTTCGAGTTGTTAAATCTATACGTTGTATCTTTTAAACTCTTGGTATAAAAAGTCATATAATTTCCATTGATCATGAATATTGGAGCCTTAAATTGCATTTCTTTTTTCTCAATCAGATAATCCTATTGTTTATAAAAAATATTAGAATATAATATACATATATGGAAATAAGATTTTTTCTTCTTTAGCCAAGAAAAGATTAGTATCCATTTCTTTTAATTTAATATATATATATATATATATATATATATATATATATATATATATATATATATATATATATATATATATATATATATATATATATATATATATATATTACATTATGAAATATGATTTTCAGTAAGACATTTTTCTAAGAAAATTTAAAACTTTTTTAATTTATTTTTTATAAATTATAAGATTAATTTTAACTTCTATAACATAAATATATATTATTTAAGAATAAAATACAATAAAAAAATCACATACTCATTCAAAAAATTATATTTTAAAAATAATTTTTATGATAAATGATTTTAAGTAGTTTCAAATTATAGTAATTATTTAAAATTGTAATATTCAAAAAATTAGTTATAGTATAAAGATGAAATACTTAAAATAATACTTGAAAAACTATTTTTTTTTTAAATTGAAAAATTATTAACTAATTTTTTATGTGAAAATTTTAAACAAAATTCTTTAGAAAAGTTTTGCAGACAAAAATATCTATTATATGAAAATTATTTATAAAAAAACAAAAAAATCTGATCCTAAATGATATATTAAATGGTTGTATTCAACTGATTAACAAGTTTGATTCCTTGTGAGAATTTAAATAAATAATTAATTAAAATAACTATTAATCAGATTATATTTAATTTTTTTTGTCTAACTCAAATTATTAGATTTTTTTTTTTTGTGAACAAAAGAATAAGACCCAAAAAGTTGAATAGTATTTTAAGGAAGATAGAAAAGAAGAAGAAAAAGCTTTTTCAATTGAGAACATGCCTAATATTGTATAATTAAAAAGATAAATATCCCTTCAAGTAGAAATATTGAATTAATTAACCACTGTACTACATGTTAGTCGTGATTTCATGATATGAACCATGCAATATATTTAACTTTCCTTATAATATTAATGCAATTCAACTTTGAGCTGGATCAAACATGTGTTAGGTATAATGCTAGCACGTCGATTCTCTGATATTAATTTAAAACTATTACACAAAGCGACTTCGTAAGTGAACGTTTTGGTTATATATATATATATATATATATATATATATATATATATATATATATATATATATATATATATATATATATATATATATATATATATATATATATATATATATATATATGAAGCTTCTAACCACTTGTTGATAAAAATTTGAAATTAGAGCAATTAAAGTCCAAATTTCCAAAGTCAATCACCCAACAAAACATTCTTCCGTTATTTGTTAAGAGAGCTCTCGTGAAAACATAATAATAATAATAACAACTATAATAAAATATTTATAGAAAGGTTGTTGATAACCACCACTTGGGACTGAGATTTACTAGAAGATGGCATTTGTAGAGAAATCCTTTCTAATAATTTCTAAACAAAGAAAAAGATAAGATGGAACATATAAAGTCAGATATTACTTTTACTTAAGTTAAACTAAAGGTAATATAGAAGTAATGATAAAACCATGTTTCACACAAAAGTAATCATGAAACTATAGTAAAATATAAAGGTATTCTTGAATTGTAATTTCTTGTGTTAGAAACAGGTTTTTTCACAGAGTAAGGAAGTGTCGAACCATCTATGCCTATTTTAATAGTGTTAGCTATTTTATATTCACAGTATTTTGTAGTTGCAAAGTGAATAAGAAGTTTTCCACAGTTTGTGAGCAGAGAGAAACTCTGCAGAATTTACTATTTTGTATTCACAGTATTTTGCAGTTGCAAAGTGAATAAGAAGTTTTCCACAGTTTGTGAGCAGAGAGAAACTCTGCAGAATTTTATTACTCTTCTCCTTCATCGTTCTTTACACTCTTTCTTTCTCCATTGTTCTTTTCTTTTCATTGTTATTGTATGGATAATAACAATCTTGTTCATTAAAATTGATTGAAATTCTCCATAGATTTTAGGGGATTTTCAACATCTGGTATATGAGCTCCAGTTGAAACGATTCGTGGGAAGAAAATCACCATGACAACGAATCATCGAAACGGGCATTTCCCAACAAATCTTCCGATTCTCAAGAACAACAATTATGAGAATTGGTGCAAGCAGATAAAGATTATGTTCTGTTATCAAGATCTTTGGGATCTTGTGAAGGAAGGAGTAGCAACACTTGCAGAAGTCGCGACTGATCAAGAAAAGGCTGCACATAAAGAATTGAAGAAGAAAGATTATAAAGGTCTCTTAATAATCCATCAATGTGTTGATGTGGATAACTTTGAAAAGGTTAGTGATGCAGATTCAGCGAAAGAAGCATGAGAAATTCTGGAGAAATCATTTGGAGGCGCATAGAAGGTGAAAGAGGTGAGGTTACAAACTCACAAAAGGACGTATGAATTGCTTCAGATGGAAGACAATGAAAGCATAACTGATTTCTTCACCAAAGTTATGAAACCGGTGAATCAAATCAAGGTATGTGGAGAAGTGTTGACATCAAGATCTGTTGTTGGAAAGATCTTGAGGTCGTTGATTCCAAAGTTCGACCACGTGATAGTAGCCATAGAAGAGTCGAAAGATTTGTTAAAATCGACAAAGGAAAAGCTTCAAGGGACGCTTGAATCTCATGAACAAAGAATGGCTAAAAGAGCTACAGGAAAGTCGAAGAATGATATGGCTTTGTAGGCTCAATCAGCAAAAGAAATAAAAGGCAAAGGAAGTTGGAATGGAAACAAAGACAGAGGAGGTTACAATAATTTGACCGGTCGATATCAGCAAGAAGGAAACGGGTCGAATCAGAGAAAACCCTGGAACCAAGGCAACCAAAGAGGTGGTGTTGCAGGTAGAGGAAGAGGTGGTGGTCAAAAGCCAGACAAGAGTCACATGCAGTGTTACAATTGTCAAAGGTATGGTCACTATTCTAGTGATTGTCCAGAAAAGTAGAAGAATCATGAAACTTATGCAAAGCTAGCGAAACACGAAGAAGAAGAGACATTTTTTATGGTTACAACAAGAGAAGAAGAGATATTCAATGACCAGTGGTACTTGGACTCAGGATGCTCATCACACATGTCTGGAAGGAAAGATTGATTTGTCAACATAAAACCCTCAATGAAGAACATGGTAAAATTTGCAAATGACAACACTCTAGCAGCTGAAGGTGTTGGTGATGTTCTGATTATGAGGAAAGATGTGAAGAGCTCAATAATTCCAAATGTGTTGTACATACCAGGCGTGAAGAGCAATTTGCTCAGCATAGGGCAGTTAATCAAAAAGAACTACAAGGCGTCGATCGAAGACAAGATGATGAGAGTTCTCAACTCAAATGGAAGGTTGATCTTGAAGACTCCAATGTATCAGAATAGAACCTTCAAGATTGAACTAAATGTGATTGAGCATAAGTGCCTTGCAACAGCAGCTAACAAAGATGAATGGATATGACATTATAAACTTGGTCATCTCAATTTCAAAGACATCAGAGATTTAAAGAGAAGAAATATGGTTTCAAGATTACCAGAAATCAACATTCCAAACGAAGTGTGTGAAGAATGCGTGCAGGCGAAGCAGCATAAGAACAACTTCAGTAAGGATGCAGGAAGCAGGTCGAAGGCAATTCTTGAAGTCATATACTCTGATGTATGTGGTCCTCTCTAGGTGTATTCGATTGGAGGTAACAAATACTTTGTTACATTCAAAGATGATTTCAGTCAAAAACTATGGTCTTACCTGATCAAGAAGAAAAGTGAATTGATCGAGGTATTTGTCAAGTTTAAATCTATGGTCGAAAGACAGAGTGGTCGAAAGATCAAGATTTTGAGAACTGATGGTGGTGGAGAATATGTGTCGAAATTTTTTGATGCATTATGTGTGAAAGAAGGGATTGTGCATGAGGTGGTTCCATCCTACACTCTATAGCAGAATGGAGTCGCAGAAAGGAAGAATAGAATCATCATGAATATGGTTAGAAGTATATTAAAAGGCAAGCATCTACCCAAAGATTATGGGGAGAAGTTGTGTCGACTGCGACATATATCCTGAACAGATGTTCGATGAAGAAGCTAGAAGGAATCACGCCAGAAGAATGTTGGCCCAGTGTCAAGCCTAGCTTGAGTTATCTCAGGGTGTTTGGATCTATAACACATAGACATGTGCGGGATCAGTTGAGAAGAAAAATTGATGACAAGTTGAGTCAAATGATCCTGATAGGATATCATTCGACTGGAGGATACAAGTTGTTCGATCCAATAAATAAGCAAGTAGTGATCAGCAGGGACGTGATCATATATGAGCTTAAGGAGTGGGATTGGACTGAGAATGTCAAGAAATATTCAGTGAGAATCTTTTATGATGAACCAGCTAGTAAAGTTGAAAGAGAAGTTCGACAAGAAGAAGTCAGAGGTGAAGCAGGCCCAAGCAGATCTCAGAGAACATGACACATGCCTGTAAGATTGCAAGAATGTGTGATTACATCATATGATATGGTCAATGAAGAAGGTTAGCTGGTACATTATGATTTCTATGCAGATGTCAAACCTGTCAATGCAACTGAGGCATTGAAAGATTCGAAGTGGATGAAAGCAATGGACGAAGATTTGAAGTCAACCGAAGTCAACAACACTTGGTCGCTTGTTGAATTTCCCCAAGACAAGAAGGCAATCGATGTGAAGTGGGTATACACGGTGAAGTTGAATCCCAAAGGATAAGTGACTCGACACAAGGCGAGACTTGTGGCGAAAGGATTTCTTCAGAAAGAAGGAATCGACTTCGATGAAGTTTTTGGACATGTTGCTAGGATCGAAACAATTAGGTTGGTTGTTGGTCTAGCAAACATGAGCAATTGGCAGATGTGCCAGATGGATGTGAAATGTGCATTCCTTAATGGCCCCTTAGAAGAAGAAGTTTATGTTGCACAACCAGCTGGATTTGTGAAACATGGTCGAAGAAAGCACATCGAAATGAGGTTCCATTATCTTCGAGAGCAGGTAGTAGATGAGAAGATGAATGTGGAACACTGCAGAACTGAGAATTAGATTACAGACAACATGACGAAGGGAGTGCAAGTCGAAGTGTTCAGAAGACTAAGAGCTATGATGAATGTGGATAGCTTAGACATAATGAATTAGGTGGCGTGTTGAATTGTAATTCCTTGTGTCGAAGCAGGTTTCTCGACAGAGTAAGGAAGTGTCGAACCACATATGCCTATTTTAGTAGTATTAGCTATTTTGGGCTTTTATAATTTTCGGCTTTGGCTTGAGGTCTAAGTTAACCTAAATCTATAAATAGAGGGAGTAAACCTTATTTTTGTAATGAGGTGAATATAATATTCATAACATTGTATTCATAGTATTTTGCAGTTACAAAGTGAATAAGAAGTTTTCCATAGTTTGTGAGCAGAGAGAAACTCTGCAGAATGTTATTACTCTTCTCCTTCATCTTTCTTTACACTCTTTCTTTCTCCATTGTTCTTTTCTTTTCATTGTTATTGTGTGGGTAATAACAATCTTGTTCATCAAGATTGATTGAAATTCTCCATAGATTTTGGGGGATTTCCAACAGGTATAACTTAGAAATAAAGTTAAACAAGCATAGAAATAAAAAAATAAAATTCGTCTAGTAAAAAATAAATAATAATCTTAGTAACACATAATGTTAGAAATTTTTGTGTTAGAATTTTTTTCCTTAAACTTAATGTTTGCACTGTCATTCGAGATTTTTTTTCTCGAAGTGTTAAGAGGAATATAGACATTGAACTTGGATCGCAGTCTATAATCTCAATTTTCTCTACGACGACCGTTATTCCATTTTGGTTTTCGATCGTATCTAGAATTCCATGCTCCCTAACCGTTATCTCACTCTTCATTCAGGGGCTTCTCTTCATGATTGTATAGGGTTAAGCCTTATTCATCAAATCACTCTGATTACAAGCTTCATCGGACCTCCACCTTTTCCAAAACATGCAGACCGATCTCAACCATTTCTTTAACATCTAGCATTTTAGTCTGTCATTTGTGGTACAACTAGTACTGTCACTTTTGTGAAGCGGTCAATGTACTTGCGTAGGGTTTCCTTCTTTCGCTGAGTGGCCCTACTAAACACAACTTTGGTTGTGGGTTGTCACTTTCGAGAGGTAAATTGAGCGGTGAATGTGTCATAGAGGTCCTTCCACAAATCTATGCTTCCATCCTAGAGGGTTTTGAACAACATCATTGCGACTCTGACCAGAGTAAATGCAAAGAGCTTCCACTTCCATGTACCTTGGACGTGGTAGTAATCTAGTTTATTGCCTACATGCTCGCCTAAATCTCTAGTTCTGTCATAGCTCTATAGCTTAAGAGGCATCTCCAAAGATCTCAGGATCCTACTGTCGAGGATACAGATGGACATTAGGTTCGTCTTTTGCTCCGGAGTCGGAGCATGTGCATCATATCTTTCCCTTCTTTGGGAAGGACGTGCTGGTGAATTATGAGGGCGACATACCTCGGGATGAGTATGATTGCTACTTCGTTCTTGGTATCGGGTGCGAGCTTGTGACTTCATGAATTCTATTCGTGGCGTAGTTGAGCAACCGGGAAGCGACTTTGGCACAACGTCTTGATCACCCTAGGATGCTTCCTCTCGTACAATAATGTCTTTTGGTGGAGCTTATTAGATATTCTATTCAATCCTGATAATCCTCTCATCCATAAATTGTGAATATTCATATGAAACAACGGAAGGCTAGGGAGTATTTTGTGTTCAAGTATAGTAGGTAGAAGAAGGGTTTGTGCGTTGTTTTGCCTTAGTGAGGTTATTGTGTGGATCTGAAGTACCGAAAAGCCTAGAATGTTCCTTGTCCGACTATTGAAGGAGAGAAATATCGTTGTGTGGGTTCAGAAGGAGACACCACTGGAATTGAATTGTCTTTAGTGGGAATCAGACATATATTCCCTCATACAACACCATTGTTTCGGTCGACCTCAAATTTGCACCACTGCAGCTACGGGATATTTTCCACTTTGGGTTTAAGAACCCTCACATCATTGTCCTTTAGAAAAAGTGCATCGTTGGATTGAGGCGAATATGTGTTGTATATAAACTACCCTTAGCTTGATTCCCATGCAATGCGGAACTATTTTGGCCAACACATAATAGTTGTTCTATGGTCGAGGCTAAGGGGTACAATGTGAATATCGAGTTCTCACCGACAATGCTAATGTTTGATTTATAATTAAAAATAATAAGTGAGGTAGAGAAGTTGTGTCTTGCTACGGTGGATCAGTACTTTTTTGATGCGGTAGAGGGGGGACTGGTCTACAAGATTAACACTTCAATGTCAAGTCAGTTAGAAAAATTAGAAGTAACATGTGAGGGAGAATGAATTTAAAAACCTGAAATGACACATGTTACCCTTATATATTAAGAGCGGATGAAACTACTCGCATGTAAAATCGCGTGTTTCGATTAGATCAGACGTTGATTAATATATCAGAGGACATAATTACCTATTTCTAATTATAGCTAAAATCTACCTACTCCGCGCTCGAGGTTAGATTTTGGGCCTTTCTCTTCGAGTGTATTGCGAGCTTGGAGTAGTTGCAAAATCAACCTTTCATAATTATTAAAAATAAAAGTGGTCTTATAAATAGATAAAAATAAATAAAGAGTAGGAGTATTGTATTCGTGAGAGAAAAACATTTGCAAAAGAAAATACATGTTTATATAGTATGTCGCAATAATTTTATTTAGATTGTGTTGGTTGTTGCATGTAGTTAATTGGTTAGAGACCATTGTATTATTATCAACCAATTTTCCTATAATTAGCAAACCAATAACACAACAAAATTTACATACTCTTCTTTCTCTCTCCCTCTCTCAAATTCCTACTTTGACTGATTCATCTTTCCCTCTAATACCCTTTCTCTCAAATTCACCTAATTAAACAAACCTTTCTGCACAATCTTTTTCGTTGATGTCATCAGAAAACCAAGGCAAAGATGAATCATCGACATGGATTCTTGAAAGCATTGATATTGTTGCTGATCATGTGGAAGTTTCTAAAAAGGATGAAAACAATGGAAGCATGGTCACAAAAGCTTCAGATAATGAAGCCTTTCTCGACAATGGTAGCAATGGTAGCAATGTTAGACAGAGAAATAATAACAATCATAATGCAAGCAAAATGGTTAGGGTGCAATCAGGTGCTGCAAGAGGGCTTAAGGGTTTACGTTTTCTTGATCGAACGGTTACCGGAAAAGAAGGCGATGCATGGAAGTCAATTGAGAAGCGTTTCTTTCAACATGCAGTTGGTGGAATGCTGTTCAAAGACAAATTTGGACAATGCATGGGTAACAATGATTTATGATGTTTTTAGTTTTTGTTTATGATGTTTTTAGTTCTTTGTTTGTTCTAAGTTTGTGTTATGATTATGAATGGTGTAAACAATGTTGTTTAGGTATGGGAGCAGATTCAAAGGAATTTGCAGGGGAACTGTATGATGCATTGGCTAGGAGAAGGAATATAAGTGTAGAAAGTGGAATTAATTTGAGTCAAGTTAAAGTGTTTTGGGAGGATATGACTAGTAAAGATCTTGAATCAAGACTTCAAGTGTTCTTTGACATGTAAGGACTATCATACACACACATGTAACTTAACTTATGTATATATCTTCTTTCTTCGAGGTTTGAACTTTGAACCAACTTAATATATGTATATATCTTTTGTATGATAGCGATAGTGAAATTCCGTGATCTGATATTGTTTGTTAGTATTTTCTTCTTTCTTCGATGTTTGAACTTTGAACCCTGGTCTTTTAGCTTTTAGCTGCTTCAACTCTTTTAACATATAGCTCAAACCAGATGAGCTATGCCGTCTTTTCTTAATTTATGTATATATCTTTTGTATGATAATGATAGTGAAATTTTGTGATCCGATATTGTTTGTTAGTATTTTCTTCTTTCTTGGAGGTTTGAACTTTGAACCTTGGTCTTTTACCCGCTTCAACTCTTTTAACATTTAGCTCAACCCAGATGAGCTATCCGTCTTCTGCATGTTAAGTGAATGACTTTTTATTGAATGGAGTTGCATAAATGAACTAAAGTCGTTTGCAGGTGTGACAAGAATGGGGATGGTAGGTTATCAGAAGATGAGGTTAAGGAGGTGAGTCTTGAGATCATGTAAATTAAGTATTGACACTGACACATATATGGACACGATACCTTCCGACACATACATCGGTAAAAGAATTTAAAAATCAGTGTTTGTATGTTGTCACAATTGTTAAGTTCGTGTCCGTTTCAGACAGACATCAACACATATCGCTACTACGTAGATTTTTCTTCAAACTATGTGAAACAGAATTCTAACTGTTTTTGTGTAAAAGGTTATAGTGTTGAGTGCTTCTGCAAATAGATTGGGAAATCTCAAAGATCAAGCTTCTGTATATGCAGCTTTGATCATGGAAGAGCTTGATCCAGATCATAATGGATATATAGAGGTTAGAATTAAAAACCGAAAAGTATAAATCTTTTGTTGAAACTTTCATCTTTTGTATACTCATTATTTGTTGTTGTTTAAATAGATGTGGCAGCTTGAAACTCTACTAAAGGAAATGGTTAATGCAGAAGATGGCACTACGAGACTTAGTAATAGAACCGAAACACTAACCCGAGCAATGATACCATGCAAGTACAGAACTCCGATTAGAAAATTCGTTTCCAAAACAACCGAATTTGTATATGATAAATGGAAAAAAATATGGATATTCGTACTTTGGTTAGCCGTAAACTTGATCCTTTTCATTTGGAAGTTTCTTCAATACAAGGAAAAACCAGCATATGAAGTAATGGGATCATGTGTCTGTTTTGCAAAGGGTGCTGCCGAGACTCTCAAATTCAACATGGGGCTAATCGTCCTTACAATGTGTAGAAGAACACTTACGATGCTACGAGGATCGTTTCTTAGTCAAATCATCCCTTTTGACGATAACATACACTTTCACATTGTTATTGCAATTGGTGTAGTTATAGGGACTTTCATCCATGTAGGTGTTCATGTAACTTGTGATTTTCCGAGAATTATTTCTTGTCCGACCGAAAAGTTTATGGCCACAATTGGACCCGGTTTTAATTACCACCAGCCTGATTACCTTACCCTTGTTAAAAGCACTGCTGGTGTAACTGGAATTTTCATTGTCTTGATTATGGCTTTTACTTTCACTTTGGCAACACCTCATTTCCGAAAAAGTATTGTCAAGTTGCCTTCACCGTTGCATCATTTGGCCGGCTTCAATTCGTTTTGGTATGCTCATCATTTGCTTATTGTGGCTTACTTTCTCCTGATCATTCATGGCTACTTTCTATTTCTCACCAAGGAATGGAAAAACAAGACGGTACGCGAAGCTCTTGTATCTTATTTAATCATTCAAACTACTTAACACTAAATTTTTTTTCCCAAAATGGACATTGAGTATACTAGTGTTGTCAATCGCGGATTGTATCGATAATCTGTTGTTTATGCAGACATGGATGTACCTTATAGTTCCATTAATGCTCTACGCATTTGAGAGAACTCATCCATCTTTTAGGGGTAAAGATCATCGCGTGAGCATCATTAAGGTCTGTTTCGACAGCTTCTTCTTCTCTCGAATTCTATTTACGATGAAACGTGAAAATAATCTTATACAAGGTGAACATTTCAGGCAATAATATACACAGGAAATGTGCTAGCACTATACATGACGAAGCCACCGGGATTCAAGTATAAAAGTGGAATGTATATTTTTGTCAAGTGTCCAGATATATCGAGTTATGAATGGTAATCATGATTTACTTGAATGATACTTTGTTCGCGAAAGTTACTTTTGCGGAAAAAATACTTTTACTTCCGATAACCGAATTTACTCTTTTTACAGGCACCCTTTCTCGATTACCTCTGCACCAGGAGATGATTACTTGAGTGTTCATATAAGAACCTTAGGAGATTGGACTACAGAACTTAGAAACATATTTGCAAAGGTGATGTTTATGTATAAAATATGGTTCTTTCAAGTTTAGTCCCTTTAAAGTATTTGACCATTCTTAGTCCCTATAGAGCATTGTAGTCAAGATTGAGTGTTGGATCGTATGATTGTAAGATCTTACGTGGTGAGAATGTCTGAGAGTGCTACGAATAGAGAAAGATTGTTTTCGCCGCTGGCGTGGTCAAGATCAAGCTTTTTGAAGCAAGATCGTAAAAACAAAAGTGTCGGGTCTTTTTTTTGGCCCGTTTTATGATTTTCATGTTTTTGCATATGTGTGTATGTATATATGAAATTATCCTTTTTCCCTTTGGTAGGATCTTACGTGCTAACGATCTTTCACAAGCCGATTGATTCTACTTAAGATCTCATGCTTGATTACATTGCTACAGAGGAACTAAAAGCACCTGTTTTTTTATTAAAAGATAGGACTAAAAGTTGATGAATTTTTAATCGGGTCTTAAATTAAAAAATGTTTATTTTATAGGGACTAAAAACATATTTAACCTAAGAAATGTGATAATTGTTGAACATCGAGTTGTTAGACATGCAGGCTTGTGCGCCTGAGAGTGCACAACCAAGAAGGGGAAGCCTTGTGAGGATGGAAACTAGAGCAAGTTCAAATTATGACCATTCAAAACCAAGGTAAATCAAAAAATCTTGGTTCAAATTTTTCTATAATGTTATATGTATTTGCAATCATATTATTTTACTCTTTGTAGCATTAAATATCCAAAGATTCTCATCAAAGGACCCTATGGAGCACCGGCACAAAGTTATAGGCATTATGATGTACTCTTACTCATAGGACTTGGAATCGGCGCGACACCTATGATCAGTATTTTAAAAGATATCTTGAACCATATGAAGATGGAAAGTCCCCAGCAAGTAAGTGACAAGTCAGTGTCATGTCTGGTATCCATGTTTTTGTCATGTCTGACACCGAAGTTTTATTTACTCTTTTTGTTGGTTGTATATTTGTATATTATTCACAGTACTAATTCGTGGAGTTAACATAACAGACACTTTCTGAGATAGAATCCTTCAATAGTAGTCGCTCCAGCTCCGACGAAGATAAGAAAGGTCCTGAAAGAGCATATTTCTATTGGGTAACCAGGGAACAAGCTTCATTTGAATGGTTCAAAGGTGTCATGGATGATATTGCCGAATACGACCGTGATGTGAGATTAAGTACCGAACTTTTCTTCGTTATTCCGTTACCTTCGTATGCACAAACATAGAAATTTAGAAATTTAACGCGTATTTTAATGATACAGGGTGTTATAGAAATGCATAACTATTTGACTAGTGTCTACGAGGAAGGCGATGCAAGGTCTGCACTTATCGGCATGATTCAGAAGTTGCAACACGCCAAAAATGGAGTAGACGTAGTTTCAGAAAGCCGGGTATATCTCGATTTAGTTCTCATTTCGAGTTATTAACATTTTTCCATCATGCAAACAAAGATTAAGGTTTGTTACTATGATGTTATGTTACCATATGACAGATAAGAACACATTTTGCAAGACCAAACTGGAAAAAAGTCTTCTCCCAGTTAGCTTTAACGCATCAAAGCTCTCGCATCGGTATGAATAACCACAATGCTTAGTGAAATTCTAAAGATCTATTTGATTTTAGAAATAGAAAATTTCATGTGCTATTTTCTTGATTCAGGTGTGTTTTATTGTGGAAGTCCTACTCTTACGAAAACATTGAAGACCCTTTGTCAGGAGTTTAGCTTAAACACATCGACACGATTTCAGTTTCATAAAGAGAATTTTTGAAGGGACAATTCACAGAACAATTGCATCAGTCAAGAATTATTCGGTGTCATCTTGATTCATCAAGCAACATAAGATTGTAGAATATTTTTGTATACTCATAGTGTAATGTTGATAAGTTTTGTGTATGTAGCAATATTTCTTAAAATTTGTGTTGGTTTTGCCTAAATCTTCATAGTGTTGTTCATCATTTTTATTCCTTTCACCTTTGTTTCGGTTTCTTTTTATCGCGAAAAGTTCTCACGCCTCGACATAGTTTAAGATTACTTTCAGTTACTTGTGTGAGTATTTGCATGAGAAAATATGTAGCACAAGGTATAGACATTTTACAAGGAGCTATGATTTGCCTCTAAAACTTCATACAGAGCCCATGGAGAGGAAGCTTGGAGACATGGACCACCATGTATTTATAGTACTTGTAAAGAGAATCTCTTCATTTGAATCCAACCTAAGACTCATTTGCTTGGAAAATCCTGATTTGTTATTCTTTGTGGAAATTGTAACATCGGAGTATGTTAACATATTAATAACAAAATTGAAAAACACAAAAGACAAATAATCTCAAAGGATAAGAAGTGGATAGAGGAATACCGAAGATACAAATACAAGTCCAACAAGAAAAAAACATCACATCCCTCGTAAGCAACAAACTGTCGCGCCGCTAAAAATATATAGTCGCCGTCGGATTTTATTTATTCCAAAATACAAGGAAAATAGCGATAAAATCCCAAATGAGAATGGTCTCGCAACCAAGAGCAGATTCGGAAGTTGATTATGCAAGGGGAATGTATTAAACCCCTCACATCCATTGTATTCGATGGGAACCACTTTAGCTGTATCAATGCACATGGATGTTGTTTATCTGAATGTTGCTTGCTATTGATGAAATGAGATAAGAATGTGATGAGAGAAGAAAATAAATTTTAAATTAGTGTGCTCGCCAAGGATTTAGGCTCTTGTGCCTACGTATCCTCATACGTGTAATGAGGAAGTCAGAGCTTCGTAGTTCCGCTTACAAACAGAGTGTATGTTTGGTTATTTTTATGGACAGTATTGACATTCGTGTGCTACTATTCACTTGCTTGTATGCTCGAGTATGGGAGTGGAAAGTACTTGCTTGTTTACGGTAAAGTGGATGCGCTTGGATCACACTCTAGCAGTTAAATATTACTTGCTCACACATGGAGACTTAAGCATCGTTCACGGTAGAACGGAAGTAACACGTCCTTTTTGAAAGGTTTGAAGAATGCCCTGAGGCAAAAGATGATTTGATTTTTTGGGGTTGATTTTAGTGCGGAGACAAGCATCAGACCCTTGACTAGATACAGTCAACAGTCCTAAAACTCGGAAGTTGAGAGGACAATGTTATCCTAACCACTCTTTTTCATCCAAAAAGAGATTTGAATTATGAAAAAGATTTGGTAAGTCTAATCATTGAAATTTAGAGGGAGACAAGCATCTGACCCTTGACTAAGTACGGCCAACAATCATAATATTTGGAAGTCGAGAGAACAATGGTATCCTAACTATCATTTTCTCCCTCATAGCACCTAGATCTAACTTGTTTGAATCATTAGATGTTTTAAGGGGAAGTCAAGTGTCCGGTTCTCAAGCTAGGTACGGCCGACAACCCAAGTACTTGAATATTGTGTACAAGCACGTACACTCGATTTTTGAATTACAGTTGTTATGAATATGTTTTGAAAAAGGCACTTGACGTTGGATTAAGTGTTTGAGTTTATTATGAAAAAGTGTGTGAAGAATGGAGGTAAGAAGATAGAATGAGATTGAGAAGAGAAAAGAATGGAGAAGAATGGACAATGGATCATGGAATGGATGGAGATACTTGACGTTGGATCAAGTAATCGCATTGTTATGGTGTGAGTATTATTTAGAAAACACTTGACTTTAGATCAAGTATGCCTTTTGTTTCTTTTGAAATGCTTTATTTTATCATTTGTCTTTATCTTTTCGGTTAACATGCATAATGAACTAATAAAAAAGAATAAACCTAAGTTATTACACTTGCATGCGGTGAGGGGACATGTAACCCACAATGGGGGGATGAAACCATTACCATACAAATGGAAAATGGAAAGGGATTAGACAAATTACAAACCATGTACCATGCCTAAAACATACAAGTGGAATGGTACCCTCACATAATACAAGGCAATTGGATGACTTACAGGAATTGATAATTTATAATGTACTTGAATCTCATAAGCACGTGTGGGCACAAACATAAATCAAAGTGAGTTAGTATGCATTAACAAGTGGATTTGAAAGAAAATTAAATGCTGAAACAATCAAATAAAATGAATTATGACATCATAAAATGATGATGAAATGATAAGATGATCATGGTAAGCATAATGGACTTACACCAACTTAAATTGAAATGGCATTTTCAATTTAAATCCAATAACCACAATCCAAATATGAACAATTCAATTAAATGGAAAAATGCATGAACATAGTATCAAAATGCAAGCAATCCAATCTTATCCTAACTAAATAATAATTGTTAAAAAGTCAAGAATATTAGTGAATCCAAAACAAGAATTAAATGGCTAACCTAATATTTTTTCAAGGTATTTTCTCATGGTTAACAAATGGATTAATATCTAAGCATATTAAACTCCTAAAATCTAATCTAATAAAATTCCTAAATGAACATGTATTTTTATCATTATTGTTAATCAATCAACGGTTAAAAACCAAAACTACAATTAAAACAATACTTAAAAGTTATGGAAATAACAAGAAAATGGAAAGAAAATAGTAAAAGACAATAAAATAAATAAGCTATGGGCCAGGGTATGGGCTCTGGAATCGCGAGTGCAAAGTGTAAATGGAGTGTGAGGTTTAGGTGTTAGGCCCACTGCAATTGCCTTGGTAAGAAGGGGTGTGGGAAGCTTGTTAGGTTGATATTCAGTCAAACATTTTCAGGCCCATGTACATGAGCCCAATCAGAAACAATGCCAATTGAATTTCACAATTCAACACATGTGGAATTAACATCAATGAGCATGTGGTAAAAATCAATTTCAAATTAAATTGAATTTAAAAATGCATTGAGAAAAACGCGCCAGCACAAGAATCAACTCAGGTCAAGGTTCTCAGGCACGAACCACCATGAGGCACCACGCCGGAAATCGCTTCCGGCGGCGGTGTCCACCAAAAATGCAAATTGAATACACCCTCAGCTTCGTCTTGATCTCCTATCTCCGAATCCCTAACTAATTTCATGTAAATTTAGCCCTAAGTCCATAATGGAATTGGTAACCTCAAGAACCTTAGACATTCAATCCTAAATTAAACCCTAAATGCATAGATTCAAAGCCCCTGGGGTTGGGGCTTTGAAGCTCCTCTCCAATCCTTACATGTTCGCAACTAGAATTGAAGAAAAAGAAGACATTGAAACTTACCTTACCAGAGTTTCTTGATGATGATGATGAACAAATTCCATGTGAGTGCTCGAATCTCTCTCTCTTTATCTTGCTCCTCCAAATCCTCGTCTATTTCATCTTGATCTTTGTTTTTTTATGATTTGTTGTTGAGTGATTGTTATGGATTTTTTACTCTGGTGGTGATTGGTGAAGGTGATGATGAATGAGAGGTTTGTACGTTTCGGTTAGGGTGAATGAACATTGAATGTGTTGATGGTGGTTCTCTGGTTCAGGATGAAGGAGATTGATGAACATTGAATGTGTTGATGGTGGTTCTTTGGTTCAGTTGAGGATTATTTGAGTGAGGGTGAAACAGATTGGGGAGGATTGGGTGAGTGAATGTGTAATGACTCTGAATGATGAAGATGATGTAAGTGGTTTAATGTGTAACAATGATTGGAGATTGGAACTGTTTACAGTGGTAAATGATTGGAATTTTTCTGAGCCCGTGCAATGATTGGAGTTGATGGCTACTGATTGGTGGTTTGAACCTAGGGATTGGGAATTTCGATTAGAGTCTTTTGTTGGGAAATTGATGAACTCGATGCAGGTTGTTATGAATTCAGTTATCTATTTTGGTTTGGATCCCAAGGTAGGTAAGTTAGGTGGTTAAGATTTGCATATCCCAATGCCAAATAGTTAGGGAAAGTTAGTTAGGTTTTGTTAGTGAATGGTTTGGTTAAGAATCATGGCATTGCAGAATTTTGTGGTGTGCATTGATATGTTATGCTTGGTTGTAAATCGTGGGCTTGTATGTGTAAGACCCAAATTTTGACCATATGATCCCTCATGATATCCCATCATTTGCATTGGCTTTGGGATCACAACTTGGTATCCTCCTCACCCCTCATTCATTGGGTTTACATTGGGAGAGATCACCAAGCACTTTTGATTGTATCATACTTTATTTTCTTTTGTTTACTAACCAAAATACCCAAAAATATGTCTATGTATATCTTTGTTTCTTTTGTAGGTGTTTGTGCATCCACCTATGCCTGATCAAGCTCATATCTAGGGTTTGAGGCCCTCAATGCAAGAGATAAATCAAGAAAAGGTTCACAATGGTTTTAAGCATCATACATAGATCCACATGTTCTTCGTTTATCATTTTTGATTAAGAATTCACCATGAGTTTGAAGCTTGTTTGTGTTGGAAGCCTTAATTCATCTGGGTATCTCGTGTTACTTCCTCAATAAGTTTATTCATCAACTGGTCACAGATATCAAGGTATACTCCATTATACATCATCTCAAGCATATATGATCCTCCATGAGCCCCAAATATCAAAGGAACTTCAAGTCTACAAGTTGGTTCAAGGAGTTGACCAGAGAGAGTCAACTGGTCAAATTTAGGATTCCCTAGACCCTATCTCCTACCATTTTTTCCTATGAAAATTATTCCAACATAAAATTACTATTTATGACATTCCAAACAACTTTCATGTTGAAATTAAGAGCTAATTTTTCTTGGAAAGTCTTTTTTTATGGTGATATATTATAGGTCATTTTGTTTGTGCCCTAGATGGAATGTCAACTTCCAAGAACCATAACTTTCCCTCATTTTTATGATATGAAGGAAATACAAGTTTCATGATCAATTTCAAGATGTATTCTACAACTTTGCTTCTTTGAGAAATGTCAAATTTTACTTGCAAGGGCATGTGCCAAGAGGAAACATTATAGGTCATTTTGGGTCATTACCATTGAACAAGCATTTTTCCTCAACTTCTAAAATACATAACTCCCTCATGCAAGATTAAAATGGTATCAAATTTGTAACCATATTGAAGAGGAATGAAAGAGATACAACTTTGAAGAAGTAACCATTTTCATTTGAAGCTCATAGAAAAAGTTATTCAAAGTGGAAAAAGTGATCATTTGACTTTATACTTAGAAAATTTTCAACTATGTTTGATTTCTCCAACTTCCACCTCAAAACTCATCATGATCCAAGCTCCAAATGGAAAACATTTCAATATCAAAGTTTCTCCCCTTCATGTTACCTTTCCAAATAGTCTAAGATCATGACATTTGGATCATTTTTGAGTGACTTGCGCATGGGTGCAATGCATGGCTCCATTTGGTAAGTTCCATGATCAATTTCCATTTCACTAATGCATGACTTCATACTATTGTTTCAGGTTGGTTTGCACACAATTTTAGACCAATTCCAATCATTCTTTGGGCCTATCACACGCCCATGCAACCATGCACACTAGAGTTGCTACTTTTGGCATTTGAATGGAAATGTGTGAAAATCAATTGGGAAGTCTATAAATGCAACTCATTCTGCTCAAAATCAAAGGACCTTTGGCCCAAGCTTTGACCTGCAAACACTCCCACCCTCCATTGATAGAACTCCTTGAAGATTTCTCTTGAAATCGAGTTTTGATTCACATTCTGTTTTGGAATTGAATCTCCAAGAATTCAAAGCCCTTTTGCATCCAAATCATCTCCTACAAGCTAGTAGAAGCAAGCCCAAGCAAATTTAGATCAAGATCGAGTTTCATCACTGCAAACAGAAGGTGAATATTATGAAACTTTTCTTCTTCAATTCTCCCTTAACTCTCCATCATTTCACTTGATTTTTGGTTGGCTGAAGTCCTACCAATGTAGGAAACAAGATTGAGTTTCCATGTATCTTTCATTATACTTAGAATTGGAGAACTTTGAGGTCAGATTTGGATTCCTGGTGATTTTCTCTTTAAAATAGTGTACTCACTTTTCATTTTTATGGAAGTTGGTGGTGGACCAGTCCGGTGAGGTCCATCGGAGAAGATGATCGGAGCCCTAACTCCGGTAATATGGTGGCTTGTTCCTATCCAGCAGATCCTCTCTCCACGTTCTAATCTTAATCATCTATTGTGATTACCATTGTTCCAATGCATTGACTGAAGCCCATCATGGACCCTAAGCGTTTGGCCATCGGATCTGCCACCTCAATTAATGAGGGAGATCTGATGACCCTTATTTTTTCTATTTTTATTTTAATTTCTGATTTTTCTTTTAATCCATTTATTTTATTTTATTCATAGAAATTTCATTTTTGGTCCAAAAAATATGGGACTTTCACCAAAAATCTTTAAATATTTTCCTCTTCCATATTTTGAATTAAAATCATTTTTTGGATTAATTTTGATATTTTTTGTGAATTAATTGATTTTAGACTTGTTTTTAAATATTTTAAAATACTTTCGACTTTCCAAAAATTATGAATTTTTTTGTCTAAGGTTCTTTGACCTTGTTTGACCTAGGATAAATCCCTTGGCCATTTATTTAGTGATTTGAAGGGATTTAAGGTTTTGTCCATTTAAAAATGCATTTTGATTCATTTTTAATTTGATTTTTAATTGATTAATTGTTTAAAAATATTGGTGAGCCATTTGATTTGACTGTGTGATGTTTGACTTTCTGTTCGGCCTTGATCATGGTTAATTTGAACTTCCATTTGATCAATACTATTGGATTTAGGGGGTTGAGTACATTTCATCCCTCAAAATGAATGGATAGTATTGATCAGATGAAATTCCTCATATGATCAATTTGGGTTCCTATTTCCCCTTCCCTCTTCATCTCCATCCCTATTCTTCCCCAATCCATCATTGACCAATGAATTCTCTTCATGTCTGATGCTAGTTGATTCATCAATGACCTTGTGTCAGATGAATCAACATGAGCCTAACTGAGATAGGTCCCTCCCATTTTATTCTTAGTGTGTGGTATGTTTTAGGAGTTTGGTTCTTTGTACCAAGTCTCTAACATGCATTAACACCAATATCTTTATTGTCCGACCTCAGATAGTTGTGACTTCTAGATAAGTACAATTACGATTGCTTAACATAGAGCTAAATTTGTCCCAAAGGGCATAGCATTCTTGTATGTGAGATTGTAAGTCTCCCATTCTTCATGGCATTGTGTGAAAACTTGACCTTTTTTCCATTCATGAGAGCTAGTGGCATACTTGTTAATTTATCCAAGTTGGAGCCCTTCTCATGGATGATGTCTTGGTTCATGTATTCATACTTGTGAATGGATGGTTGAGTGTTCTCCAAGGAATGACTTAAAAAAATTAAACCATTCACTAACATTTGACTAACTTCTTATTAATATTGATTTATTTTCAAGTCATTTGCTTAATGCAATTTAAATTTTAGTACCTTTAACATTCATTGCCATTTACATTTCATGCAACTTGTTTATGTTTCAGTCTTTTTCACTTTGCTCACTTGAGCCATATCTTGTGATTGTATATATTGTGTGCTTATGATTTTGTTCTGTTTGTGGTCTTAGGACCTTAAAATACCTAACAACAACAAAAAACCTTAAAAAATATCTTGGTGTACTATTGGACTTGATCTGAATTTTTGGACTTAGAATAGGCAACCTCCTTATGCTTTGAGGACTTGGCCAATTCCACTATTTGAGACTGAGCTATCCTTGCCTGCATTTTTCATCTGATGCAAACCTTGAGTGCTCCTGGTTCATCTGTCACTTTGTCTCTATTATTGGTTATTATGTTGTTATTATGGCTTATGTCTGATGATTGTTTCTGAGATTTTGCCAAGGAATATTTCATCTGATACATTTGAAGACATTGAAGACTGCTTGCTTTTGGAATGCTTGCTTGGATGTTATGGCTATCTTTATTTGATGCCTTGGTCTTCATATGGCCTGCTTGGATGTTTGCTTATGCTTGTTGCTTTGCTCAAAAGTACAAAGGAAGTGGGTTTCTATCTGACATTCTTGCCTCGTGGATTGCATCCCATTGGTCAGAACTTTTCAACTCTTAACTTTTAATTTTTGTCTAGGGTAGTCTCTTCATCTCCTCCCACTTCTTTAATTTCAAATCCCTCCCTCTTTTTTCAAAACCTTCTTTGCTTGTGTTTTCCAACTTAGACATGTTTTAATGATTAGAAACTTTGGCCTTATGCGAATGAATTTTCAAACCTTTTCTTAAATCAGACTTGTAAGCAAACTTAACCATATTGACTTTAATTTTAAAAGACAAAAAAAACTAACAACCTCATCCAAGTCTTTGGCCTTTTGATAAAATCAATTCACCAATCCCTTTGAAATTTTTACCACGAACTATAGGGTTTTAATCCCTCATTTTTATGTTGGCACGTAAGCATAAGACCGAAGGTCTTGTCAAACACACAGATATAATTAATGAATTCTTTTCTCACCTCATCACTCTATATTTTTTATCAAACATCATTTTGACCAAAACACTTGCACACCATAAAGGGCTCCCTGGGAGTACCTAGGACACTTTGGGTGCTAATACCTTCCCTCTGTGTAACCAACCACCTTACCTGTAATCTATGACATTTTATTAGTTTTGATTTGAAAACTTCTTATCTTTGCGTGTTGTTCATACTTTTCCATTTTCCTTTGGAAACAATAAAAGCGCGGCGGCGATTCTGGTTTTATTGACGTCAAGTTTATCCATAGCTTGATGGTCATGAATTTACCGCTACAGTATAGATTTTGATTTTATCTTGGCCTATGTTTGCTCATGGATTTGTGTTTAATCCTGGTGCAACTTGTGTATTCTGCAGGTGTATTATGGTTCTGGTGCAGCTTGTGGTTTAGACTTGGTTCATTGGTTTGTGTTGGTTCATTGGCATGATGATGCCTTGCTTTCTGACTTGTCTGTTTTACAACAACTGATTTGTACATTTCTTGTGTTTTCACTTTATGCCTTGCCTTCATTCTAACTTCATCATGCCATGATTTTGTAGAGTCCGTGTTCTGATTTTGAATTTATGATTTTTTTATTACCTCGGGTGATATGGATATGGTTCTGCATCATGTGTTCAGTTCATGTTGGTTTGCTTTCAGGATTTACTCATGTATTCAGATTGGTTCAATTTGTGCGCATATATTGGTTTTGAGGTGAATTTTGTAGCCATACTAACTTTGAACTTTTGCATTGTTTTGGCATGGTTGCATAGGTTCAATACTGGTTTAGGTTTGCACTGCAGCTTAGTTCATTGCTCAATTCCTTTGTGGAAGCTTGGTGAAATTGGTTATGGTACTGCAGTAGATGGTTTCATGGCACGATGCCTGGTGCATGGAACGATGTGTGAGGTCTGCTTCTTACCTTGGTGCGACTACTATTGTTTGTTGCATTCTGACTTGGACAATGGCTTGTAATTAAATGGTTTTGGCTTGGTTCAAGCATGCTATGAATGTGGTTCTTGTTGTTGCAGGCCAGTTTTGATTCTGACTTGTGTGTACCTCATGTTATACATTGCCTTGGTTTCCTTTGCAGGTCATATGTACATGAAGAATGGTGGTTGAACTAAGGTGTGTGACATGACATCAAGATGGGATTTTGGATTAACATGTGTAAAGGGAACCTTCAAGGTCAAGGATCAATTTTGGAGAATAGAATTAGGATTTAGGACATAGGATGAGAATTTAGGGTTTTAGGGGATTGGGTTGACTTTGGTCAAATTTGACCAAAAAGTCAATTGTTGACCAAAGTCAACATTTGGTCAAAGTTCACCTTTTTTGTATTTTATTCATGTATGGACATTTGTAGTGAATATGTATTGGCATTTTAAATGAAATGAGCTTTGAATGACCTAAGATTGGTTTATGAATGAATAGCTTTGTATATGATCATTAAAATTTGAATTTGATATGGAATTAAACATTATGAACCATGAACATGAATTTGATTGAAATGGATAATTTGATGAAGTAGAATGAATGTTATATGAACAAGACTAAGACCATGACTTGAAATGGACATGATATAAGTATTAATGGAATCAAGAGGTGGAATCCAACTTGACAAGAATTAAATATGACTTAACAATAGATTAAACCAAAGCTTGTGATGGAATGGAACCAAGGCAGGGATCCATGAATGAACCATTAAACATGAACCAAAGGACATAACAATGACTTAAATGATCAATGACAAGCGTGAAAAAAGGCATGGCTCAAAATAAAGGCATATCAATATGTGAAATGAACAATGACCAGATGAAAATAGGCTAAGCAAGGTGTCATACGGTGAACTGACTTGGGGTGTTTTGCTTTTTATCGCAATGTCGCGGATAGCAAGAGTCGCCACCGACTTTTCTTTTATCCAATAAGGAAAGGTGGAAAAGAACAGGAAAGACCTCAATAGATTTTGGGTTCGGGAGGTACATTATACAAAGGGAAGGTGTTAGCACCCTTTGTATCCATGGTTATCCATGGGCTCTTAATTACTGGATCACTTATATTTTTGTCTGAAAAGTGTCGGTGAATTGCTTAAAAAAATGTTTGAAAGAGAGTTTAACTTTGTAATGATTCTCGTATGAATGTATACAAAGTATTTATCTCATTTGATTTTGAAAATGGTTTAGAAAAATATAACTCGGTAATGATTCTAGTATGAATGTATACCAAGTGGTGATTTTCTAGGATTTGTAAAGTGTAAAGTGTGAGGGGTGGAAAATGTTTTAGGTTATGATCCAGTAATTGAGAGTTATACCTTCCTAAGGTCGTTATGAACGTTTCCTATCCTTATGAGGGTAAAACTGTCCTTACTATTGAGAAGTAAGTAATTTTACCCTTTGGATGTTTAAGGGTCACCGTAGGGTCATCGATAGGTCATTGAAGGCAACAGTTGTAAGGATACCTTAGCATTCGAAGGGACGATCATCATTTAACCGTAGGCTACACCGAAGGGTCATCGAGGGACAAAATTGTATTTTCGAAGGCAACATCCGAGGGACCATGATTTATTTTATGATGATTTAATCGAAGGGCCATTGCTAAGTGTATCCCCACATTCGCGGGACATGACCGTTATACCGTAATACCGTAGGGTAGCAAAGAGAGGTCCAAGATCACTTATTTAAAGGCAATATTTTAAAGTCAATTAGGTAATTAGGACGAGCCTCCATATTAAAATCAATACATTAAAATTAATACATTAAAATTAATACATTAAAATTAACACATTAAAATTAATTAAGTAATTTAGGGTGAGTCTCCACAAGGGTATCCCACAAATAAAGTGGAAGACCTAACGGCAATCTTTTCCTGGGACATGTGAACCTTGGCAAAATTCAGCAAACGGGTTAGAATACCAAATCGGGGTGTAATCGAAGATTACACCGCAAAAGAAAATACAGCAGCATGAATGTCAGGCAAAACAGTGCATAATTAACATAGAATAGATCAGATACGCATAGAACATAACAAATATCAATGGCTGTCCCGTTCGCCTCTGCCTCGCCTAGCGAAGGCCTAGCGAACACTCGCTACATGCTCGCTTAGCGATGTGCTAGCGAGCGGCTGCGGGTTTTGAATTTCAGAACAGTATGACTTCAACCTGCGGCATGGCTTATGGCATTCAACACATAATTACATGGTTCAGCATTCACAATATTCAGGCACACTTAAATTCACATGCAAAACCTCAACTATGTTTATGAATTCAATTATAATATCACATGCAAGTTAAGAACATAAAGCGGTATCACATGCAAATTAAGAAAATAAAGCGATAATAGTAATGCAAACCTGTTTGCAATCGAATTGTAACCTTGAGTTGGCCGATCGGATCGAATTGAGCGGAAGTGACCTTGCTGCCGCCGGCTTTTCCTTCAGGGTTTCCTTTAGGGTTTTTCGTCTGTGAGCGCTAGGGTTTGCTTGCTAGGGTTCTCCTTTCCTCCTTTTTTCGTTCTCCCTTTCATTACTGAAGTGCTGGTATTTATAATGCTCTTTTTCATGACCTAATGGGCTCAGAATGAAGCCCGAAATTTTTTGTTGTCTGTCAGCTTCGCTAGGCGAGCTGGTAGCGAACGTGTAGCGAACGTTCGCTAGGCGAGCGTGTAGCGAACACAACGTTCGCTAGGCGAGCGTGTAGCGAACAGGCCAGTTTGGGCCATTTTCTGGATTGGGCCATTCGTGAGCTGGGCCTTCGTTTCTTTGAGATCAGTGTCATAAAAATGATTCGGAATGCCTTGAAAAATGCCTTGAAATATTAATGGGCAAATTTTGGGGTATGACAGCTGCCCCTGTTCAATATTCTTGAACCGAGAGAGTCAGAATGGTATGTGCCGTTCGTGGTCTGGAGGTGAAAGATTATTGAACACTAGAATGCCCCAACAATTTGCGCTTGTCCATCAGTCTTGACGGAGAGGGGCTTAAAGATGCCATCCAGGAAGTTTGATGAGGAGATTTCCAGATTCTGTCGTACGTTAGACGATATCTGGAGACATGGGTGTCACACCGGGTCGTACATCAGACCGTATAGTGAGTCATCCATTATGCTGTCGACTTCGCCGGGGAGTCGGAGTATGCTATATACTGCTGGGGATAAGGGATCAGAATGGATCATACACTGGACCGTATCTGAATACTAGAGTGAGCTGTTCGTTAGGCAGATGACTTTGCCGAGGATGAAAAATCAGAATGGATCGTACGCTAGATCGTCTCTGAGTTGAAGATCCAAATGGGTCTTATGATAGACTGTATTGGAGTTGCAGGATGAGCCGTCCATTAGGCTGAATCTGATGATAAAAGGGGGTAGTCATACACTAGACTACACTTCAGAAATGTACCGTACACTAGGTAGCATCTGAAGGTCAAATTGGGTCGTACATTAGACCGTATCTGAGCAGACTGAGTCGTCCATTAGGTTGAATCTGATGATAAAAAGGGGGTAGTCGTACACTAGACTACACTTCAAAAATGTACCGTACACTAGGTAGCATCTGAGGAGACGAAGGTCAAATTGGGTCGTACATTAGACCGTATCTGAGCAGAACGAGCCGCCCATTAGGCTGAATCTGCTGAAAAAGGAGTAGTCGTACACTAGACTACCATTCAGAAATGTACCTGTCCTAAGGTAGCATCTGAGAAGATGAAGGTTTAACTTGGTCGTACATTAAACCATATCTGAGCAGAATGAGCCGTCCATTAGGCTGAATCTGCTTAAAAGGGAGTAGTCGTACACTAGACTACCATTCAGAAATGTACCTGTCCGAAGGTAGCATCTGAGAAGATGAAGGTTTAACTTGGTCGTACATTAAACCATATCTGAGCAGAATGAGCCGTCCATTAGGCTGAATCTGCTGAAAAGGGAGTAGTCGTACACTAGACTACCATTCAGAAATGTACCTGTCCGAAGGTAGCATCTGAGAAAGGGAGTAGCCGTATACTAGACTACCATTCAGAAATGTACCTGTCCGAAGGTAGCATCTGAGTAAGGGAGTAGCCGTATACTAGACTACCATTCAGAAATGTACCTGTCCGAAGGTAGCATCTGAGTAAGGGAGTAGCCGTATACTAGACTACCATTCAGAAATGTACCTGTCCGAAGGTAGCATCTGAGGAAGGGAGTAGCCGTATACTAGACTACCATTCAGAAATGTACCTGTCCGAAGGTAGCATCTGAGGAAGGGAGTAGCCGTATACTAGACTACCATTCAGAAATGTACCTGTCCGAAGGTAGCATCTGAGTAAGGGAGTAGCCGTATACTAGACTACCATTCAGAAATGTACCTGTCCGAAGGTAGCATCTGAGGATTTGACGGTCTAACTTGGTCGTACATTAGACTGTCACTGAGCAGAATCTGGTCTAACTTGGTCGTACATTAGACTGTATCTGGGCAGAATTCGAGGACTTGACGGTCTAACTTGGTCGTACATTAGACTGTCTTTGCAGAATCTGACTTGAAGGTCTAACTTGGTCGTACATTAGACTGTATTTGCAGAATCTGAGGACTTGAAAGTCTAACTTGGTCGTACATTAGACAGTATTTGAGTGGTTGAAGGTCAGAATGGATCGTACGCTAGATCGTATCTGAGTTGTTGAAGGTGTCATATGTTGAGATGAATCAGGATGAACCGTACGCTAGGCTATATCTGATAGTATTTGTGTATGCTGTATTTGCAATGAATATCTGGGATGGGCTTATAGATGCCATCGTTAGGAGGATGTCAGAATGAATGGTGACACGGAGTATATCTGAAAGATGCATCTGAAGAAGAAAGTAGTCGTACGCTAGACTGCACCTCGGAATATACCGTACGCTAGGCAGTATCTGAGGGATATAGTTAAATCTTGAATGTAATTGATAAAGATGTCCGTCTGAATGGACCTTTGTTTTGACTGTGTCAGGAGGATGATTAACCTGAAAAATAAAGTTAGCTTCATGCCATGTCATGATGCATGAGATGCAAATGTTGTATGCATGCGTGTGCTGTGAAGTGATGTAATGAGTGAATTATGCGTCTGGAATGAATGCGAGCTTTGTATGCATGTATATGTTATGAAATGATGTAATGTATATGATGCGGAATGAAAATTGTATGTAGGTATGTGATGTGAAATGATGTAATGAGTGCACTATGCGTCTGAAATGTTCTTCCAGGGGACTCTATTGGGGAAATAAATCTCAGTCTCCTGGTCGGAGATATTTGTATTGATGACCCTGTCTCAGCTGGGGGATACTTGATTTCTGTCTGACGATGGAAACACTCAACAGAGCCGGGCTGAGGATGGAAGAGATGACCTGTCCGTCTGGTGGTGCCGACCTCTTCTGGGGAATAACTGGCGTTGCCGGGGAGTCGAATTAGCAACGGATTCATTGGGAAGCATGGTTAGACCTTATCCACGATCCTGAAGTCTTTTGGTAACTGCCATTGCTATTTTATGCATGTATTTTGATAAACATTGATCATATTCAAATGCATATATCAATTCAAGTTAAATCAATGGACGTTTACGCAATCAAAACAGAGAGGGTAAAAACAAAAGCATCTTTTTGGAAATGAAATTGTATTGATTTTGAAAGAGAGCCTATAAACAGGCAATTTGAACACAAGGAGACAGAAATCCTAGTAAGAGGAAATTGTCAGGCAAGCAAAGAGAAAGCTATGCAGAAAAAGTCCTATCGATTCTAATTCCACCACTGTCATTATGTCTTCAAGCATCTCATCTCCTACTGTCGGATAAAAGTGATTGGCTTGTTCAGTCCCTTGAACTTGGTTGAAGCTGACAGAGAACGGGGCATAGTCATACGCTTTAATCCCTAATTTTTGCCTGGACCGCCTTTTCAGGTTTTCAGTCCACCGGGATACCCTTTTTTTTTTGCTCAAGCCGCCTTTTCAGGTTTTCAACTTGCCGGGTGTACGTCTTTATATGTTTATCCCTAATTTTTGCCCGAACCTTTTGGTTCGCCGGGATGCCCTTACTTTTGCCTAGGTACGTCGACCTAGCGGGTCTCTTTTATGCGTAGTATTTTTTAACTATGTCCGCGTTCACAGGATGCGGGAAATCTTCGCCGTCCATTGTAGCAAGTATCATGGCTCCACCAGAGAATACCTTCTTAACTACAAGTGGCCCTTCGTATGTGGGAGTCCATTTGCCTCTGGGATCACCTTGTGGTAGAATGATACGCTTGACCACCAAGGCGCCAAGTTGGTACACCTGTCTCTTGACCTTTTTGTTAAATGCTTGGGTCATGCGCTTCTGATATATCCGACTATGACAAACAGCCGCAAGTCTCTTTTCATCAATCAGATTTATCTGATCGAGTCGAGTTTGAATCCATTCATCCTCATCTAAGCCTGCATCTTTCGCAATTCTTAGAGAGGGAATCTGAACTTCCACTGGTAAAACGGCTTCCATTCCATAGACTAAAGAGGAAGGGGTTGCCCCTGTCGAAGTGCGGTAACCATGAAGAGCAAGAGGTAACATCTCATGCCAGTCTTTGTACGTTATGTCGTTTTTTGTATGATCTTCTTGATATTCTTATTAGCAGTCTCCACGGCGCCGTTCGTCTTTGGCCGATACGGAGAAGAGTCCTGGTGCCTTATTTTGAACTGCGTGTAGAGTTCAGTTTAGTACCATTATCAGTGATAACTCTCTCAGGAGACAGCAGGTTTCTCAGATGTATATTTGATGTAATCCATCTTAGAAATCAATAAAGTGGTATGATTCAACATATACTGTCTTAGTCGGCGAGCAACCTAGGCCAAAGCGTAGCAAGCTTTCTCGAGCTGTGAGTATCTTGTTTCACAGTCGGTACCTTTTGCTAAGGCAGTATATGGCATGCTCTTTTCGACCAGACACGCCATGTTGCCCCAGCACACCCTATTGAATTTTCTAACACGGTCAAATACATGATTAGAGGTCTTCCTTCAACTGGTAGCATTAGAATTGGAGGTTCTTGGAGATACTTCTTGATTTTGTCGTTCATCATTCCGTACCATCTCTTAATTTTTTCTCAGTAATTTGAAGATGGGTTTGCAAGTTGCAGTCAAGTGCGGGATGAATCGGGCAATGTAATTCGAGTGTCCCCCAAGAAACCTCTGACTTCTTTCTTGTCTATTTCAGTACCCATTGCAATTTCAATTGATTCCTCCTGCGGCTGTATGGTCTTTCCTTCTTGTAGTAACAGTCTGGCGAGTTCTCCAGGGACTTCACAGTCTTCCTCACTTCCATCCTCGGCTTGGTAGATCGGATTTTCAAAGTCATAATGAACAGTAGCAGAACTATTATCAACAGGATCCAGAGTGGATATGGATCGGAAAATTGTTACGTGCGTGTGTGCAAGAAAACATAGCTTGTTTGAAAAAAATGACAGGAAAGATAAAGAGCGCAATATTTGACTGCAAAAAGTCCATTGATTTATTGAATATGAATATGCTTATGAAAATGACAAACCCTTAAAATTAGCTATTATGCCCCGGGTATAGACACAATGCTTTGAACCACAAAAATAGCAATAACAATTACTCCTGACTAAAGGAAATCGGGATAATGTCTTCAGCCTTCCGATTATTGAGTCTGTCACCAATTGTTGGGAAAATCCAGCTATCCAGGTCACAACCGCTATCAGTATCCTCCACAGCATTGACAGTCTTGTCATGATTAGGCAGAGGGGCAGTGATGACATTAGGAGTCTCCGGAGGCTCGAACTCAATTTCCCCAGCGTCGATCATATCCTGAATTTTGTTCTTCAACAACCAACAATCGTTTGTATCGTGCCCGGGGCTATCGGAGTGATATGCACACCTGGCATTGGGATTATAACGAGGCGAAGCAGTGTTGACATTTGCAGGAGGACCTCTGAGAGTGATTAAGTTTACCTTTAGCATACTTTGCAGTGCTTGTGCTAAAGTCATATTGAGCTTGGTAAACTGCCTTCTTGGTCTGTCTGGTCTTTGCTGGAAGTTTTGAGCTGGCGGGGCGGCGATTGTCACTGCTCCAACGGCATGGTCACCATTTTTCTTGTTATGATTCTTTTGACCATACACAGCATTCGATTCATTCTTCCCATGGTAGGACTTTTTACTGCTTGTAGAAGTAGCTGCCTGTAACTTTCCACTTCGAATGCCGCTCTCTACCCGTTCACCTGTCAGTATAAGTTCAGTGAAACCTGATGAAGAACTCCCCAGTAGGTGGCTGTAGAATGGGCCAGTCAGGGTACCCATGAACAGGTCTACTAATTCTCGGTCAGTCATAGGGGGTTTGACCCTGCCGGCCAGATCTCTCCATTTCTGAGCATACTCTTTGAAGCTTTCTTTAGATCCCATAGTCATATTCTGCAACTGTAGCCGAGTAGGCGCTAATTCAGAATTGTACTGGTACTGCTTATAGAAAGCTGTTGCTAAATCAGTCCAGGTGCGGATGTCAGAGCTCTCGAGCTGATAATACCATTCCAACTGAGTGCCAGACAGACTTTCTTGGAAGAAATGGATCCACAGTTTCTTATCAGTGGTGTGCGGCTGAATCTTTCTCACATAAGCCCTTAAATGCATCTGAGGACAGGATGCACCATCATACTTAGTGAAAGTGGGGATTTTGAATTTGCGGGGAATGGTCACATCGGAGACCAGACCCAAACTTTCGAAATCTAGACCAGGCGCCTTCTGACCCTCCATGGCTAGCATGCGTTCTTCCAGCAATTTGTACTTATCATCTCTTGGAGAGTACTGTTCATTTTCATAGTCCTCATCGTCATCCTCAGGGTTGGAGAAATCAGCATTCTCTTCCTCTGAGTCATTCTCCGCCCCCTCTTCTGGACCATTCGGGATTCCAAATTTGATTCCCGTAGCCTGTCCTTTACGCCTTCTTCCCGGGTTAATGAAACTCACAGCTTTCTTGTCTTTCTTCTTCTCGACCAAAAGAGCCTTCAGTTCCTCCTGCCCCTTGGATAAGCTTAGCATCATCTCCTTGAATTGAGCATTCTGAGTTTGGAGATCTTTGACAGTTTGTTCGAGATCCATTTTTCTGTTTGGAGGAAAACCGTGAGAACACTGATCCCTTTAGAGTACCTGTTATGCAATGTTATGTTATGCTATGCAATGTATGAAATGTTTTCAAGGCCTTTTGGAATTTAACTTTGTATAGACTACCAAAAAAGGAAACTTTTTTTTGTTTTTTTTTTTTGTTTTTTTTTGTTTTTTTTTTTTTTTTTTTTTGTTTTTTTTTTTTGTACAAAACAGAGCAAAGTTAAATCCCTAAGTCCTTGAAATGGTTAGTACAATGTTATGATGTCATGATGTTATGATGTTAAGATGTTATGATGTTATGAGGTTAAATAAATAACAAGCACAAGCAAGTCACATAACCATCATTCCTAGGTTTTAAGGCTTGCATGAGTTCCATAGGTAAGTACCCTCCCCACTGAAGTTTGGTTGGTTCAACCTGTCCTAGACTAGTAACCGGGTTCTAAAAGGATCTCCAATCATTGACCTTCCTTCAAGTCCACTTCAGTGCAACACCAAGTGGTTGACCGAAGCTTCCCTAAAGTCCAATCTCAAAGAGTGTAGTATCGAGTCTCAACCAACCCCCAGTCGGAACCGAAGTCAGTTATCTCACTACTTTCTAATGGCTAGGATGAGTCAATTAGGGTTCTAAAGGTCTGGTTAATGCTTTGATGACACCACGCAGATGCCAAATTTTTCCTCAAGTAAACATGAGGAACATCAGGACATCCAAAGTGTCACATTAACCGTAGCCATCATTTTAACCATTCCAGTATACGCCGGATAGTCGCGATGATCTATTGCTACTTACCTAAGGTACACTAGATCCGGGTGTAGGATCTTTCACTCAAAAATACCCAAGCAATCCCTTAAAAGTAAATCAAACAATTCAAATAAGTGATCTTGTTTTTTAAGGTAACCTCTCTTTTTAAGTGTCCCCAGCAGAGTCGCCAGTTCTGTCATACGGTGAACTGACTTGGGGGTTTTGCTTTTATCGCAATGTCGCGGATAGCAAGAGTCGCCACCGACTTTTCTTTTATCCAATAAGGAAAGGTGGAAAAGAACAGGAAAGACCTCAATAGATTTTGGGTTCGGGAGGTACATTATACAAAGGGAAGGTGTTAGCACCCTTTGTATCCATGGTTATCCATGGGCTCTTAATTACTGGATCACTTATATTTTTGTCTGAAAAGTGTCGGTGAATTGCTTAAAAAAATGTTTGAAAGAGAGTTTAACTTTGTAATGATTCTCGTATGAATGTATACAAAGTATTTATCTCATTTGATTTTGAAAATGGTTTAGAAAAATATAACTCGGTAATGATTCTAGTATGAATGTATACCAAGTGGTGATTTTCTAGGATTTGTAAAGTGTAAAGTGTGAGGGGTGGAAAATGTTTTAGGTTATGATCCAGTAATTGAGAGTTATACCTTCCTAAGGTCGTTATGAACGTTTCCTATCCTTATGAGGGTAAAACTGTCCTTACTATTGAGAAGTAAGTAATTTTACCCTTTGGATGTTTAAGGGTCACCGTAGGGTCATCGATAGGTCATTGAAGGCAACAGTTGTAAGGATACCTTAGCATTCGAAGGGACGATCATCATTTAACCGTAGGCTACACCGAAGGGTCATCGAGGGACAAAATTGTATTTTCGAAGGCAACATCCGAGGGACCATGATTTATTTTATGATGATTTAATCGAAGGGCCATTGCTAAGTGTATCCCCACATTCGCGGGACATGACCGTTATACCGTAATACCGTAGGGTAGCAAAGAGAGGTCCAGAATCACTTATTTAAAGGCAATATTTTAAAGTCAATTAGGTAATTAGGACGAGCCTCCATATTAAAATCAATACATTAAAATTAATACATTAAAATTAATACATTAAAATTAACACATTAAAATTAATTAAGTAATTTAGGGTGAGTCTCCACAAGGGTATCCCACAAATAAAGTGGAAGACCTAACGGCAATCTTTTCCTGGGACATGTGAACCTTGGCAAAATTCAGCAAACGGGTTAGAATACCAAATCGGGGTGTAATCGAAGATTACACCGCAAAAGAAAATACAGCAGCATGAATGTCAGGCAAAACAGTGCATAATTAACATAGAATAGATCAGATACGCATAGAACATAACAAATATCAATGGCTGTCCCGTTCGCCTCTGCCTCGCCTAGCGAAGGCCTAGCGAACACTCGCTACATGCTCGCTTAGCGATGTGCTAGCGAGCGGCTGCGGGTTTTGAATTTCAGAACAGTATGACTTCAACCTGCGGCATGGCTTATGGCATTCAACACATAATTACATGGTTCAGCATTCACAATATTCAGGCACACTTAAATTCACATGCAAAACCTCAATTATGTTTATGAATTCAATTATAATATCACATGCAAGTTAAGAACATAAAGCGGTATCACATGCAAATTAAGAAAATAAAGCGATAATAGTAATGCAAACCTGTTTGCAATCGAATTGTAACCTTGAGTTGGCCGATCGGATCGAATTGAGCGGAAGTGACCTTGCTGCCGCCGGCTTTTCCTTCAGGGTTTCCTTTAGGGTTTTCCGTCTGTGAGCGCTAGGGTTTGCTTGCTAGGGTTCTCCTTTCCTCCTTTTTTCAATTGGGGACTTTGTTGTAGGCACTAAAACCTCAGAGTGTCCCACAGGCACAATGGCGAGGATGAATTTTTCAAAACATGGCTACCCTTCTCCGGACTTACCAAACCTACGATGGGTATTTTGAAACAAATCAAGAAGTAAAGACTTGACAAAAATGTCATGTCTTGCACGCGAGATGATGAGGGTTTGCAGACAGCAAAAGAAATGGAGGTTCACAAAAAGGTAAACACTTGACGAAAGGTTCCAAATATTAGTAAGAGTTCTAAATATGTTTCGTCGGGTGAAACCTAGGTTTAGGAGAACTTGCCAGACATAAACTAGGGTTTGATACACCCTGTCAGATGGGGACCTTGCACTAGGCACGAAAACCTCATATCGACTCTCGGGCGCAAGAACGGGGATGAAATTTTTGAAACATGGCTACCCTTCCTGGGACTCACCACACCTATATCAGGTGCTTCGAAATGAAATGTGATGCAAAGTTCTGGCAACGGTACCCTCCTCGTGCAAAAGGAAATGAGGGGGAGACGTGATTTCATGCACCAAGCAACGAAATAAACTCACGAAAGAAGAGTTGTCTCAATGACCATATTCCCGTGAAGGAGGAAAAATGGGGCTTACGACGGGTAAGAAAAATGAATGACTTGAAAGATCCTGCTGGGGATGCCAACGAGGATTCTTACAAGGGTCAAACAAAAGGGTTATGTATTTTTATTGTGCCAACGGGGGTGGGCTACGGAAGAGTGCCAACGGAAGCGGGCTGTTGAATAGTGCCAAGAGTGTTATGGGCTTGTTTTTGCTTGTTATAGAGCTTTATGTTGTCGGATGATATGCATGAATAGAATGCTATGGATTATGCATAACTGGTTTATGCAATAGGTTAAGGGTCTACAGATTCCCCAAGTTCGGGTATGGTGTAATGAATATTGAGAAAATTTTGCTTGGGTTGCAAGGCTCCTGATTTATAGGGTGTGAGTTGTAACACCCCGAATTAAATAAGAGGATTATTTAATTAAGTTAATAATATATTTAATAATTTAATTAAATAAATTGAATTATTGGATTATTATTAATATTATTATTATTATTATTATTTGGAATAATAATTATAGTGGAAAATATATAAGTTGGAATATGGAAAAAAAAGGGTTCATTGTTGGTAAAGAGTTTTCACGTGAAACAGAGAAAACGGCTGAAAGGTGAAAAGTGGAGAAAGAGCAAAGGTTGAAGAACGGAAAAGCTTGAAGCTTAGAGACTGCCGGATTATCTCAGGTAAGGGGGGTTTATCGTCGTTTAATGGGTATTATAGATTAACATGTCATGGGTAGTGATAACCGTTGAATTGACCCTAATTGGGATTATGAATGCTGTGAAATTACGTTGGATGAAACTGTGTTTAGGCTGTAATTGAATATGTGTTTGGGTTAGTTGTGAATTTCCGAACGTATAGCTTTTTACGGAATTGGAATCGGAGGTCCGGAAGTCCTCCAACGGCGGAAAATGCGGAGAACTCTGCATTCTGCCTTGTGTTAGCGCAGGAACTGCTGTTTTGCCTGCGTTAACCGGTTAACCCAGGGCGTTAACCGGTTAACACTGTTATATTTTGTGAAAATGTGTTCTGTTTTGCCTGCGTTAACCGGTTAACCCAGGGCGTTAACCGGTTAACACTGTTGCGTGTTGCCAGAAAATGTATTTTGTCCTGCGTTAACCGGTTAACCCAGGGCGTTAACCGGTTAACACTGTTGCAGAGTGGGAAAATTGATATTTTTAATGTTGTGAACATAATTGGTGATTAGCCTATTATCGTTAATTTTGATGAGTAATTCTGTTGGGTTATGTTATGAAGTGTTGATATAAATATGTTGATAAGTTGTGTTAAAGTTGTTGAAAATACTGAGTTGTAGGCTTGATGAGCCAAAGTTGATTATAAGTTGATTATGTTGAAAACCTTTGTGTGTTGCTGTTATTATTATGTTGTCGGAATTTAAAGTCGTGTATGCCATGTACATTCATATGCATTAAGTCGGAGCTTTGCTCACACCACGTTGGCCTGGATTGGCAAATTTAAGTTGAAAGTTGAAGGCTTATGCCTTGATGCCCACTAAAATGGCAATGATTTTAAGTTGGGAGTTTTACTCCAAATGGTACCACATGCATGACGAGTCGAGTCTCATTTGAGTTGCATTTTATGTTGTTCTTGAGTATGATATTGAGTTGATAACTGCCGTTGCTGTATGTGTAATCTGATTTGGGTGATGAAACATGTTAAATTACTTAGCATTACATGATGAATTATAATGCTTATTATATTGATTGAGAGACTCACCCTTACAGTTATTTTTCATGTAACGAGCAATGAGTCGAGTAGAAGCTAATGCTTGGAGTCTAGTGTAGTCGCTTTAGTGGGTCATGCTCTGATAGATGTAACATCGGGACGGGATGTTTTAATTATTTTGTTGTCGGTTGTTGAACTATTTTTCATGTAATATGTTATACGTTTTAATTGGTTGACATAATTTCTATCCGCTGCGTATTTTTGAAATGTTTTATGGTTGATATAATAAAAGAGCATGACAGATGTTATTTTCGAAGATGTGACACCCTTGTTTTGTGTATTTACTCTGATATATATATATATATATATATATATATATATACTTGTTGTTGTTATTAAATATTTGGGGTATTTTAGAAGGGTGTTACATTAGTGGTATCAGAGCCTGGTTGGTCTGTCCGGCCAGTTGTCGTGTCGTTACTGTCTAACAATTGTGTATTGTTACTAATCTAACTTTAAGTTGTGTTGTATTGATAAGTTGAAATGGCTGGAAGGAATGACGCTGCAATGGCTGCCGCAATGCAAGCAATGGCACAAGCTGTGCAGAACTTGCCAAATGCTGGTGGAGATGCTGGATCACGTAGCTTGGCGACTTTTCAAAGAGAGAATCCGCCGGTGTTTAAAGGGAAGCATGATCCAGATGCAGCCTTGGGATGGTTGAAAGAAATTGAGAGGATCTTCCGTGTTATGGATTGCACTCCAGCTCAGAAGGTTCGGTATGGTACTCACATGCTAGCAGTCGAAGCTGATGACTGGTGGCTAGAGACTCACGAGAAGTTGACCGTAGCAGGTGAAGACATTACTTGGGATGTATTCCGTAGGGAATTCCTGAGAAAGTATTATCCGGAAGATGTCCGTGGTAAGAAGGAAATCGAGTTCCTTGAGCTGAAGCAAGGAAACATGTCTGTCACTGATTATGCTGCAAAATTTGTGGAGCTGTCCAAATTTTATCCTCATTGCACTGGTGCTGGTGCTGAATTTTCAAAGTGCATCAAGTTTGAGAACGGATTGCGCTCTGAAATTAAGAAGGCTGTTGGGTATCAGAAGATACGCATTTTTACTGAATTGGTTGATAGCTGCAGGATATTTGAGGAAGACAATAATGCTCATTACAAGGTTGTCAGTGACCGCAAGGGAAAGCAGCATCAAAACCGTGGCAAGCCGTATGATGCCCCAGTGGGAAAGGGAAACAAGGAGCTGATCCGGCTCAGTAGGACTAGTAGGGGAGGTGCTCCTGCTGGTATAGTTTGCTTCAAATGTGGTCAGGCTGGTCATAAGAGTAATGTATGCACTGCTGAAGTAAAGAGGTGTTTTCGCTGTGGTAAGACTGGTCATGCAATAGCTGATTGCAAGCACAAGGAAATGATTTGTTTTAATTGTGGCGAAGAAGGGCATATTGGAAGTCAGTGTCAGAAGCCAAAGAAATCTCAGACTGGGAAGGTGTTCGCATTGACCGGAACTCAAACCTCCTGTGAGGACAGACTTATCCGAGGTACATGTCTCATAAATGGTACTCCTTTAATTACTATTATTGATACCGGTGCTACCCACTGTTTTATTTCTGCTAACTGTGCTCGAAGACTGGGTTTAAAATTGTCCGCTTTGGACGGTGAATTGATTGTTGAGACCCCAGCTAAGGGATCAGTAACTACTTCTTTGGTATGTTTAAAATGTCCTTTGTCGATCTTCGATAAAGATTTCTGTGTTGATTTAGTATGTTTGCAGTTGGATGGGATGGATGTAATTCTTGGTATGAACTGGTTAGAGTATAATTATGTTCATATAAATTGTCATCATAAGTCGGTGAGGTTTTCCACTCCTGAAGAGGAAGGAGTTGACTTATTACCTTTCAGAGAATTGCGAAAATTGATGAAAGAAGGAGCTCAGATGTTTTCCTTGATGGCGACGTTGTCGGTTGAAAGTAAAGCTAAGATAGAGGAACTGTTAGTGGTGAAAGAATTCCCTGAAGTTTTTCCTGATGAAATTCCTAGTGTGCCGCCAGAGAGGGAAGTTGAATTTACTATCGATCTGGTACCTGGTACTAGGCCTGTTTCGATGGCACCGTATAGAATGTCGGCATCTGAATTGTATGAATTAAAGAAGCAATTGGAAGACTTACTTGAGAAGAAGTTTATAAGACCAAGTGTGTCGCCGTGGGGAGCTCCAGTGTTGCTAGTAAAGAAGAAAGAGGGTAGGGTAGTATGAGGCTTTGTATTGATTATAGACAATTGAATAAAGTAACGATCAAGAATAAGTATCCACTACCGAGGATAGATGATTTGATGGAGCCAATTAGTGGGTGCTTGTGTGTTCAGTAAAATTGATTTGAGATCGGGCTATCATCAGATCAGGGTGAAAGATGAAGACATCCAGAAGACAGCGTTCAGAACTCGGTATGGACATTATGAGTATTCTGTGATGCCTTTCGGTGTGACTAATGCGCCGGGAGTATTTATGGAATACATGAATCGTATTTTCCATACTTATCTGGATCATTTTGTGGTAGTATTTATTGATGATATTTTGATTTACTCTAAGTCCGAAGGAGAGCACAAGGAACATTTGAGATTAGTATTGGAGGTTTTGAAAGATAAGAAATTGTATGCGAAGTTGTCCAAGTGTGAGTTTTGGTTAAGAGAAGTCAGTTTTCTCGGCCATGTAATTTCAGGAAAAGGTATTGCTGTAGATCCTTCCAAGGTAGAAGCTGTATTGCAATGGGAAACTCCTAAGTCGGTTACCGAGATTAGAAGCTTTTTGGGATTAGCTGGATATTATAGAAGATTTATTGAAGGATTTTCTAAGTTAGCACTTCCGTTGACTAAATTAACTTGCAAAGGTAAAGCTTTCGTGTGGGATGTTCAGTGCGAAGAGAGTTTTAATGAATTAAAGAGGAGATTGACGTCGGCGCCGGTTTTGACTTTGCCAAATCCGGAGGAACCGTTTATAATTTACTGTGATGCTTCATTGATGGGTTTGGGAGGTGTGCTCATGCAAAATAATAAAGTAATTGCTTATGCGTCGCGACAGTTGAGAATTCATGAAAAGAACTACCCTACGCATGATCTTGAACTTGCTGCTGTAGTGTTTGCGCTAAAACTTTGGAGGCATTACCTTTATGGTTCCAGATTCGAAGTTTTCAGCGATCATAAAAGTTTAAAGTATCTATTTGATCAGAAAGAGCTGAACATGAGACAACGTAGGTGGTTCGAATTGCTTAAGGATTATGATTTCGGTTTGAATTATCATCCAGGAAAAGCAAATGTTGTGGCCGATGCTTTAAGTAGAAAGACCTTGCATGTGTCGGCAATGATGATTAAGGAGTTGGAATTAATTGAGCAATTTCGGGATATGAGTTTGGTTTGCGAAGTAACACCGCAGAGTGTGATGCTAGGAATGCTAAAGATTAATAATGATTTTATGGATAGTATCCGAGAGGCACAGAAGTTGGATGTGAAATTAGTAGATATCCTTAATCGTTGTGGTCAATCAGGGAAAAGTGACTTTAAGGTTGACGCGAGAGGTGTGTTGAAATTAGGGGAAAGAATTTGTATTCCTGATGATGCGATTTTGAAGAGAAGTATTTTAGAGGAGGGTCATAGAAGCAGTTTGAGTATTCATCCAGGAGCTACTAAAATGTATCAGGATTTAAAGAAATTATTTTGGTGGCCCGGAATGAAAGAAGATATGGCTCGTTTTGTGTATGCGTGCTTAACTTGTCAGAAGTTGAAGATTGAGCATCAGAAGCCTGCTGGGTTGATGCAACCGTTGGAAGTTCCCGAATGGAAATGGGATAGCATTTCTATGGACTTTGTAACGGGGCTGCCTGCTACCTTACAAGGGCATGATTCGATTTGGGTGATCGTTGATAGGCTCACGAAGTCGGCTCACTTTATACCTATTAACATCACTTACCCAATTGCGAAGTTGGCAGAGATTTACATTCGAGTAGTTGTAAAGTTGCATGGTGTTCCTCTGTGTATTGTGTCGGACAGGGATCCGAGGTTTACATCGGGATTTTGGAAAAGTTTGCAAGATTCGTTGGGATCTAAGTTGAGGTTGAGTTCGGCATATCATCCTCAAACTGATGGCCAAACTGAGAGAACTATTCAGTCATTGGAAGATTTACTGAGAGCTTGTGTTCTTGAACAAGGAGGTTCGTGGGACACTTATCTTCCATTGATCGAGTTCACATACAATAATAGTTACCATTCTAGTATCGGAATGGCGCCTTTTGAAGCATTATATGGTCGTAGATGTAGAACTCCGTTGTGTTGGCACGAATCTGGTGAGGGTGTAGTACTTGGACCAGAGTTAGTTCGAGAAACTACCGAGAAAGTGAAGTTTATCCGGGAGAAGATGAAAGCTTCTCAGAGTAGGCAGAAGAGTTACCATGACAAGCGGAAGAAGGATTTAGAATTTCAAGCTGGTGACCATGTGTTTTTGAGAGTCACGCCTGTGACCGGAGTTGGGAGGGCTTTGAAGTCTAAAAAGCTCACTCCTCGCTTCATTGGTCCATATCAGATCTTAGAACGGGTTGGAAGAGTTGCTTATCGAATGGCATTACCACCTAATCTTTCGAATTTGCATGATGTATTCCATGTGTCGCAGCTTCGGAAGTATATCTCAGATCCGTCTCATGTGGTTAGTATGGATGATGTGCAAGTGCGAGATAATTTAACAGTAGAGACAAAGCCTGTACGAGTTGAAGATCGTGAAACAAAGACTCTTCGAGGAAAAGAGATTGTGTTGGTTAAAGTCGTTTGGTTGGGAACTGCGGGCGAAAGCATGACATGGGAACTTGAAAGTCGGATGAAGGAGTCTTATCCAGAGTTATTTGCTTGAGGTATGTTTTCGAGGACGAAAACTCTTTTAGTAGGGGAGAGTTGTAACACCCCGAATTAAATAAGAGGATTATTTAATTAAGTTAATAATATATTTAATAATTTAATTAAATAAATTGAATTATTGGATTATTATTATATTATTATATATTATTATTTGGAATAATAATTATAGTGGAAAATATATAAGTTGGAATATGGGAAAAAAAGGGTTCATTGTTGGTAAAGAGTTTTCACGTGAAACAGAGAAAACGGCTGAAAGGTGAAAAGTGGAGAAAGAGCAAAGGTTGAAGAACGGAAAAGCTTGAAGCTTAGAGACTGCCGGATTATCTCAGGTAAGGGGGGTTTATCGTCGTTTAATGGGTATTATAGATTAACATGTCATGGGTAGTGATAGCCGTTGAATTGACCCTAATTGGGATTATGAATGCTGTGAAATTACGTTGGATGAAACTGTGTTTAGGCTGTAATTGAATATGTGTTTGGGTTAGTTGTGAATTTCCGAACGTATAGCTTTTTACGGAATTGGAATCGGAGGTCCGGAAGTCCTCCAACGGCGGAAAATGCGGAGAACTCTGCATTCTGCTTTGTGTTAGCGCAGGAACTGCTGTTTTGCCTGCGTTAACCGGTTAACCCAGGGCGTTAACCGTTAAGTTAACACTGTTATATTTTGTGAAAATGTGCTGTTTTGCCTGCGTTAACCGGTTAACCCAGGGCGTTAACCGGTTAACACTGTTGCGTGTTGCCAGAAAATGTATTTTGTCCTGCGTTAACCGGTTAACCCAGGGCGTTAACCGGTTAACACTGTTGCAGAGTGGGAAAATTGATATTTTAATGTTGTGAACATAATTGGTGATTAGCCTATTATCGTTAATTTTGATGAGTAATTCTGTTGGGTTATGTTATGAAGTGTTGATATAAATATGTTGATAAGTTGTGTTAAAGTTGTTGAAAATACTGAGTTGTAGGCTTGATGAGCCAAAGTTGATTATAAGTTGATTATGTTGAAAACCTTGTTGTGTTGCTGTTATTATTATGTTGTCGGAATTTAAAGTCGTGTATGCCATGTACATTCATATGCATTAAGTCGGAGCTTTGCTCACACCACGTTGGCCTGGATTGGCAAATTTTAAGTTGAAAGTTGAAGGCTTATGCCTTGATGCCCACTAAAATGGCAATGATTTTAAGTTGGGAGTTTTACTCCAAATGGTACCACATGCATGACGAGTCGAGTCTCATTTGAGTTGCATTTTATGTTGTTCTTGAGTATGATATTGAGTTGATAACTGCCGTTGCTGTATGTGTAATCTGATTTGGGTGATGAAACATGTTAAATTACTTAGCATTACATGATGAATTATAATGCTTATTATATTGATTGAGAGACTCACCCTTACAGTTATTTTTCATGTAACGAGCAATGAGTCGAGTAGAAGCTAATGCTTGGAGTCTAGTGTAGTCGCTTTAGTGGGTCATGCTCTGATAGATGTAACATCGGGACGGGATGTTTTAATTATTTTGTTGTCGGTTGTTGAACTATTTTTCATGTAATATGTTATACGTTTTAATTGGTTGACATAATTTCTATCCGCTGCGTATTTTTGAAATGTTTTATGGTTGATATAATAAAAGAGCATGACAGATGTTATTTTCGAAGATGTGACACCCTTGTTTTGTGTATTTACTCTGATATATATATATATATATATATATATATACTTGTTGTTGTTATTAAATATTTGGGGTATTTTAGAAGGGTGTTACATTAGTGGTATCAGAGCCTGGTTGGTCTGTCCGGCCAGTTGTCGTGTCGTTACTGTCTAACAATTGTGTATTGTTACTAATCTAACTTTAAGTTGTGTTGTATTGATAAGTTGAAATGGCTGGAAGGAATGACGCTGCAATGGCTGCCGCAATGCAAGCAATGGCACAAGCTGTGCAGAACTTGCCAAATGCTGGTGGAGATGCTGGATCACGTAGCTTGGCGACTTTTCAAAGAGAGAATCCGCCGGTGTTTAAAGGGAAGCATGATCCAGATGCAGCCTTGGGATGGTTGAAAGAAATTGAGAGGATCTTCCGTGTTATGGATTGCACTCCAGCTCAGAAGGTTCGGTATGGTACTCACATGCTAGCAGTCGAAGCTGATGACTGGTGGCTAGAGACTCACGAGAAGTTGACCGTAGCAGGTGAAGACATTACTTGGGATGTATTCCGTAGGGAATTCCTGAGAAAGTATTATCCGGAAGATGTCCGTGGTAAGAAGGAAATCGAGTTCCTTGAGCTGAAGCAAGGAAACATGTCTGTCACTGATTATGCTGCAAAATTTGTGGAGCTGTCCAAATTTTATCCTCATTGCACTGGTGCTGGTGCTGAATTTTCAAAGTGCATCAAGTTTGAGAACGGATTGCGCTCTGAAATTAAGAAGGCTGTTGGGTATCAGAAGATACGCATTTTTACTGAATTGGTTGATAGCTGCAGGATATTTGAGGAAGACAATAATGCTCATTACAAGGTTGTCAGTGACCGCAAGGGAAAGCAGCATCAAAACCGTGGCAAGCCGTATGATGCCCCAGTGGGAAAAGGGAAACAAGGAGCTGCTCCGGCTCAGAGGACTAGTAGGGGAGGTGCTCCTGCTGGTATAGTTTGCTTCAAATGTGGTCAGGCTGGTCATAAGAGTAATGTATGCACTGCTGAAGTAAAGAGGTGTTTTCGCTGTGGTAAGACTGGTCATGCAATAGCTGATTGCAAGCACAAGGAAATGATTTGTTTTAATTGTGGCGAAGAAGGGCATATTGGAAGTCAGTGTCAGAAGCCAAAGAAATCTCAGACTGGGAAGGTGTTCGCATTGACCGGAACTCAAACCTCCTGTGAGGACAGACTTATCCGAGGTACATGTCTCATAAATGGTACTCCTTTAATTACTATTATTGATACCGGTGCTACCCACTGTTTTATTTCTGCTAACTGTGCTCGAAGACTGGGTTTAAAATTGTCCGCTTTGGACGGTGAATTGATTGTTGAGACCCCAGCTAAGGGATCAGTAACTACTTCTTTGGTATGTTTAAAATGTCCTTTGTCGATCTTCGATAAAGATTTCTGTGTTGATTTAGTATGTTTGCAGTTGGATGGGATGGATGTAATTCTTGGTATGAACTGGTTAGAGTATAATTATGTTCATATAAATTGTCATCATAAGTCGGTGAGGTTTTCCACTCCTGAAGAGGAAGGAGTTGACTTATTACCTTTCAGAGAATTGCGAAAATTGATGAAAGAAGGAGCTCAGATGTTTTCCTTGATGGCGACGTTGTCGGTTGAAAGTAAAGCTAAGATAGAGGAACTGTTAGTGGTGAAAGAATTCCCTGAAGTTTTTCCTGATGAAATTCCTAGTGTGCCGCCAGAGAGGGAAGTTGAATTTACTATCGATCTGGTACCTGGTACTAGGCCTGTTTCGATGGCACCGTATAGAATGTCGGCATCTGAATTGTATGAATTAAAGAAGCAATTGGAAGACTTACTTGAGAAGAAGTTTATAAGACCAAGTGTGTCGCCGTGGGGAGCTCCAGTGTTGCTAGTAAAGAAGAAAGAGGGTAGTATGAGGCTTTGTATTGATTATAGACAATTGAATAAAGTAACGATCAAGAATAAGTATCCACTACCGAGGATAGATGATTTGATGGACCAATTAGTGGGTGCTTGTGTGTTCAGTAAAATTGATTTGAGATCGGGCTATCATCAGATCAGGGTGAAAGATGAAGACATCCAGAAGACAGCGTTCAGAACTCGGTATGGACATTATGAGTATTCTGTGATGCCTTTCGGTGTGACTAATGCGCCGGGAGTATTTATGGAATACATGAATCGTATTTTCCATACTTATCTGGATCATTTTGTGGTAGTATTTATTGATGATATTTTGATTTACTCTAAGTCCGAAGGAGAGCACAAGGAACATTTGAGATTAGTATTGGAGGTTTTGAAAGATAAGAAATTGTATGCGAAGTTGTCCAAGTGTGAGTTTTGGTTAAGAGAAGTCAGTTTTCTCGGCCATGTAATTTCAGGAAAAGGTATTGCTGTAGATCCTTCCAAGGTAGAAGCTGTATTGCAATGGGAAACTCCTAAGTCGGTTACCGAGATTAGAAGCTTTTTGGGATTAGCTGGATATTATAGAAGATTTATTGAAGGATTTTCTAAGTTAGCACTTCCGTTGACTAAATTAACTTGCAAAGGTAAAGCTTTCGTGTGGGATGTTCAGTGCAAAGAGAGTTTTAATGAATTAAAGAGGAGATTGACGTCGGCGCCGGTTTTGACTTTGCCAAATCCGGAGGAACCGTTTATAATTTACTGTGATGCTTCATTGATGGGTTTGGGAGGTGTGCTCATGCAAAATAATAAAGTAATTGCTTATGCGTCGCGACAGTTGAGAATTCATGAAAAGAACTACCCTACGCATGATCTTGAACTTGCTGCTGTAGTGTTTGCGCTAAAACTTTGGAGGCATTACCTTTATGGTTCCAGATTCGAAGTTTTCAGCGATCATAAAAGTTTAAAGTATCTATTTGATCAGAAAGAGCTGAACATGAGACAACGTAGGTGGTTCGAATTGCTTAAGGATTATGATTTCGGTTTGAATTATCATCCAGGAAAAGCAAATGTTGTGGCCGATGCTTTAAGTAGAAAGACCTTGCATGTGTCGGCAATGATGATTAAGGAGTTGGAATTAATTGAGCAATTTCGGGATATGAGTTTGGTTTGCGAAGTAACACCGCAGAGTGTGATGCTAGGAATGCTAAAGATTAATAATGATTTTATGGATAGTATCCGAGAGGCACAGAAGTTGGATGTGAAATTAGTAGATATCCTTAATCGTTGTGGTCAATCAGGGAAAAGTGACTTTAAGGTTGACGCGAGAGGTGTGTTGAAATTAGGGGAAAGAATTTGTATTCCTGATGATGCGATTTTGAAGAGAAGTATTTTAGAGGAGGGTCATAGAAGCAGTTTGAGTATTCATCCAGGAGCTACTAAAATGTATCAGGATTTAAAGAAATTATTTTGGTGGCCCGGAATGAAAGAAGATATGGCTCGTTTTGTGTATGCGTGCTTAACTTGTCAGAAGTTGAAGATTGAGCATCAGAAGCCTGCTGGGTTGATGCAACCGTTGGAAGTTCCCGAATGGAAATGGGATAGCATTTCTATGGACTTTGTAACGGGGCTGCCTGCTACCTTACAAGGGCATGATTCGATTTGGGTGATCGTTGATAGGCTCACGAAGTCGGCTCACTTTATACCTATTAACATCACTTACCCAATTGCGAAGTTGGCAGAGATTTACATTCGAGTAGTTGTAAAGTTGCATGGTGTTCCTCTGTGTATTGTGTCGGACAGGGATCCGAGGTTTACATCGGGATTTTGGAAAAGTTTGCAAGATTCGTTGGGATCTAAGTTGAGGTTGAGTTCGGCATATCATCCTCAAACTGATGGCCAAACTGAGAGAACTATTCAGTCATTGGAAGATTTACTGAGAGCTTGTGTTCTTGAACAAGGAGGTTCGTGGGACACTTATCTTCCATTGATCGAGTTCACATACAATAATAGTTACCATTCTAGTATCGGAATGGCGCCTTTTGAAGCATTATATGGTCGTAGATGTAGAACTCCGTTGTGTTGGCACGAATCTGGTGAGGGTGTAGTACTTGGACCAGAGTTAGTTCGAGAAACTACCGAGAAAGTGAAGTTTATCCGGGAGAAGATGAAAGCTTCTCAGAGTAGGCAGAAGAGTTACCATGACAAGCGGAAGAAGGATTTAGAATTTCAAGCTGGTGACCATGTGTTTTTGAGAGTCACGCCTGTGACCGGAGTTGGGAGGGCTTTGAAGTCTAAAAAGCTCACTCCTCGCTTCATTGGTCCATATCAGATCTTAGAACGGGTTGGAAGAGTTGCTTATCGAATGGCATTACCACCTAATCTTTCGAATTTGCATGATGTATTCCATGTGTCGCAGCTTCGGAAGTATATCTCAGATCCGTCTCATGTGGTTAGTATGGATGATGTGCAAGTGCGAGATAATTTAACAGTAGAGACAAAGCCTGTACGAGTTGAAGATCGTGAAACAAAGACTCTTCGAGGAAAAGAGATTGTGTTGGTTAAAGTCGTTTGGTTGGGAACTGCGGGCGAAAGCATGACATGGGAACTTGAAAGTCGGATGAAGGAGTCTTATCCAGAGTTATTTGCTTGAGGTATGTTTTCGAGGACGAAAACTCTTTTAGTAGGGGAGAGTTGTAACACCCCGAATTAAATAAGAGGATTATTTAATTAAGTTAATAATATATTTAATAATTTAATTAAATAAATTGAATTATTGGATTATTATTAATATTATTATTATTATTATTTGGAATAATAATTATAGTGGAAAATATATAAGTTGGAATATGGAAAAAAAAGGGTTCATTGTTGGTAAAGAGTTTTCACGTGAAACAGAGAAACGGCTGAAAGGTGAAAAGTGGAGAAAGAGCAAAGGTTGAAGAACGGAAAAGCTTGAAGCTTAGAGACTGCCGGATTATCTCAGGTAAGGGGGGTTATCGTCGTTTAATGGGTATTATAGATTAACATGTCATGGGTAGTGATAGCCGTTGAATTGACCCTAATTGGGATTATGAATGCTGTGAAATTACGTTGGATGAAACTGTGTTTAGGCTGTAATTGAATATGTGTTTGGGTTAGTTGTGAATTTCCGAACGTATAGCTTTTTACGGAATTGGAATCGGAGGTCCGGAAGTCCTCCAACGGCGGAAAATGCGGAGAACTCTGCATTCTGCCTTGTGTTAGCGCAGGAACTGCTGTTTTGCCTGCGTTAACCGGTTAACCCAGGGCGTTAACCGGTTAACACTGTTATATTTTGTGAAAATGTGCTGTTTTGCCTGCGTTAACCGGTTAACCCAGGGCGTTAACCGGTTAACACTGTTGCGTGTTGCCAGAAAATGTATTTTGTCCTGCGTTAACCGGTTAACCCAGGGCGTTAACCGGTTAACACTGTTGCAGAGTGGGAAAATTGATATTTTTAATGTTGTGAACATAATTGGTGATTAGCCTATTATCGTTAATTTTGATGAGTAATTCTGTTGGGTTATGTTATGAAGTGTTGATATAAATATGTTGATAAGTTGTGTTAAAGTTGTTGAAAATACTGAGTTGTAGGCTTGATGAGCCAAAGTTGATTATAAGTTGATTATGTTGAAAACCTTGTTGTGTTGCTGTTATTATTATGTTGTCGGAATTTAAAGTCGTGTATGCCATGTACATTCATATGCATTAAGTCGGAGCTTTGCTCACACCACGTTGGCCTGGATTGGCAAATTTTAAGTTGAAAGTTGAAGGCTTATGCCTTGATGCCCACTAAAATGGCAATGATTTTAAGTTGGGAGTTTTACTCCAAATGGTACCACATGCATGACGAGTCGAGTCTCATTTGAGTTGCATTTTATGTTGTTCTTGAGTATGATATTGAGTTGATAACTGCCGTTGCTGTATGTGTAATCTGATTTGGGTGATGAAACATGTTAAATTACTTAGCATTACATGATGAATTATAATGCTTATTATATTGATTGAGAGACTCACCCTTACAGTTATTTTTCATGTAACGAGCAATGAGTCGAGTAGAAGCTAATGCTTGGAGTCTAGTGTAGTCGCTTTAGTGGGTCATGCTCTGATAGATGTAACATCGGGACGGGATGTTTTAATTATTTTGTTGTCGGTTGTTGAACTATTTTTCATGTAATATGTTATACGTTTTAATTGGTTGACATAATTTCTATCCGCTGCGTATTTTTGAAATGTTTTATGGTTGATATAATAAAAGAGCATGACAGATGTTATTTTCGAAGATGTGACACCCTTGTTTTGTGTATTTACTCTGATATATATATATATATATATACTTGTTGTTGTTATTAAATATTTGGGGTATTTTAGAAGGGTGTTACATTAGTGGTATCAGAGCCTGGTTGGTCTGTCCGGCCAGTTGTCGTGTCGTTACTGTCTAACAATTGTGTATTGTTACTAATCTAACTTTAAGTTGTGTTGTATTGATAAGTTGAAATGGCTGGAAGGAATGACGCTGCAATGGCTGCCGCAATGCAAGCAATGGCACAAGCTGTGCAGAACTTGCCAAATGCTGGTGGAGATGCTGGATCACGTAGCTTGGCGACTTTTCAAAGAGAGAATCCGCCGGTGTTTAAAGGGAAGCATGATCCAGATGCAGCCTTGGGATGGTTGAAAGAAATTGAGAGGATCTTCCGTGTTATGGATTGCACTCCAGCTCAGAAGGTTCGGTATGGTACTCACATGCTAGCAGTCGAAGCTGATGACTGGTGGCTAGAGACTCACGAGAAGTTGACCGTAGCAGGTGAAGACATTACTTGGGATGTATTCCGTAGGGAATTCCTGAGAAAGTATTATCCGGAAGATGTCCGTGGTAAGAAGGAAATCGAGTTCCTTGAGCTGAAGCAAGGAAACATGTCTGTCACTGATTATGCTGCAAAATTTGTGGAGCTGTCCAAATTTTATCCTCATTGCACTGGTGCTGGTGCTGAATTTTCAAAGTGCATCAAGTTTGAGAACGGATTGCGCTCTGAAATTAAGAAGGCTGTTGGGTATCAGAAGATACGCATTTTTACTGAATTGGTTGATAGCTGCAGGATATTTGAGGAAGACAATAATGCTCATTACAAGGTTGTCAGTGACCGCAAGGGAAAGCAGCATCAAAACCGTGGCAAGCCGTATGATGCCCCAGTGGGAAAAGGGAAACAAGGAGCTGCTCCGGCTCAGAGGACTAGTAGGGGAGGTGCTCCTGCTGGTATAGTTTGCTTCAAATGTGGTCAGGCTGGTCATAAGAGTAATGTATGCACTGCTGAAGTAAAGAGGTGTTTTCGCTGTGGTAAGACTGGTCATGCAATAGCTGATTGCAAGCACAAGGAAATGATTTGTTTTAATTGTGGCGAAGAAGGGCATATTGGAAGTCAGTGTCAGAAGCCAAAGAAATCTCAGACTGGGAAGGTGTTCGCATTGACCGGAACTCAAACCTCCTGTGAGGACAGACTTATCCGAGGTACATGTCTCATAAATGGTACTCCTTTAATTACTATTATTGATACCGGTGCTACCCACTGTTTTATTTCTGCTAACTGTGCTCGAAGACTGGGTTTAAAATTGTCCGCTTTGGACGGTGAATTGATTGTTGAGACCCCAGCTAAGGGATCAGTAACTACTTCTTTGGTATGTTTAAAATGTCCTTTGTCGATCTTCGATAAAGATTTCTGTGTTGATTTAGTATGTTTGCAGTTGGATGGGATGGATGTAATTCTTGGTATGAACTGGTTAGAGTATAATTATGTTCATATAAATTGTCATCATAAGTCGGTGAGGTTTTCCACTCCTGAAGAGGAAGGAGTTGACTTATTACCTTTCAGAGAATTGCGAAAATTGATGAAAGAAGGAGCTCAGATGTTTTCCTTGATGGCGACGTTGTCGGTTGAAAGTAAAGCTAAGATAGAGGAACTGTTAGTGGTGAAAGAATTCCCTGAAGTTTTTCCTGATGAAATTCCTAGTGTGCCGCCAGAGAGGGAAGTTGAATTTACTATCGATCTGGTACCTGGTACTAGGCCTGTTTCGATGGCACCGTATAGAATGTCGGCATCTGAATTGTATGAATTAAAGAAGCAATTGGAAGACTTACTTGAGAAGAAGTTTATAAGACCAAGTGTGTCGCCGTGGGGAGCTCCAGTGTTGCTAGTAAAGAAGAAAGAGGGTAGTATGAGGCTTTGTATTGATTATAGACAATTGAATAAAGTAACGATCAAGAATAAGTATCCACTACCGAGGATAGATGATTTGATGGACCAATTAGTGGGTGCTTGTGTGTTCAGTAAAATTGATTTGAGATCGGGCTATCATCAGATCAGGGTGAAAGATGAAGACATCCAGAAGACAGCGTTCAGAACTCGGTATGGACATTATGAGTATTCTGTGATGCCTTTCGGTGTGACTAATGCGCCGGGAGTATTTATGGAATACATGAATCGTATTTTCCATACTTATCTGGATCATTTTGTGGTAGTATTTATTGATGATATTTTGATTTACTCTAAGTCCGAAGGAGAGCACAAGGAACATTTGAGATTAGTATTGGAGGTTTTGAAAGATAAGAAATTGTATGCGAAGTTGTCCAAGTGTGAGTTTTGGTTAAGAGAAGTCAGTTTTCTCGGCCATGTAATTTCAGGAAAAGGTATTGCTGTAGATCCTTCCAAGGTAGAAGCTGTATTGCAATGGGAAACTCCTAAGTCGGTTACCGAGATTAGAAGCTTTTTGGGATTAGCTGGATATTATAGAAGATTTATTGAAGGATTTTCTAAGTTAGCACTTCCGTTGACTAAATTAACTTGCAAAGGTAAAGCTTTCGTGTGGGATGTTCAGTGCGAAGAGAGTTTTAATGAATTAAAGAGGAGATTGACGTCGGCGCCGGTTTTGACTTTGCCAAATCCGGAGGAACCGTTTATAATTTACTGTGATGCTTCATTGATGGGTTTGGGAGGTGTGCTCATGCAAAATAATAAAGTAATTGCTTATGCGTCGCGACAGTTGAGAATTCATGAAAAGAACTACCCTACGCATGATCTTGAACTTGCTGCTGTAGTGTTTGCGCTAAAACTTTGGAGGCATTACCTTTATGGTTCCAGATTCGAAGTTTTCAGCGATCATAAAAGTTTAAAGTATCTATTTGATCAGAAAGAGCTGAACATGAGACAACGTAGGTGGTTCGAATTGCTTAAGGATTATGATTTCGGTTTGAATTATCATCCAGGAAAAGCAAATGTTGTGGCCGATGCTTTAAGTAGAAAGACCTTGCATGTGTCGGCAATGATGATTAAGGAGTTGGAATTAATTGAGCAATTTCGGGATATGAGTTTGGTTTGCGAAGTAACACCGCAGAGTGTGATGCTAGGAATGCTAAAGATTAATAATGATTTTATGGATAGTATCCGAGAGGCACAGAAGTTGGATGTGAAATTAGTAGATATCCTTAATCGTTGTGGTCAATCAGGGAAAAGTGACTTTAAGGTTGACGCGAGAGGTGTGTTGAAATTAGGGGAAAGAATTTGTATTCCTGATGATGCGATTTTGAAGAGAAGTATTTTAGAGGAGGGTCATAGAAGCAGTTTGAGTATTCATCCAGGAGCTACTAAAATGTATCAGGATTTAAAGAAATTATTTTGGTGGCCCGGAATGAAAGAAGATATGGCTCGTTTTGTGTATGCGTGCTTAACTTGTCAGAAGTTGAAGATTGAGCATCAGAAGCCTGCTGGGTTGATGCAACCGTTGGAAGTTCCCGAATGGAAATGGGATAGCATTTCTATGGACTTTGTAACGGGGCTGCCTGCTACCTTACAAGGGCATGATTCGATTTGGGTGATCGTTGATAGGCTCACGAAGTCGGCTCACTTTATACCTATTAACATCACTTACCCAATTGCGAAGTTGGCAGAGATTTACATTCGAGTAGTTGTAAAGTTGCATGGTGTTCCTCTGTGTATTGTGTCGGACAGGGATCCGAGGTTTACATCGGGATTTTGGAAAAGTTTGCAAGATTCGTTGGGATCTAAGTTGAGGTTGAGTTCGGCATATCATCCTCAAACTGATGGCCAAACTGAGAGAACTATTCAGTCATTGGAAGATTTACTGAGAGCTTGTGTTCTTGAACAAGGAGGTTCGTGGGACACTTATCTTCCATTGATCGAGTTCACATACAATAATAGTTACCATTCTAGTATCGGAATGGCGCCTTTTGAAGCATTATATGGTCGTAGATGTAGAACTCCGTTGTGTTGGCACGAATCTGGTGAGGGTGTAGTACTTGGACCAGAGTTAGTTCGAGAAACTACCGAGAAAGTGAAGTTTATCCGGGAGAAGATGAAAGCTTCTCAGAGTAGGCAGAAGAGTTACCATGACAAGCGGAAGAAGGATTTAGAATTTCAAGCTGGTGACCATGTGTTTTTGAGAGTCACGCCTGTGACCGGAGTTGGGAGGGCTTTGAAGTCTAAAAAGCTCACTCCTCGCTTCATTGGTCCATATCAGATCTTAGAACGGGTTGGAAGAGTTGCTTATCGAATGGCATTACCACCTAATCTTTCGAATTTGCATGATGTATTCCATGTGTCGCAGCTTCGGAAGTATATCTCAGATCCGTCTCATGTGGTTAGTATGGATGATGTGCAAGTGCGAGATAATTTAACAGTAGAGACAAAGCCTGTACGAGTTGAAGATCGTGAAACAAAGACTCTTCGAGGAAAAGAGATTGTGTTGGTTAAAGTCGTTTGGTTGGGAACTGCGGGCGAAAGCATGACATGGGAACTTGAAAGTCGGATGAAGGAGTCTTATCCAGAGTTATTTGCTTGAGGTATGTTTTCGAGGACGAAAACTCTTTTAGTAGGGGAGAGTTGTAACACCCCGAATTAAATAAGAGGATTATTTAATTAAGTTAATAATATATTTAATAATTTAATTAAATAAATTGAATTATTGGATTATTATTAATATTATTATTATTATTATTATTTGGAATAATAATTATAGTGGAAAATATATAAGTTGGAATATGGAAAAAAAAGGGTTCATTGTTGGTAAAGAGTTTTCACGTGAAACAGAGAAAACGGCTGAAAGGTGAAAAGTGGAGAAAGAGCAAAGGTTGAAGAACGGAAAAGCTTGAAGCTTAGAGACTGCCGGATTATCTCAGGTAAGGGGGGTTTATCGTCGTTTAATGGGTATTATAGATTAACATGTCATGGGTAGTGATAGCCGTTGAATTGACCCTAATTGGGATTATGAATGCTGTGAAATTACGTTGGATGAAACTGTGTTTAGGCTGTAATTGAATATGTGTTTGGGTTAGTTGTGAATTTCCGAACGTATAGCTTTTTACGGAATTGGAATCGGAGGTCCGGAAGTCCTCCAACGGCGGAAAATGCGGAGAACTCTGCATTCTGCCTTGTGTTAGCGCAGGAACTGCTGTTTTGCCTGCGTTAACCGGTTAACCCAGGGCGTTAACCGGTTAACACTGTTATATTTGTGAAAATGTGCTGTTTTGCCTGCGTTAACCGGTTAACCCAGGGCGTTAACCGGTTAACACTGTTGCGTGTTGCCAGAAAATGTATTTTGTCCTGCGTTAACCGGTTAACCCAGGGCGTTAACCGGTTAACACTGTTGCAGAGTGGGAAAATTGATATTTTTAATGTTGTGAACATAATTGGTGATTAGCCTATTATCGTTAATTTTGATGAGTAATTCTGTTGGGTTATGTTATGAAGTGTTGATATAAATATGTTGATAAGTTGTGTTAAAGTTGTTGAAAATACTGAGTTGTAGGCTTGATGAGCCAAAGTTGATTATAAGTTGATTATGTTGAAAACCTTGTTGTGTTGCTGTTATTATTATGTTGTCGGAATTTAAAGTCGTGTATGCCATGTACATTCATATGCATTAAGTCGGAGCTTTGCTCACACCACGTTGGCCTGGATTGGCAAATTTTAAGTTGAAAGTTGAAGGCTTATGCCTTGATGCCCACTAAAATGGCAATGATTTTAAGTTGGGAGTTTTACTCCAAATGGTACCACATGCATGACGAGTCGAGTCTCATTTGAGTTGCATTTTATGTTGTTCTTGAGTATGATATTGAGTTGATAACTGCCGTTGCTGTATGTGTAATCTGATTTGGGTGATGAAACATGTTAAATTACTTAGCATTACATGATGAATTATAATGCTTATTATATTGATTGAGAGACTCACCCTTACAGTTATTTTTCATGTAACGAGCAATGAGTCGAGTAGAAGCTAATGCTTGGAGTCTAGTGTAGTCGCTTTAGTGGGTCATGCTCTGATAGATGTAACATCGGGACGGGATGTTTTAATTATTTTGTTGTCGGTTGTTGAACTATTTTTCATGTAATATGTTATACGTTTTAATTGGTTGACATAATTTCTATCCGCTGCGTATTTTTGAAATGTTTTATGGTTGATATAATAAAAGAGCATGACAGATGTTATTTTCGAAGATGTGACACCCTTGTTTTGTGTATTTACTCTGATATATATATATATATACTTGTTGTTGTTATTAAATATTTGGGGTATTTTAGAAGGGTGTTACATTAGTGGTATCAGAGCCTGGTTGGTCTGTCCGGCCAGTTGTCGTGTCGTTACTGTCTAACAATTGTGTATTGTTACTAATCTAACTTTAAGTTGTGTTGTATTGATAAGTTGAAATGGCTGGAAGGAATGACGCTGCAATGGCTGCCGCAATGCAAGCAATGGCACAAGCTGTGCAGAACTTGCCAAATGCTGGTGGAGATGCTGGATCACGTAGCTTGGCGACTTTTCAAAGAGAGAATCCGCCGGTGTTTAAAGGGAAGCATGATCCAGATGCAGCCTTGGGATGGTTGAAAGAAATTGAGAGGATCTTCCGTGTTATGGATTGCACTCCAGCTCAGAAGGTTCGGTATGGTACTCACATGCTAGCAGTCGAAGCTGATGACTGGTGGCTAGAGACTCACGAGAAGTTGACCGTAGCAGGTGAAGACATTACTTGGGATGTATTCCGTAGGGAATTCCTGAGAAAGTATTATCCGGAAGATGTCCGTGGTAAGAAGGAAATCGAGTTCCTTGAGCTGAAGCAAGGAAACATGTCTGTCACTGATTATGCTGCAAAATTTGTGGAGCTGTCCAAATTTTATCCTCATTGCACTGGTGCTGGTGCTGAATTTTCAAAGTGCATCAAGTTTGAGAACGGATTGCGCTCTGAAATTAAGAAGGCTGTTGGGTATCAGAAGATACGCATTTTTACTGAATTGGTTGATAGCTGCAGGATATTTGAGGAAGACAATAATGCTCATTACAAGGTTGTCAGTGACCGCAAGGGAAAGCAGCATCAAAACCGTGGCAAGCCGTATGATGCCCCAGTGGGAAAAGGGAAACAAGGAGCTGCTCCGGCTCAGAGGACTAGTAGGGGAGGTGCTCCTGCTGGTATAGTTTGCTTCAAATGTGGTCAGGCTGGTCATAAGAGTAATGTATGCACTGCTGAAGTAAAGAGGTGTTTTCGCTGTGGTAAGACTGGTCATGCAATAGCTGATTGCAAGCACAAGGAAATGATTTGTTTTAATTGTGGCGAAGAAGGGCATATTGGAAGTCAGTGTCAGAAGCCAAAGAAATCTCAGACTGGGAAGGTGTTCGCATTGACCGGAACTCAAACCTCCTGTGAGGACAGACTTATCCGAGGTACATGTCTCATAAATGGTACTCCTTTAATTACTATTATTGATACCGGTGCTACCCACTGTTTTATTTCTGCTAACTGTGCTCGAAGACTGGGTTTAAAATTGTCCGCTTTAGACGGTGAATTGATTGTTGAGACCCCAGCTAAGGGATCAGTAACTACTTCTTTGGTATGTTTAAAATGTCCTTTGTCGATCTTCGATAAAGATTTCTGTGTTGATTTAGTATGTTTGCAGTTGGATGGGATGGATGTAATTCTTGGTATGAACTGGTTAGAGTATAATTATGTTCATATAAATTGTCATCATAAGTCGGTGAGGTTTTCCACTCCTGAAGAGGAAGGAGTTGACTTATTACCTTTCAGAGAATTGCGAAAATTGATGAAAGAAGGAGCTCAGATGTTTTCCTTGATGGCGACGTTGTCGGTTGAAAGTAAAGCTAAGATAGAGGAACTGTTAGTGGTGAAAGAATTCCCTGAAGTTTTTCCTGATGAAATTCCTAGTGTGCCGCCAGAGAGGGAAGTTGAATTTACTATCGATCTGGTACCTGGTACTAGGCCTGTTTCGATGGCACCGTATAGAATGTCGGCATCTGAATTGTATGAATTAAAGAAGCAATTGGAAGACTTACTTGAGAAGAAGTTTATAAGACCAAGTGTGTCGCCGTGGGGAGCTCCAGTGTTGCTAGTAAAGAAGAAAGAGGGTAGTATGAGGCTTTGTATTGATTATAGACAATTGAATAAAGTAACGATCAAGAATAAGTATCCACTACCGAGGATAGATGATTTGATGGACCAATTAGTGGGTGCTTGTGTGTTCAGTAAAATTGATTTGAGATCGGGCTATCATCAGATCAGGGTGAAAGATGAAGACATCCAGAAGACAGCGTTCAGAACTCGGTATGGACATTATGAGTATTCTGTGATGCCTTTCGGTGTGACTAATGCGCCGGGAGTATTTATGGAATACATGAATCGTATTTTCCATACTTATCTGGATCATTTTGTGGTAGTATTTATTGATGATATTTTGATTTACTCTAAGTCCGAAGGAGAGCACAAGGAACATTTGAGATTAGTATTGGAGGTTTTGAAAGATAAGAAATTGTATGCGAAGTTGTCCAAGTGTGAGTTTTGGTTAAGAGAAGTCAGTTTTCTCGGCCATGTAATTTCAGGAAAAGGTATTGCTGTAGATCCTTCCAAGGTAGAAGCTGTATTGCAATGGGAAACTCCTAAGTCGGTTACCGAGATTAGAAGCTTTTTGGGATTAGCTGGATATTATAGAAGATTTATTGAAGGATTTTCTAAGTTAGCACTTCCGTTGACTAAATTAACTTGCAAAGGTAAAGCTTTCGTGTGGGATGTTCAGTGCGAAGAGAGTTTTAATGAATTAAAGAGGAGATTGACGTCGGCGCCGGTTTTGACTTTGCCAAATCCGGAGGAACCGTTTATAATTTACTGTGATGCTTCATTGATGGGTTTGGGAGGTGTGCTCATGCAAAATAATAAAGTAATTGCTTATGCGTCGCGACAGTTGAGAATTCATGAAAAGAACTACCCTACGCATGATCTTGAACTTGCTGCTGTAGTGTTTGCGCTAAAACTTTGGAGGCATTACCTTTATGGTTCCAGATTCGAAGTTTTCAGCGATCATAAAAGTTTAAAGTATCTATTTGATCAGAAAGAGCTGAACATGAGACAACGTAGGTGGTTCGAATTGCTTAAGGATTATGATTTCGGTTTGAATTATCATCCAGGAAAAGCAAATGTTGTGGCCGATGCTTTAAGTAGAAAGACCTTGCATGTGTCGGCAATGATGATTAAGGAGTTGGAATTAATTGAGCAATTTCGGGATATGAGTTTGGTTTGCGAAGTAACACCGCAGAGTGTGATGCTAGGAATGCTAAAGATTAATAATGATTTTATGGATAGTATCCGAGAGGCACAGAAGTTGGATGTGAAATTAGTAGATATCCTTAATCGTTGTGGTCAATCAGGGAAAAGTGACTTTAAGGTTGACGCGAGAGGTGTGTTGAAATTAGGGGAAAGAATTTGTATTCCTGATGATGCGATTTTGAAGAGAAGTATTTTAGAGGAGGGTCATAGAAGCAGTTTGAGTATTCATCCAGGAGCTACTAAAATGTATCAGGATTTAAAGAAATTATTTTGGTGGCCCGGAATGAAAGAAGATATGGCTCGTTTTGTGTATGCGTGCTTAACTTGTCAGAAGTTGAAGATTGAGCATCAGAAGCCTGCTGGGTTGATGCAACCGTTGGAAGTTCCCGAATGGAAATGGGATAGCATTTCTATGGACTTTGTAACGGGGCTGCCTGCTACCTTACAAGGGCATGATTCGATTTGGGTGATCGTTGATAGGCTCACGAAGTCGGCTCACTTTATACCTATTAACATCACTTACCCAATTGCGAAGTTGGCAGAGATTTACATTCGAGTAGTTGTAAAGTTGCATGGTGTTCCTCTGTGTATTGTGTCGGACAGGGATCCGAGGTTTACATCGGGATTTTGGAAAAGTTTGCAAGATTCGTTGGGATCTAAGTTGAGGTTGAGTTCGGCATATCATCCTCAAACTGATGGCCAAACTGAGAGAACTATTCAGTCATTGGAAGATTTACTGAGAGCTTGTGTTCTTGAACAAGGAGGTTCGTGGGACACTTATCTTCCATTGATCGAGTTCACATACAATAATAGTTACCATTCTAGTATCGGAATGGCGCCTTTTGAAGCATTATATGGTCGTAGATGTAGAACTCCGTTGTGTTGGCACGAATCTGGTGAGGGTGTAGTACTTGGACCAGAGTTAGTTCGAGAAACTACCGAGAAAGTGAAGTTTATCCGGGAGAAGATGAAAGCTTCTCAGAGTAGGCAGAAGAGTTACCATGACAAGCGGAAGAAGGATTTAGAATTTCAAGCTGGTGACCATGTGTTTTTGAGAGTCACGCCTGTGACCGGAGTTGGGAGGGCTTTGAAGTCTAAAAAGCTCACTCCTCGCTTCATTGGTCCATATCAGATCTTAGAACGGGTTGGAAGAGTTGCTTATCGAATGGCATTACCACCTAATCTTTCGAATTTGCATGATGTATTCCATGTGTCGCAGCTTCGGAAGTATATCTCAGATCCGTCTCATGTGGTTAGTATGGATGATGTGCAAGTGCGAGATAATTTAACAGTAGAGACAAAGCCTGTACGAGTTGAAGATCGTGAAACAAAGACTCTTCGAGGAAAAGAGATTGTGTTGGTTAAAGTCGTTTGGTTGGGAACTGCGGGCGAAAGCATGACATGGGAACTTGAAAGTCGGATGAAGGAGACTTATCCAGAGTTATTTGCTTGAGGTATGTTTTCGAGGACGAAAACTCTTTTAGTAGGGGAGAGTTGTAACACCCCGAATTAAATAAGAGGATTATTTAATTAAGTTAATAATATATTTAATAATTTAATTAAATAAATTGAATTATTGGATTATTATTAATATTATTATTATTATTATTATTTGGAATAATAATTATAGTGGAAAATATATAAGTTGGAATATGGAAAAAAAAGGGTTCATTGTTGGTAAAGAGTTTTCACGTGAAACAGAGAAAACGGCTGAAAGGTGAAAAGTGGAGAAAGAGCAAAGGTTGAAGAACGGAAAAGCTTGAAGCTTAGAGACTGCCGGATTATCTCAGGTAAGGGGGGTTTATCGTCGTTTAATGGGTATTATAGATTAACATGTCATGGGTAGTGATAGCCGTTGAATTGACCCTAATTGGGATTATGAATGCTGTGAAATTACGTTGGATGAAACTGTGTTTAGGCTGTAATTGAATATGTGTTTGGGTTAGTTGTGAATTTCCGAACGTATAGCTTTTTACGGAATTGGAATCGGAGGTCCGGAAGTCCTCCAACGGCGGAAAATGCGGAGAACTCTGCATTCTGCCTTGTGTTAGCGCAGGAACTGCTGTTTTGCCTGCGTTAACCGGTTAACCCAGGGCGTTAACCGGTTAACACTGTTATATTTTGTGAAAATGTGCTGTTTTGCCTGCGTTAACCGGTTAACCCAGGGCGTTAACCGGTTAACACTGTTGCGTGTTGCCAGAAAATGTATTTTGTCCTGCGTTAACCGGTTAACCCAGGGCGTTAACCGGTTAACACTGTTGCAGAGTGGGAAAATTGATATTTTTAATGTTGTGAACATAATTGGTGATTAGCCTATTATCGTTAATTTTGATGAGTAATTCTGTTGGGTTATGTTATGAAGTGTTGATATAAATATGTTGATAAGTTGTGTTAAAGTTGTTGAAAATACTGAGTTGTAGGCTTGATGAGCCAAAGTTGATTATAAGTTGATTATGTTGAAAACCTTGTTGTGTTGCTGTTATTATTATGTTGTCGGAATTTAAAGTCGTGTATGCCATGTACATTCATATGCATTAAGTCGGAGCTTTGCTCACACCACGTTGGCCTGGATTGGCAAATTTTAAGTTGAAAGTTGAAGGCTTATGCCTTGATGCCCACTAAAATGGCAATGATTTTAAGTTGGGAGTTTTACTCCAAATGGTACCACATGCATGACGAGTCGAGTCTCATTTGAGTTGCATTTTATGTTGTTCTTGAGTATGATATTGAGTTGATAACTGCCGTTGCTGTATGTGTAATCTGATTTGGGTGATGAAACATGTTAAATTACTTAGCATTACATGATGAATTATAATGCTTATTATATTGATTGAGAGACTCACCCTTACAGTTATTTTTCAGGTAACGAGCAATGAGTCGAGTAGAAGCTAATGCTTGGAGTCTAGTGTAGTCGCTTTAGTGGGTCATGCTCTGATAGATGTAACATCGGGACGGGATGTTTTAATTATTTTGTTGTCGGTTGTTGAACTATTTTTCATGTAATATGTTATACGTTTTAATTGGTTGACATAATTTCTATCCGCTGCGTATTTTTGAAATGTTTTATGGTTGATATAATAAAAGAGCATGACAGATGTTATTTTCGAAGATGTGACACCCTTGTTTTGTGTATTTACTCTGATATATATATATATATATATATATATATACTTGTTGTTGTTATTAAATATTTGGGGTATTTTAGAAGGGTGTTACATGAGTTGCGTCTTGCATGACTTCCCGACATCTTATCTTCTTGATATTGCTGGAGGAAGAATCTGACATGGACCTTCTGACGCCCCAGGACTGATCTTAAAAGCTTTTACAAGCAGGGAGAATACCTTCCTCTCTTTGGATAATCATGCCCTAGCATGTTGGGTATCTGCACGGATTTCCCCAGTCACTAGTTATGAAGCAACTTTGTCGTAGATTATCTCAATCTAACGTACCCCAATGTCTTGGAACTAGATTCCTCTTATTAACCATCTTTGAGATTGACTTCTTCTACTCTTGGGGTGGCATGCCCCTGTACGAGTCTCGAAGTAACTTTTCCCCTGGTTGGTTGATCTTTGAGGGAATGCCCCTGACTAATTGATCTTCACAGAGATTTGTCGAAGCTCGACATGATTTCCCCAAATTGACTGGATGTTGTATATATTTCTTGTTGTGATTACCTCGAATTAAATGAATCTTGAAGCGACTTGTCTTTTTGATCAATAGAGTCTTTAGGCGATCTGCCCCTGGTGTGATTAAACGAAATGGCTTGCCCCTACTCAATAAAGATCTCAGACATTTTGTACTTTGATGTGATCAAGTAAAGTGACGGGCCCCTGCCCAACAGAGATCTCAGGCATTCTGCACTTTTGATATGATCTATCAAAATGATTTGCCCATGTTCAACAAAGGTCTCAGGCGTTCTGTCTTTCGGGTGTAACCAAGCTCCTCAATTTACGCTCATTATGGAATATTCTTTGATGTCAAATTCTTACTCACGAGTAATACAAGTTAATTTTGGAAATGATAATTCCATGTTATGTTTACGGTAGTTTTGAAATCCAATTTTTTTCACTAGAATTATGACATATAGCGAATGAATCACTAATGAGAATGTCATATCGATACCAACACAAATGATAAGAAAATCATTAAGGAGTCAGTTTTAACACGATCGTACTGACTATAGTATGCTTTTGAAATAAACCCTACTTCAATTAGGTATTTTGAGGGTTGTAACATGGCCTGGTTCACGGTTTTTAGAAAGAAAGGATTTGTGGCTCGAAATCTATTATAACCCACCCATTCTCCTTGATGTTCTCTAGTCCTATGTTCAACTAGTTCGATACAAGCGCTCATTTTCCATAAGGGATTTGGAAGTGGAAGGAACCTACCAGGTTTTGGAGTGGCAGTCACCCACCTTCTGTTAAGTTTGTGGCCAAACGAATTTGTTCTCGCTGAGGATTTTCTTTTTTTGACTCCTCTTTTGCTTCTTTGTTTTTTTATTTCCCTAATTTTGTTGGATTGATTTAGATTTACAATCCACGGGGATGCCCTAGTTTTTGCATAAGTCACTAGTTTTTAAGCTTTCGACTTAGTGTGCTCTCTTTCTTTTGACTTTTGTGTTTGGAATAAATCGTGTGACATTCGTTTACTTGACTGGAAGGGGTTGTGACTGCCTCGTACCTTTGTTGGTGAGGTACAACCGTTGTGGATTTGGGGTTCCTAACCTCTCATGAGGGATAAGATATGGTTTATCCTCAGATAGGACACTCCCCTTTTGAAGTTTGAACGCATGGTCAAACTAATTGACGACTACCCTGCACCGGGTTAAGATTTTTGGATTTTATGTTCAGAAAGAAACTCCTACTCCTTGGCTCTAAGGGGTTAACTAAGGATTATCTTCCTTATACCTCTGGTGCTTGGGGATTTGAAGCAATTCCTTACATCGTCAGCAAGGTCTTATTCAAAAGCGTACACGCAGTGATTTCGTGTTATTCAAAGTCTTCATTCTCCTTTTGATTTCTCTTGACCAAAGTTTGATACTGATGAGAAGTATGAGTGGACACGAATGGATTTATTCAAAACATGCATATTTATTTCAATGTCATTATTATTCAAAAACAAACGAGTTTATTACAAGTGAATATTACAAATGACAAACAAGAAAGCTACACATGAACATGATTGAACAAACTAATGATTGCTGAAGTGATCAGTCTTATTCCTCCAACAGCTTGGGGTTATTGTTTGCAGACGCTGATGGGACAATCTTTCTAATTTTTCCTACAAATATCTCTTCAGATATACATCTACTCTGGTTGTGGCACTACAAATATGCTTGCCTGTGGGGTCTTGGGATTGTACCGTATGTTCAGGCTGTTTGGTATGAACGAGATAACCTTCAAATTAATCAAGTCTTGTACTTTGTGCTTGAAGACATTACAATTCTCAATCGAGTGTCTTGGTGTTCTAGAGTGGTACTCACAACTGACATTCATACCATACCCTGAAGGAAGAGGTGTTGGAGGAGCCTTAACTTCCCTTAGTTGAACAACAAACCCTTGAGCAGATGAGCTAGCAGATGACCATACGACATGAGAACGAGACCAAACTTTCTAGAAGGCCTCCTTGGTCCCTGCCTACCTTACTGATGGTAGTTCTGCTGTTGATTTGAATATTGGTTTCACACAAGGTCCCTTTGCCTATGTCGGGGAACAGGAAATGGCTGAGGATAAGGAGCCCGTGGAGATCCAAATTATGGGTAATATCCACGAGGCAGATCTTGGTGTGGAGTAGAGCCAGGCACTTTCACAGGAGTGACCACTTATGGTTCAGCAACTGGCGCGGGGTTGCTCATTATCACACTCAGGATATACAAGATCTGGCTGAACTGATCCTTCAGCTGGATGACTTCTAATCTCAATGCCTCTTGATCTTGCTTGAATTGGTCCATGAAGATCTTTTTCCTTTCTCAAGTGTTGTAATAATGTCGGGAAGTTAGCTTGATGGCGAGAATTACTGAACAGAAGGCCAAGACAACGGTAAGATCAACTAGGTGTAATATGAGATGCATGAATATGTGAGATTGATGCATGATGTATGCTTGTTTTTGTTTTTATTCTCAAGGAAACCTTATATGATTCACAATGCAACAACAAACATTATAAAATGGAAGATAAAGTAAGAACACCTGACTCAAAACAAGTCAAGCATTTTATTCATGAATCTGAAATTAAAATTACAAAGAGATGTAGTAAAGTAATTCAAAAACATGAAAAGAAAGACAATAAAGTTGTGATCATATAACACGCTTTGCTTTTCGTTCCTTCAACTCCTTCAATTCAACTTTAAACCTCCTCATCAAATGATCATAGAAGTAGATGAATCAGAGTATAGAGTGTGGGGTAGTGTTCTCATCAGCATCTTCCAGAGCATCCTCTAACTTCCAAGGAACCTCCTTGGTTAACTCATTGTATAACCTCACTAAGCAATCATATTTTGCTCGGTACATAGCAGCAGCAGGTTGCAACAAGTTAATAGATCCAACATAAGTATCAAGAAGACCATTCATACGAGCCTTCTCATTAAGCCAGCCCAAGCTCTCTTTCTTTAGTGTAGAAAATCGATCTCTTTAGTGTTCAACACTCAAAGTGGCAAGTCAGCTTTGATACACTTCTCCCTTCATACTTGAGGTGCGATGTATGAAACCCATATCTCTTCCTCTTTGAGATGACGTTCCACTTCAACCTTGGCATTGGAATCTCGGAGGGAAAGCTTGGGTTTCTGAATCTCCAGGTCGGTTTCGTCTCTCAATGCCTTCTTCTCTTTAACAACCAACTCGAACCAACAGTGGTTATCGCCTTTTCTGCCTGTTTCAACTATTTTCTGAGAGAAGTTAGCCCCACATCAGCTTGAGCTAAACCATCTTGGTATTTCTCTTTGAGGTTCTCCTCAATTTTAGCGTTGGCGTCGTGGAGGGAAAGCTTGGTTTTACGAATCTTCGGGTCATATTCATCTCTCAATGCTTTCTTTTCTTTAACATCCAACTCGAACCAACAGTGGTTATCGCCACGCTTTTTTTCTGTTTGTTTTAACTGTTTTCAAAGAGAAGTCAGCCCCATATCAGCTTGAGCTAAGCCGTCTTGGTACTTCTCTTTAAGGCTCTCCTCAAATTTGGTGTTGGTGTTGCAGAGGGAAAGCTTGAGTTTTTGAATCTCCAGGTCAGATTCATCTCTCAATGCTTTCTTTTCTTTAACAGCCAACTCGAACCAACGGTGGTTATCGCCACTCTCTTTTTCTGTCTGCTTTAACTATTTTTGAAGAGAAGTAAGCCCCATATCAGCTTGAGCTAAGCCATCTTGGTACTTCTCTTTGAGGCTCTTCTCAACTTTGGCCCTCTTTCGGCTTTCTGTCAAGAGATCAACATCTTCTTCACTCTTTCTCTTGAGCTTAACATGGTCTTTGTCCAATACATAGAGCTTGGATCTCAAGTCTTCATTTTATTTTGTTAACTGTGCATAATTACTTTTAATGCATCTACTTCTTCCTTAGAAGCATATACAAGTTTTGGCTCTGGCGAAGGAACCTGAACATCAACACTGTAGGGTAGCTTGATTTCCTTCACCCTTTGTACCACCCACTGACGATATGGTTCTTTAGCTCGGCAGTCACGCTTACCAAGCTCTTTACCTTTGCAATGAATTTGAGTCCAAGCTTGTTTAATCTTCTACAACAAATTTGGGTTCTCTGTTCCCAAACCAGGTAAGAAGAAATCCTTAAATAATCCAGCCTTAGGTTCAGTCTCCATCAAGTATCCTAATTGTCTCATGGCCAACATAGGGTTGTAATTGATGCAACCTCGAGGACCCATGAATGGCACATTCGGGAAGTCTCCATAACTCATGATTACTTGCTCTATCTTGGAAGTAGGAAGACACAAAACCACAACATCAACAGTAAGGGAAGAAATATTCTGAGACCACCTTAAGTCTTTCCAAAAGTCTACCCATGGCCCCTTTTGAGGCATGTAGGATAAGAGACATATGTACAATAGTGAAGCACAACTCAATACCACGCCTTTATTCTTTTCATGCCTATTGTGTAAGCAGTAATACACATCAAACACCAGAGCAAGGATATGATTCCCAAATATGAATACGCTGATGATAGAATGGTTGATGTAGTCATCGTCATTTGGGAATAAGACGACTCCATAAATCAAGAGGGCTAGAACAACACTGAAGGGCAATCATTTCCCTTCTTTCTCCAAGGCTTGTGCCTTCTCTTCTAATAATTTCCTAGAAAATCCCCTAGGTCTTAGACCAAGGGTTACCTCTTCAATAGATAGGTGCAATGCTTCAGTAACTAATTCGAACGCCAATAGTTCATCCAACTTTGTGAAGGGAGGGTGATCTTTCACATACCAACCTAACAATCTCTCGTATTCTTCAACTGTAAGGACCAATTGAAAGTATTTGAAGGTAAAACATTGGAGTGGTGGATCATAATATTTAGATAAGGCCACCAAAGTCAAGACGTCTACAGAGGTGGTGAGAAGATCTAGGATCTGTCCATATCTACAGATGAAGTTATTCTTTTTGCATGGAGTGATTTTGCTATTGAGAGCCAAGAGACTATCCATTCTTGGGAGCTTGAGCTTGACAGGAAGGGTATTATTCTTATTTGATCCCATCTCAGAATGTCCACTGCAAAGTTACAAACCCTTAGGATTCTCCGAGAATAAGGCCCAAGTATGTATGCAATGCATGTGATACAAGAGAACAGGATCACTGTGGATTCAAGGTATGTTGGAGGCTAAGTTTTCCTGTAAGGAACCCGTATACCCTTACAAGATGAGTACTAAGACTTCTGAAGACGCTTAGAATCATAGATCATGAGGTGAAAGTATCGTTATCGCCACAAGATAACTTGTGAGTCAACAATACTTTCGAGATGATCTCCTCTAAGTGTAGTTGCCTTCAACTTCAAAAGCCAAGGGTTGTCTAAAGGTCCTCGGAGTCATGGACCCTCTTTGGAAGAATGGTTGTCAGCACGAACGTGACTCACGTGCCAGCAAAACTCCAAAAAGAATTATTCCAAGCGGGATCTCCATATCTCCCCTTCAAGACAACTACATCTGACAGGTCAATACGAAGAGCCCTCATATCTTAGGTAAGCTCTTTAAACCTGTGTATAGAGATTTTCACACCAAAGTATCCACCCCACAAGATCATAACATATATATATATATATATATATATATATATATATATATATATATATATATATATATATATATATATATATATATATATAAAATAGGAATATATATAACAGGAATGGATAAATAAAGCAAGCAATAACAAAAATAAGCATCTAAGAGAAAAGGATATAGGCAAGCTAGGCTTGACTTGCTCACAAAAGTTCACTCCCCAGCAAACTTGCCAGCTCACTAGGGAATCCCAACAAGCTATCTGCATATCCTCAACAGAGTCGCTAGCAACTGTATTTTTCACGGTAGAACGAAAGTGTCGCAGCTAGAAAAATGACAGAGTCGCCATCATCCTTTATTCGTTCCTAAGGAACAGGGAAATAATGATAAAATCTATAAACTAAGGGTAAGATGTTAGGTTCAGGAGTCGGTTAAGTAAGGGGAAGGTGTTAGGCACCCCTTACCTCCATTATACTCAATGTGATCCTCCTATAGTTCTAGAGTTAGTGTGTTTCTAAGAAATGTTTACTTTAATATTTATTAATTGTTTAATTATTTATTCATTTAAATTCTTTTTATTATTATCAAAAAGAAAATATATTAAGAGGAAAATACCTAAAAAGGTTTTTGATTATTGTACTCGCTAGAGTTTACAACTCTATGCCTATGTACCCCCGTGTGAGATAAAGGATCAGAGCGTCGTAGCTCTTATAAAAAATGTTGGTTTGCTTGTTGTTTTTATCCTTTGAAAAGTTCTCACGCATCGGGGATGGAGAAATAAATGATTTTGGAAAAATGCCTCAATGCACTAGGGTAGAAGACTTATGATTTGAGGCGTGTTAGATTGATTTGAGGCGTGTTAGATTGATTTTATCCCATTTGATTTAATGCAAAAATATACTAATTAATTTATTTAAGAAAATAAATTAATAATGACATTATATATTTATTTAATAAAAATATTAAAAGGATAATTATATAAACCCAAGTATTATATCTCTTATTCCTAATTTTTTTAATCCCTAAAACTCTAAAATCTCCTTAGAGATTTATCCCATGATTATCCCCATTATTGATTACAAAAAACATATAATACTTAATTTATTTATGAAAATAAATATTATATATTTATATGACATATCCCTTATCCCGATTTCTATCCCCGATTTCTATCCATTGATTTATCCCTTAATTGTTTTCCAAAAATATAATATTTGATTTATTTAAAAAATGAATTAGTAATTATACTCGAATATTAGACATAACCCATTCCCTGATTTTATCTCCGATTTTATCACTTGGACAATCCTAGAATTTTATCCCATATTCTTATCCTCTTGATTATTATCCCATATTCTTATCCACTTGATTATTATCCCATTTGATTGAAAAAATATAATAATTAATTAATTTAATAAAATCAATAAATAATAATATTAAATATTAAATGATAAATGATATATCATTTATCCCTGATTTTATTCTTGATTTTTCATAGAATTTTATCTCATGATATTCCTAAGTTATCTCATGAGTTATTCCTAATTATATCCCCTCAGATTTTAATTTATTTATTTATTTTTAAATTAATAATTATATTATATACTCAATTAATAAAAATATTAAAAAGTTGATGACATATTCATTATCCCTGGTTTATTCCTAAAATCCTAGAAATTTATCTCTAAATTATCCTATAATCATCTCATAGATTAACCCTAATTTTCCAAATTAGTTAATATCCCATAATTATTCCTATTTTTTATATTATTTATATTAATTCATTTAAAAACTAATCTCTAATTTCAATATGCTTAATTATTCTAGAATTAATCCCCAACAATAATTCCAATTATATTTTTTGTATTTTTTTAATCCCTAAAATTTATTTAAGAAAATAAATTAATAATGACATTATATATTTATTTAATAATAATATTAAAAGGATAATTATATAAACCCAAGTATTATATCTCTTATCTCTAATTTTTTTAATCCCTAAAACTCTAAAATCTCCTTAGAGATTTATCCCATGATTATCCCCATTATTGATTACAAAAAACATATAATACTTAATTTATTTATGAAAATAAATATTATATATTTATATGACATATCCCTTATCCCGATTTCTATCCTCGATTTCTATCCATTGATTTATCCCTTAATTGTTTTCCAAAAATATAATATTTGATTTATATAAAAAATGAGTTAGTAATTATACTCGAATATTAGACATCACCCTTTCCATGCTTTTATCTCTGATTTTATCACTTGGACAATCCTAGAATTTTATGCCATATTCTTATCCCCTTGATTATTATCCCATATTCTTATCCACTTGATTATTATCGCATTTGATTGAAAAAATATAATAATTAATTAATTTAATAAAATCAATAAATAATAATATTAAATATTAAATGATAAATGATATATCATTTATCCCTGACTTTATTCTTGATTTTTCATAGAATTTTATCTCATGATATTCCTAAGTTATCCCATAAATTATTCTTAATTATATCCCCTCAGATTTTAATTTATTTATTTAGTTTTAAATTAATAATGATATTATATATTCAATTAATAAAAATATTAAAAAATTGATGACATATTCTTTATTGGTTTATTCCTAAAATCCTAGAAATTTATCCCATAATTATCCCTAAATTATCCTATAATTATCTCATTGATTAACCCTAATTTTCCAAATTAGTTAGTATCCCATAATTAATCCTATTTTTTATATTATTTATATTAATTCATTTAAAAATTAGTCTCTAATTTCAATATGCTTAATTATTCTAGAATTAATCCCCAACAATAATTCCAATTATATTTTTTGTATTTTTTTAATCCCTAAAATTTATTTAAGAAAATAAATTAATAATGACATTATATATCTATTTAATAAAAATATTAAAAAGATAATTATATAAATCCAAGTATTATATCCCTTATCCCTAATTTTTTTAATCCCTAAAACTCTAAAATCTCCTTAGAGAGAGAGAGGATTTAATGAACCCAAACATTAATAAATCCACCAATAAATCAGAAAACATAATAAACCCAAACATCAACAATAGAATCAGATTTAATAATAACAAGAATGAGATAAGTATAACGGGAAGACCAACCTCCAGAGAATGAGGCTTGTTGGAATTTGAATTGTCGGGATGTTTGAAGCTTTAGATTTTAGTGTTGTTATTCTTCGATGTGAAGAACAACAACTTTATGGATAGTACATTTATAAATTGTGGATGATCTTTTGTATAATTGTATGTTTATTTATAGCGTAGAATTAGGTAAAGAATTGAATGAGATTTGTCCGTTTATGAAGATTTTCATGTGAAATTGATTTTTTAATAATTTTTTATGTTATAATAATAATGCAATAATATTAATTAATAATTTAAAAAAACTAATATTGCAAAATAGTAATAATAACATGAATAAAAGGATCTCAATTTTTTTAATTTTTCCTTGATTTTTAAATTAAAATCCATTAAAAATATATAATATAATAATTATAAAAAAAAATTAGAAAATTAAATATAACAAAAAATATAATTTTTAATTTTAAAATAATATAAGTGAAGGTAAAGAGAAGAAGAAACTCTGAAAATGGGAAAATTCAATGCGTGAAAATGTTTCTTCTATTATCAAATTATTAGGTTAAAATATTTAATTATAATACTAAAATGTGAATGGATGTTAATCTAACATAGAAATATAATTTTGATTTTTTTTGTTAAGTTGCCTCATAATGATACTAAATTACTATTAATTTTAAAGCTTAAATAAATAAATAATAATGATAGTAAAAATTAAAAATTTAATTCTAATAATTAGACCATAATTAATGAAATAAAAAAATATTTCTTAGAATAAAATACTGATAATGATAAAATAGATTTTTAATTTTATCTTAAAGATATTAATTCGAAAATAAAGACTGATATTGAATTTGAAAATTAAAATAGAACGTGCAAACTTAATTTTTTTTATTAAATTCGAAAGTATAAGAAAATATGCAAAATTGTTTTTCTTAAAAATATACTAAAAAACAAAACTTTGATTGATTAGATTTGTTTTTTAGATTTTGGATATATAAAAATTTCGAAAAACTAAAAAATAAGAAAAACAAAAATATAAAATTTGGTTTTTAGAAATAACTAATTAAAACATACAGATTTTGTAATTGAAAAAAAGAAGAAGAAAAGTTCCAAAAACTGGGAGAGTGGGATTCAAACTTGGGTGTTTATACTCAAATTCCTTACACTCCTCTTACTATCAACTAGATAATCACAATTATTCAAAATAAAATAACTTTGAAAATCATATATGATAACGATCTAAATATCTTAATAACCATGAAACAATCTTAATAACTATTTTAAACTTAGATAGTTTACTAATTAAAATATCATCCTAGTCAATAATAATTAATAATTTTTCTAACATGATTACTTAATTAAACAAATGATCAAATGACTTTAACCTGTACTTTCTAATAGATTGCAAACTATATGTTTTTCTAAGTAGTTAATACAATTATATGTTATCTTGACAAATTAAACTATACCCTAAAAAAATCCTAAAGGACAAATGACTCAGTTATGTTCCATGAGCCTTAAGCAATAGAGAATGGGTGAGAGAGAGCATTCTTATCCTCATTCTGAATGTCTTTAGGTACCAGACAAATGACCCAGTTGCTCAGAGTATTCACCTTTGTTCATAGACTTTAGTATAATTTGAATGAAGTGATTGTCAAGTCTCTTTCTTTAAAGCAACACTTCATCATAAGGAGCAACAAGGAGAGTCAACTTCAACATACGTCAGTTATTATGCAAATTGCATGTCATGAGCCTTAAGTAGTAGAGAATGGATAAGAGGGAGCATTCATATCCTCGTTCTGTATATCTTTGGATACGGGACGAATGACCCAGTTGCTCATACTAGTCACATTTACTCAGAGACTTTAGTGCAATTTAAATCGAATAATTGACAAGCCTTTCTACACATATGTGGCATGCAGACTGGAGATCAAGCTTTCAACTTTCTAGGGTTTATTTTCCCCTTTCTTTTCTTTGTTCACTAGGACTAAAACCATTTTTATAAATAAACATAAGAAACAATTAAAAATATGATTAGAATTGTACGCCACGAGCCTTAAGCAAATGGAGAAAAGGTGAGGGAGAGCATTTTTATCCTCATTCTGAATATCTTTGGATATGGGACAAATGACCCAGTTGCTCAGAGTATTCATTTCCATTTATAGACTTTAGTGAAATTCAAATGAAGATATTCTTTTCAGAATAAAAGAAAACTCAACTCATCAAACTAATTTTTACCTTTGGGCGTCATCCTCTTGTTCAAACCTTTTCAGAAAGGACATCTTACTTTTGTTCTACCATGAACGAAGCTTAAGCCTCCATGTGTGAGCATACAACTAATATTTAATTGCTAGAGTGTGATCCAAGCGCATCCATTCTATCATAAATAAACAAACGCTTAAGTCTCTCATGCTCAAGCATACAAGCAAAGATGATTATAGAACACGAACGTTAACATTGTTCATTAAAAACAACCAACACATCTGTATTTTCTACCACGAACTACGGAGCTCTAACTTCCTTATTGTATGATGAGGATACATAGACCTAAGGGATAGAATCCTTGGCGAGCATATTTATTTATCCAAACCTTTTTCCCTTTCGCGAGTAATCTTTAGATAGTAACACCCTTTCTTGCAAAGAACAATCAAAATGGTTCCTGTTGAGTATAATAGATGTGAGGGATGATAATACTTTCCCCATGCATAACCAACTTCCTTACCCTGTTTTCTCTTTCCCCGAGTTTTATCGATGTTTTCTCTTTCCTTCGGGAATACATAAAGTTCGATGGAAATTTTTTTGTATCTTTGAGCATGCTATGCACTCAAATGTATTTCACGTAGCTTCAGGGTGTAGGTTGGTGTTCTAATTGAGTTTCAGGTTGGGGTTTAGGTGAATGTTCAGGTTAATCTTGGGTTACATGATCAGCTTCAAATTGAACATATAAATTATTTTGTTAGAAGATGTTTTGAGGTTACATGAATGTTCAGGTTGGTCATTTTGTATGCTTTGAGGGTGAAGGTTTGAAGAGGGATAGCTTGGATAGGTCTGATAAATGCAGGTGAGAGAGTTACAGGTTTAAGATTAAGACCAACAATAGGATCAGAATCTGATTTTGAGCTAGAACTAGATTAGGTTTTCCCACTAGAAACATTTATGGGGGGTCCAAACAGGATGTTTAGAGGTAGAGGTTGTTCAGAATCAGAAAAGTATGACAGTAGTTTCTGATCATCAGTGGTTTCACCAGCAAGATGTTCATAATCAATTAGATTCATATCATTCTCTAGAATCTGAATGATAGGTGTTGGGTTAGGGGAATCCAACACAGGTTCTGATTGTTGAACATGTGATGAAGTGTGTTTTGGAGATGGTTTGGGTGAAGGTTTCAGTGAGGGTGTTGGTGGTATGTGGTTTAAAGTGGAAGAATAAAAAAAATCCTCAAATATAGAGTTCATACTATTACTTTTCATATCAGTTTCCATAACATCTGAAGTAGCTTGATCTTCTTCACCAACATATTTAGAAGCAATGTTGGTAGCAGCTTCTGATGCAGCTCCTTCTGGTACACTAGAAGCTTCAACTTCAGAGACACCATCAGAAACCTTCAACCCATCCATAAATTCAGCTACTTGAACTTCATTAGTCTCCAGAACTTCTCCTCTAACAATAACTTCTTCCAATTGAGCATCATAAGTTGTAGGTTGTTTATATGCTTGTTCCAATAGAGCAAAGACAATCAGTTGAGCTCCCCTCTAAATACATCCTTCAACAACCTTCTGGGCTCCAGCATCTGCAACCTTTGTCCTCCTTACCAAAAGGAAGAATCATCTTCCTTAACTTCCTCTTCTTCACAGTTTCATCAGTAAGGACAAAAGATGAGGATGTCTTCTGATGAGTCTTTTAACTTCTTGTCTTATATGACATCAGGATAAAATAGGCAACTACCTCTTTAATTTCCTTCTCAATCTCCTTCTGTTGCACATCCTTCTTTTTATGAGGCTTTTGAACTATCTTTTGAGCATTATAAGCCACCTGTTTTCTTTTATCAGAAGGTTTGTGCAAGTCAGTTCATTCGTCTGCTAAGTGTTCATATCTCTTAACCACACCAACTTCTTTTCTTGCCATCTCAATATATGTCCTAATTACCTCAGGATTGTCAGTCTTGGTACTTAGAGGATAGTCCTCAAGATAATCAATTTTTTCACTTCTGACTCTGAGAAGTTCTTTTGATAACACCATTTCATTCTTCTTTAGAAGCTTCATGTTGGCCAGAACTGAAGCATAAAGAATGTTCCCATGAATCTCTTCCAGGTCCTCATAAGTAGAAACAAATTTCAGGGAGTCAACCAAATGACCCTGATGAAACAGTTCAAACAGATGTCTAGCATAGGTTATATTCTTCTTCTTATGCTTCTTTCTATCCTTAATATCCCAACAAAGATGATGGACGATGTAACCAGGGAGATGGGTGTTCTCTTCATTGACCAAATACCATATGAATTGTCTATGTTCCTAGGAGATTTGATCAGTGCTACCCTCTCTAGGGATTAGACATCCAATAAGGATCTTGACCAAAAGCTTTTAAGGAATATTCATGTCCTTCTCCTTTCCAAAGTTTGAAGAGGTTAAAATATTTTCTGACAACTCAAACAAACTTGTTTTGATAACATCAGCTTTTGGGATACTTTCCTTGGTGTTCAGATTGAATTTTCCTGTATTTGACACACTAAGAAGCTTGGCAATAATCTTATGTGTAATGGTGACCTCAACACCCATCACAGGTGATATAATCTCCACTTCTTCAAACTATTTTAGACCCATTTCCTTTCTCCTCTTCCCTTTCAAGGATTTGTCTTTCAGCACCATCTTATTTTCTTCCATAGAAGCAACAAGCTCATCATATACTTCTGCTCTTACCCAAAAGTCCTTGACTAGATTAGGATAAGTTGAACCATTCAACATATCAAAGAATGAAGACCATTCTTACACTCAGAAGACCCTCCAGAGGGAGTAACCATTCATATTGAAGGAATCAAAATCTTCAATCTGCTTCATAATAAGCTTCAAATCCTCCTTATTAATATCAATGGTTCTGGGTTTGATGCACAGACTTTGACCATAACCGACATTCATGGGTGCTTGTTGATACGATGATGACGCCATTGCAAAGGGGTTTTAGGGTTCTTATGGTTTCTTTTGAAATGGGTTGTTTTTAGAGAAAGCTTGAGAATGAAAGTGAGTGTATGTGTGTGTGTGTGTGTGTGTGTGTGTGTGTGTGTGTGTGTGTGTGTGTGTGTGATATATATATAGAGAGAGAGAGAGAGTGAGTAAGTGAGTGTGTGTGTGTGTGTGTGTGTGTGTGTGAGGAGAGAGAGAGAGAGAGAGAGAGAGAGAGAGAGAGAGAGAGAGAGAGAGAGAGAGAGAGAGAGAGAGAGAGAAGTGCGTGTGTCCGATTAAGTAGTGTGTTTTGAGTGAAAAATAATATTTGATCAAAATAAAACTTAAAGACAAAGGAGGCTGGATGCATAGTTTCTAAGATAAATCATCATAATTTGAAGGGTTTTTACCCAACAGTTACAAGCCACATGTCAGAAGATGTTTCATATTCATGACACATAAGTGGATAGGTGCCAGAGGCAGCTGAAAAGTTTTGTCCACTTGTGTACATATCATAGGCAATTAGTCTTATTCTAAGTTTCAGAGGTTGAGATGATTTAGAGGTTACTATTCACCAGAAGTTAGTTCAAAGATTCTTACCATAGTAGCTTCTGATCATCATCAGACTCTGCTTCTCCAATCAGATGTAAGCACAAACTTTAAAATATTTAAATATGCTTGACTTTGATATATAATAAGATTCTTTGCAACTCAGATAGAAGTAGTATTTTCACAGTGAATTATAACTTTACTTTCATAAATATGAAATTCTACTAACTGATATTTAGAATATCAAGTTTGGAAATTGTTGAGTAAAAACAAAGAAATTGTCATACCTTTATTTGTGTAGCTTTTGATCTGCTAATGAGATTTTTCTTGAGGAACCACTTTGTTCCAACAATTCTCTTATGCTAACCATCATGGGTATTTTCATAGACGATTACACATGGATGAGCTTTAGAGGTTGGTTAAACATCTGAAGCACTAGCTCCTGATTAATCAACTTTAATCCTCCCAGTACTAGTAATCTTTTCTTACTAGTTTCTTCCATACTCCACATTTTATTCCTCCTTCTGAGTTTGGATTTGGAACATAGGTTTTCCTATTGTTATATGTTATAAGCATCCATTGTCCTGGAATTGAAGTTGTTGGTTTGTTCTTTTCTTTCAGCATATATGTAGCAAAAATAATCTCATTGTTTGGTGTGGGTCTTTCATTGTCTTAAATGTTTATTGTCTTAAATGTATCTTATCCTTAGGTTATGGGCCTTTCATAATCTTGTAACTAGATTTCTTAGGTTATATTTTCTTCAGAACCTTTGACCTTGAGGTCTCAAGTTCTGATGTCTTCAGAACCTCTGACTCTACAATTATTGGTTATGATTAGTTTAAAACCTCAACATTAGTAGAAGGCACAAACTAAGAGTATAACCCCTTTTAAAAGTGCTTAAATAAGAATTATTTTATGGTTTAAATCAAGGTTTAAGTCCTTGGATTAAAATATTTTTTATGATAACCAAGACCTTCTCCTTTTCTCTTACTTACTCGATAAATCATGGAAGCAAGTTTAGTTCTTTCAAAACCTGTTATGATAAACTCTTGAAGAGTCATTTCATGCTCACTCGAGGGTTTATCAGACACTCTATTTACTTTATCAATATGATCTATTTCAAGAGATTCAATTTCCTTTTGAGATTCTTTTAGTTCATCTTTCAAAAGACCATATTGTTTTTTCAATATTTTCATCTTTCTAGCTTTCTACTGACATCTATCCATAAGATATTGACAAAAGGTAATTAAATCAGATATATATAGTTTAGAGAATACCTCGCATGCATCCTCTGAATCTGAGTCATAATCAGCTTCTGATTCTGTGTCTAAAAATGTTGAAGTCATCAAAGCTAGGCTGGCTTCTTCTTCATTCTTGCCAGCTTCTTCATCATCATCAAGTTCATCCCATGTTTCCATAAGGCTTTTCTTGAGCTTGCTTTTGAAGTTGTTCTTCTGGAAGCTTCCCTTTTTAGATTTGTCCTTCTGAAGCTCTGGACAATCAGCTATAAAATGACCAGGCGTCAAACTGTTGAAGCACCCTTTCTGATCAACTTTGTTAACCCTGGAGATTGTTTCTCTAAGGCCATATATTTTGTCATAGAACCTCTTGTTCTTTTTATCCATATGTTGAAACCTCTTAATAATAAAGGTCGTGTCCTCGTCATCAATGTCACCATCAGAATCTTTTTCATCAGAAGCTTCTTCTGGTTTCCATATTTTTGAGGATCTGACAGATTTATCACCAAATATCTCTCCCACTGACTTCAAAGACAACGATTTAGATTTTTGTACAAACTCATCTGCATTCAGCTCCATCTAATGGCTTTGGATATTGCTAATAAGACTTCTAATACTTAATGTGTTTAAGTTTTTAGCCTCCTGGATTGCAGTTACCTTGGGTATGTATCTTACAGGAAGACTCATAAGAATCTTCTTGACATGATCAGAGGTAGTATAGCTCTTGTACAGAACTTGGAGTCCATACACAAGAATTTGAAACTTAAAAAACATGGTTTCAATATCTTCATCTTCCTTCATTCTGAACAACTCATACTACTGAACTAGAAGGTTAGCCTTGGCTTCCCAAACTTGTTGATTTCCTTTATAAGTAGTACATAAGGATTTGAAAACGGTCTGAACAATAAATTTATCAATAATTTTGGTATACTTGAAATGAGGTAGAGCATCAACCAGGATGCCTCTAACTCTATGGTGTTTTCTATAAATCTTTTTCTGAGAAGGTGTGAGAGATTTTATGTAGGACACCATTCCAACACCATTGACTTGAATGTCAATTCCATCTTCCTAGATATCCCATAACTCATCATTAAGACCTATTATATGAGTATACATCTTGCTTTTCCACCATTCAAACTCAGTGGAATCTCCACTTAAAGTAGGAGGTCTAGATGTATAATTGTTTCTCTCAAAGTATTGTAATCATGATTAACAACACCAACAGGACAGGGAGTGTCCCCACTAAAACCAACTCCAGATTTAACATCCATGAAAGAATATGTATTTTAATTAGGGTCTTTTTTGCACCATGGTTATATGTTTAGCACATACCTTGCTCTGATACCAACTGAAGGTGATAAAAATAAAAGAAGGGGGGTTGAATTGTGTTGTATTTTCTCAAACTTTTTATTTGTTTACTTTTGATTGATCTTAATCAGATTCTGAACACTCAGTTCAGAGTCTGAATCAGAGTCACTCAAAGTTTGAACTCTTGAATATCTTTATCAGATTCTACAACAAAATATGACTCAGAGCTAAACAAATGATAGCAACAGAGTATAGTTCAGAAGCAAGTAAAGTAAAACAAGAGACACAAGCAGTTATCCTAGTTCCTCTTACAACTTGAGAGCAATCCATTTCCCTTGTACTTCCAAGGGATTTATACTACAACCAAACTGATTACAAATGCCTAATCAAACAAGCAAGAGACTTATTTGCTTATACACACAAGTATAAGTTTTCCTTGCTCAAACACACATGTCTCAGACTTTCTTGCTCAAGCACAAAAGCTCAAGACTTCCTTGCTCTAGCACACAAGCTAAATACTTCTTTTTATCAAACTTACAACTAAGAGACTTCAAATTCTCAAGAACTGAAGCAATAGATTTTTGACTCTATAACAAATTGTTAAATGATATGGGTAAATGCTACACTTGATATACAATCAGAGGTGTAGACAAAATATAACTTACAAAGACTCTAAGACTTCATTACTTCTAAAATACACACAATGTTAAGATATTCTAAGTCTAGTAAATTTGACAGAGTGATTTCTCTTTTATTGTCAAGGTTCGGAGTCTATAGTAGTGTGTTTTATTGTAGCTTGGTAATCCTCTTCTTCTGTTCTTCTTCTCCTTATATAGAGAGGGAGAAAAGAGACGTTGAATACTTTTTCCAAAAGGTTGGATAACCTTTGTACTTGATTAGACACATCAAGAAAATAACTTTCTGTAAGAGGAATTATCTGTTGAAGCTCATACATCAAATGAGATATTTTCCCTTAAGTCTTCACGTGATCAAAAGGTCTTTGAGTTTGTCAGAGTTGCCTCGATTGAAGATACTATGCTTCAGAGGTTGACTTCCTTCATACTTCACTCTTCAGAGGCTGGTCACTTCAGAGTTCACTTCTTGGCTTATGAAACTTCAGAGTCTAGATTACCAGAGACTGACTTTCCTTAGAGTTGACTTCTTTAGAATTTGGATCTTCCATTAGAACTAGAGTCGTCAGAAGTAATCTTCAGAGTCAGAGTTTGATCTTCAGATGCAGATTCCTCAAGCTTCTCTTTATATGATCTTAATCATATAATTATGTATACTTGAATAAATGTTAGACTATCCAATTGTTCTTTAAATACTTTGTTATCATCAAAACCCAAAGAATATAATATCAACCTTTTTTGTTCCAACAAATCCTAGATGTATCGTGAAGCCACTTTTGTAAATTTGTTCCTAAAGTTTGCTTTTGCAAATTTTACCTACATAATGATTAATAGAGGCTTATGAAAAATTAATTAGTTATAATTAGTTTGGGATATTACAATCCCTTCACTATGACCACCAATTGTACACTACCCATGTATATACTGATTGGGTCTTAGTTTCGTTAAATATTCTTTCATAATCTTATAATAATCTATACATCATTAACACATGTCTTACATTAATTAGTATTGTCATTTTACCTTATTACGATAAATGTTGAGTATTGCACATTAAACCTTGATAAGTTTATATCTAATATAGCAAAATCATGAATACTCGGTAGTCATAATTATCTCAGGGAAAACCTGGACATGAATTATCTAGTGTAGTAAAATCATGGATATTGGATGTTAGATGTGTGGTACCTTTTGGTACAAGGAAACCTAATTTGGTGGAACCCCCATGAGATGACAAGATTCACAAGCAAGTCTAATGAGATAACAAGATTTATAAGGATTGTTTTGATCAATAGATAGGTATTGTAGGGCAAACACGTGTTGAACAAGTGACTCCAAACACAAGAGGGGGTGAATTGTGATATTCAAAACTCCAAAATATCAATTTATAAAAAACTTTGATTTTGTAAATATTTATATATTAGAAGAGATAAAGAAGTGAAATAATAGAGAAGAGAAGAGAGAAATAAATAAGTTGTAGAATAAAAATAAACAACATAAAGTAAATTAGATAAGGGATAGAGAGATCACACTTGAAAAATATCCTGGTTTGGCCTAAAGCACATGGTCTACTCCAGTCGACAAGAGTTTCCCCTTATTTCCACCAAAACAAACTTAAGTATTTCATAGGATCAGTTCAAAGAACCTTACAAAACACCTTGAGATTTTGCATAGGATCAACCCAAGAACCTTCAACAAACAAACAAAGCTTTTAAACAAGCTTAGTTCAATAATCTAAAATAAAGATTTTACACTAACTCAACTAAATAACCTTAATTAAAGAGTTTACACGGGTTCAGTTGATTAACCTTCACTGAAGCTTTATTTAGGTTTAGTTTGCAACCTTCAAATCTTATTACAAAGAGATCATAAGAGAACTACGCTCTTGAATAAACACTTTTAGCACAACATCATTATTGCACCATGACTCTTAAATATAACTTTTCACTCTCTTGGAACTAAGAAAACTCTAGTGAAAAAGAAATTTATAAAAGAATGAGAGAAAGAAAGAATAGTAAAAAGTTCTTATTCAGAAACTTGTGTGTTTTGAAATAAGGAGAAACCTCCTTTATATAGAAAAAATCTGACTCGGAAAGGAAACAATCTAAGAACCTTTTCAATAATTTAATTGATTAAAAACATGTGTTAATCGATTAATCAATCTAAAATAGGAAAGTTTGATTTCCTATGTCACTTAATCGATTATCATTCCCTTAATCGATTAGGAGGCATTACACTTTGATTTAATCGATTAGAAGTTTCATCAAACAAACTTTTAATCAATTAAGTGTTTGTCCATATTAGAGAAGAGGTTTGAAAAAAAAATTGTGCGTACATTACCTTAGTACTTCTATACTTACTCTTGTTCGTTTACAATAAGTTGATCAAAACTAAGACGTTAAACACATAATAGACGACCTTTCACACTTCAGATTTTTGAGATCACAACTTCAAGACTTCAAGTTTTCACATATTTAAGATCAAGAACAGAACTTCGTGATTTCAAATTCTTTTTCTTGATTCAACAAAGTATGATGTCTTTAACCACGACTTGATACATTTAACTAATGAGCCTTGTGATATCTCTTTTTTGTTCAGAGGAATAACCATAATTTTCTGAATTTATTCTCTAATAAATGACTTATCTCTTTTACAAAACAAAAAGGAGTAAATTAGAGAGGACTTCATCTCCTTGATTCTTTTCAAAACCAAACTCAATTCTATTTCTTTTACATATCTCTTACTCATTTGATACAAGAGACAATTTTAGAATTATTTTCTTCCTTACTAATATTCTTTCCTAAGATTTCAAAACCATATATTTTCAGGGATATTTGAACATCTGTCCTTGAAATTTCAAAGCATTCTTACAAAAAGAAATTAAGTATACACTTTTGATACACAATTATTTTCTTCCTTACTAATATTCTGAGACTTTCTTGCTCAAGCACAAAAGCTCAAGACTTCCTTGCTCTAGCACACAAGCTAAATACTTCTTTTTATCAAACTTACAACTAAGAGACTTCAAATTCTCAATAACTAAAGTAATAGATTTTTGACTCTATAACAAATTGTTAACTGATTTGGGTAAATGCTACACTTGATATACAATCAGAGGTGTAGACAAAATATAACTTACAAAGACTCTAAGACTTCATAACTTCTAAAATATACACAATGTTAAGATGTTCTAAGTCTAGTAAATTTGACAGAGTGACTTCTCTTTTATTGTCAAGGTTCAGAGTCTATAGTAGTGTGTTGTATTGTAGCTTGGTAATCTTCTTCTTCTGTTCTTCCGCTCCTTATACAGAGAGGGAGAAAATAGACGTTGAATACTTTTTCTAAAAGGTTGGATAATCTTTGTATTTGATTAGACACATCAAGAAAATAACTTTCTGTAAGAGGAATTATCTATTTAAGCTCATACATCAAATGAGATATTTTCCCTTAAGTCTTCACATGATCAAAAGGTCTTTGAGTTTGTCAGAGTTGCCTCGATTGAAGAGACTATGCTTCAGAGGTTGACTTCCTTCATACTTCACTCTTCAGAGGCTAGTCACTTCAGAGTTCACTTCTTGGCTTCTGAAACTTCAGAGTCTGGATTACCAGAGACTGACTTTCCTTAAAGTTGACTTCTTTAGAGTCTGGATCTTCCATTAGAACCAGAGTCTTCAGAAGTAATCTTCAGAGCCAGAGTCTGATCTTCAGATGTAGATTCCTCAAGCTTCTCTTTATATGTTCTTAATCATATAAATCTATATACTTGAATAAATGTTAGACTACCCAATTGTTCTTTAAATACTTTGTTATCATCAAAACCCAAGGGATATAGTATCAATCTTTTTTGTTCCAACAAATCCTAGATGTATCGTGAAGCCACTTTTGTAAGTTTGTTCCTAAAGTTTGCTTTTGCAAATTTTACCTACATAATGATTAATAGAGGCTTATGAAAAATTAGTTAGTTTTAATTAGTTTGGGATATTACAGTCCCTTCACTATGACCACCAATTGTACACTACCCATGTATATACTGATTGGGTCTTAGTTTCGTTAAATATTCTTTCATAATCTTATAATAAGCTATACATCATTAACACATGTCTTACATTAATTAGTATTGTCATTTTACCTTATTACGATAAATATTGAGTGTTGCATATTAAACCTTGATAAGTTTATATCTAATGTAGCAAAATCATGAATACTTGGTAATCATAATTATCTCAGGGAAAACCTAGACATGAAGTATCTAGTGTAGTAAAATCATGGATATTGGATGTTAGATGTGTGGTACCTTTGGGTACAAGGAAACCTAATTTGGTGGAATCCCCATGAGATGACAAGATTCACAAGCAAGTCTAATGAGATAACAAGATTTATAAGGATTGTTTTGATCAATAGATAGGTATTGTAGGGCAAACACGTGTTGAACAAGTGACTCCAAACATAAGAAGGGGTGAATTGTGATATTTAAAACTCCAAAACATCAATTTATAAAAAACTTTGATTTTGTAAATATTTATATATTAGAAAAGATAAAGAAGTGAAATAATAGAGAAGAGAAGAGAGAGATAAATAAGTTGTAGAATCAAAATAAACAACATAAAGTAAATTAGATAAGGGATAGAGAGATCACACTTGAAAAATATCCTGGTTTGGCCTAAAGCACATGGCCTACTCCAGTCCACAAGAGTTTCCCCTTATTCCCACCAAAACAAACTTAAGCATTTCATAGGATCAGGTCAAAGAACCTTACAAAACACCTTGAGATTTTGCATAGGATCAACCCAAGAACCTTCAACAAACAAACAAAGCTTTTAAGCAAGCTTAGTTCAATAACCTAAAATAAAGATTTTACACTGACTCAACTAAATAACCTTAATTAAAGCTTTTACACGGGTTCAGTTGATTAACCTTCACTGAAGCTTTATTTAGGTTTAGTTTGCAACCTTCAAATCTTATTACAAAGAGATCATAAGAGAACTACGCTCTTGAATAAACACTTTTAGCACAACATCATTATTGCACCATGACTCTCAAATATAACTTTTCTCTCTCTTGGAACTAAGAAAACTCTAGTGAAAAAGAACTTTGTAAAAGAATGAGAGAAAGAAAAAATAGTAAAAAATTCTTATTCAGAAACTTGTGTGTTTTGAAATAAGGAGAAACCTTCTTTCTATAGAAAAAATCTGACTCAGAAAGGAAACAATCTAAGAACCTTTTCAATAATTTAATTGATTAAAAGCATGTGTTAATCGATTAATGAACCTAAAATAGAAAAGTTTGATTTCCTATGTCACTTAATCGATTATCATTCCCTTAATCGATTAGGAGGCATTACACTTTGATTTAATCGATTAGAAGTTTCATCAAACAAACTTCTAATCAATTAAGTGTTTGTCCAGATTAGAAAAGAGGTTTGAAAATATTTTTTTATGTGTGTACATTACCTTAGTACTTCTATACTTACTCTTGTTCGTTTACAATAAGTTGATCAAAACTAAGGCGTTAAACACATAATAAACGACCTTTCACACTTCAGATTTTTGAGATCACAACTTCAAGACTTCAAGTTTTCACATATTTAAGATCAAGAACAGAACTTCATGATTTCAAATTCCTTTTCTTGATTCAACAAAGTATGATGTCTTTAACTGCGACTTGATACATTTAACTAATGAGCCTTGTGATATCTCTTTTTTGTTTCTGAATTTATTCTCTAATAAATGACTTACCTCTTTTACAAAACAAAAAGGAGTAAACTAGAGAGGACTTCATCTCCTTGTTTCTTTTCAAAACCAAACTCAATTCTATTTCTTTTACATATCTCTTACTCATTTGATACAAGAGACAATTTTAGAATTATTTTCTTCCTTACTAATATTCTTTCCTAAGATTTCAAAACCATATATTTTCATGGATATTTGAACATTTGTCCTTGAAATCTCAAAGCATTCTTACAAAAAGAAATTAAGTGTTGCATTCTTACAAAAAGAAATTAAGTATACACTTTTGATACACAATTTTTTTTATTTTTTCATAATTTTAACCGCTGTAGAAAACAAATTCTACATTGATTACAATTATAACCAATGTAAAAAGTTTACTTTAAAAAACACTTAATAGATTAAAATTCTAACAAATTATAAAACACTTTACTTAGATTAAAATTCTAACAAATAAAAAAATGTTAAATTATTTTAAAAATACATATAAATAAATTCAGTAGTAAAATCCCGATTTGCATTAGTGCCAATTCCTTCGCCATGACTATTTATCATATTAACCAAATCCATCACCAACTACAAGTGTTACCTTCTGAAACCATGCATCTACATCTACATTGTCTGTTTTCTGTTCATTCCCTCAAAAAAAAAAGGTTTTTTAAGTTTAACAAAAAGTGCTTTTCCACATGTCCACAAAATCCTTATTTTTTTGCATGAGAGAAAATCGAGATTGATGAATAAAGGACAACCATCACGCAATAAATAGACTTTAAAGATATATCAGAATGGGACCATTATAGTATCAATACAACAAGTTTTCTGTTTTACACTTTCCATACACATTCAGCATTAACCTTATCACTAAAAAAATTGAAATAACAACAGAAAATAATAAAACTCGTCTTTAATGACATCGTGCAAACACTAGGATAGAATAATCTTGGTATATAATTCTAGGACACACATCAAGTACCCTTAGGATTTACACCAAAAAGTATTGCATTTCTATCATTCTATTCTATCACATGCTGCAAAGCAACCAAAGATCCTACGTGCAACACTAGGTACTCTTGGTATATAGATGATAACTTTCAAGCATGGTTAATTAATATTCTAAAGTATTATAGGTTAATAATGTCACATAGAGTTTTGACTAATCTTCTTTGATTCTTGTTGTTGTGAGTGGAAAGAGATCAAGAGTCTTGAGAGGTTTGGTGCAACATGAAGGTGGTTCATGATTAACATTATCCATAAGGCTATTCCAACCATAGTTGTTGAATGCAATCTCTTTCTTCTCCACCAAATTTTGTTGGTTGTTATAGCCATTCCATTTGCTGTTGGTTGGCCCTTGTGATGTGTTTGCAGCATATGATCCCTACAAAATAGAAAAAGAATCATAATTGAATCCTTATGAATTAATGGCAAGTGGCATATATCACTTATTTTAAACCATAGTTTGTAGACCACAACCCAAGATGATAATTTAAAAATTTAAGTCATGGTTTTAAATTGCTGTTGCGGTTAAACTGCAAACTTTTTTTCGAGGCGATGCGATCAAAATTGCGTACCTCGAAAAGAAAGAAGAAGAAAAAGGAAACATCAGAATTGAGAAATCATTCTATACATGCATGAATGAAAAAGAAGATTTTACCTCAAAAAGCAAGCTAGGTGAGTTAAAAAAGGAAAAGTCTTGAGTAGAAGATCCAAAAGGGTAACCAAAAGTACCACCAACAAAATGGTTACTAATCATGATATTATCATGATTGAGTTGACAATGATGAAGTTGTTGATGTTGCTGGTGCTGTTGCTGTTGTTGCTGTAGCTGCAGTTGTTTGTTGAGTTTCCTTCTAAGTTTCTGTCTATCCCTAGCCTTATGATTCTGAAACCAATAGAAAACATTTTTTCCTTCTATCCTACCATAGAAAGAAAGGTGAGTAGTAATTTGCTGAATTTGAGAAGCACTAGGAGTTCTAATTCCACTTCTATACAGTTCTTCCAAGATCATAAGCTGTTCAGTTGTAGGGCTCCATCTTGATGAACCAGGTGGAGACATTATTGAATATTTTCTCACTTTGGAAACTAGTTTTTTGTGACAAGAAGAGAGGGTGAAAGTGATGTATAAATAGAGGGACAGAGAGAAAGAAACAGTAAAGTAATGTAAAAGGATGAGACAAAAAGGAAAGAGAGATTACAACTTATACAAGGGTTATGTTGTGGTGAATTTAGATAGGTAAAAAAAAAAAAGTACTATGTTATCATATGCTGATGTTCCTTTTAGAGGAGCATTTCCACACAGTTCATTTTCAGAGAGAAAGAGAGAGATGAATCAAGATAACTGATTGTGGTTGTATGAGTTATCATCACCTTATTATTATTATAAGCTTTTTTGTTTTCTTTTTCTAAACAGAATGAATCAGATACTTCACTTTAGTTAAGAACCTGTAATTGTTGTGACAGATTGTATCTGTTGCTATTTCCCTAAAGAGAGCTATGAAAATAGAGTTCAAAAAACAATAGGTTTCAAATTAAATTATCATACCTTATCTCCATAAATACTATGTGATTGTGTGTGCCAAAGTTTTATTTATATTCATTCATGTCTATAGAGTATAGTACTAAACTATTTTGAATTAAAGGAAAAGGAATGATAGTATGCAGGCATATTCCTTGTCACATTTAATTCATATGTCTCCTATGCACACATCTTCTCTCTCAAAAGAAAATATTTATATTCAAGTTAAATATAAAAATCTGTCTTTAATTTTTAAAGTTTACAGTCATCCTGATTTCTTTTATCAAATAATCCAGTGGTCTGATGTCTCTAAACAGCTATTGAATAAGGTGATTTAACGGGACTAGTCATCCTGATCTTTAAATATATCAAATGTTCTCGTCTAAATTTTTTTTAATGACAGATTATTAATAGTCGGAATGATAAAAGATCGAGCTCAAATATTCACCTAGCACTTTACTTTTCATCCCACCTTATTTTCTGCGAACTTTGACGGAGACGAACTTAAACGAAATAGGTTTAAAATTTTGCGTTCCACTCTATTTGTTGGTGGCTTGTCCCAAAATTTATGGCCCACTTCGTCTCATTTTTTAGTGAAACGTGCATAAATTGAGTAGGTTTGACTTTTTATCACATTTAGTGTGTGTTTTTATTGGTAGTAAACATAATTGATTTTGATCGAATTGAGTTTAATATAATTGAGTTTAGCTTAATTGATTTATGTTTGAATATATTAGCGTAAAAATCACATTTACATTCAAAAGTTAAAAATTATAAACTTAAGTAAAAATCACGTTTACATTTGAAAGTTACAAATACATAATCAATTTTATTTTAGAATAATCAAACATCTCTGAATCACTCCAAAATCAATTTTACATCTTTTAAATTTCTTTTTGATACTTTCAAAAACAAATCCAAACATGCTATTAGTCTTAACGGGTGACGAAATCCCGCCGAACGTGCCGAACCCACCTCGTTCCGCTTCATTTCCTGGCGGTCCGTGCCAAAACTTTCAACCCTCCTCTTTACTACGTCTGTCCCATTTTTTAATAAGACACATCTATACCGAACAAGCATATTCTTTTATCGTTATAAATTAGTCGCTATTTTTTTTAATAATAAGTTGGTAGCCATATATTTTAGTCGATATTTTAATTTTATATTTCATGACATATTATTTTTTTGGACATAACATAAAACATTGGGAAATTGTGAGAGACATTATTATTGGAAGAAGAAGTAGAGCATAGTACAGAAACATATACATATTTCGTAAGAGGACAGTGTTAGAGACAATGGTAGCAAAGGGTGAGACTTGGCAAAGTGGCAAGTCATTGACAGTCACACAAGTGGGGTCTCTGCAGGTTTTCATTTATGCATGCATGCTTAGTCCTTTTTATAATGCTGACATTTTTGAAAACGCAAGCATACAACAGTTAGAGTACATTAAATGCATCTAACAGAGTGTCCAATGCCTTGTCTTTTTTAGGGGACTTGTCATACTCTCTCAACATTCCTACTTTCATCTCAACCCTTCATTTTAGAATTCACTCACGTCATCAAAAAACCAACAACCATGTCAAGTGAAGTCAACCACATACATATGTATATGTCATGATGTTTGTTTACGTATTTCGTTACCTTCTACAGTGTTTCTTGTTTTGTGATGCTATGTAATGTCAATGTTTTTGTTTTAAAAGTCCATGTAGTTGTTATACAGTTTTATAAATATAAATAGTTCTTGAATAGAATAAATCTGTATGTTTAGATTAGGGGCCGACCTTACTAAAACAATGGTGCCCTCTTAATTGTAATTTACTAAGAAAATTATTTTAATAAGTTTGATTTATTTAAATGTAAATAGTTCTTGATTTATGAATGAAGAAGATGCATTGTGGATCAAATGTTTTATGATCGTTATATCTCGACCAAATTTTATCTTATCATGCTGAAATTTGATGTAGTTTCTAATGTTCCAAATTTTGCAAATGATGAGAATCATTAAAGCCATGGTTAGATTCTAGAGTTGAAAGCTCCACCATCAATCATGTTTTAGACCAGACATAAGGCCAAATAGCTATGATCGAGAGAGCACACTTAAGCACTCTGTCACTCGCGGGATAGGTATGTTGTCCTATTCTAGAGTGCACGTGATTTAAATTCAAGAACCATTATGCTGAACTCCGCATTTTACGCATAAAGATTAACAAGTTGTTATAACTATTATACTATACAAGAACAAGCGTGCCATTTTTTAGGTACAATTTAAATTTAAACTGCATTCATTCACCTTACTCTCATACTAACGTGAGCATTGGAGTGTTAACTTTGCATGTCAGCCCCTTTACCATCGCACCAGTAGCTCAAGTTCACTGTCATAATCTGCATCTCTTGATCACCCATTGATTTTGCTTCCCACACAGAACAATGGTGCCATCTATGAGAATCGACACCTGCTTTCTGAGTTTTCCACAATTTGAACAGTCTTCTTTTGATTCATTGAATCAAAGCTTCCTCAATCTAGAAATTCAAATTTCTTGAATCCGAACCGCAAATCTCTGTTTTTGATCCTCTCCTATCTAAGATCAACAATCCTTCTCATATCTCCACCAAATTCACTAGCAATGGTAGGGTCTAGAGCCACTCTCTCCCCCGTGCAACGTAATGCAGTTGTAGAAGCTAAAGCTCTAAGAGATCCACCACCTCCTCCGTAAAATGGTGGAGATCAAGTAATCGCGAACACTTCATATCAAGATCATGTTCAATCTCCGTTGTTCGTAGGTTCTGCTCCACAATATCAGTAAGGCGAGTCGTCGCTCAGCTCACCAACACGGCTAACGGTACCAAGACCAGAGACATTGGTTGGATTCTAGCTATTGCAAGCCAACTTTTGCGGACAAGAGGCTAACGAACTACTGAACAATGTTTATAATGTGGTTTTCTAGCAAAACTCACAGGCAATGGAAGATTGGTTGCTTCACCTCGAAGAAATCTTGCACAATGTGAATCCGAAGGGAAACACATTGCAATAGGCTACTTCCCGAAGAAGTCACACTATAATCCATGAACCAGTAGCATCGTGTCGAGATGCAGCTCCAAGATCTCTCAGCCATCAGATAAGGCAAAGACATCATACTCCTTCCCTCGGTCCTGAAGATGGTCAAGGCAGACACACTCCTCCCGAGATTCGCCGCACTCGTAGGGAAGATGAGCAAATGGAGAAGCCTATGATTAAGAAGCCACAAAAACATCATTTTTCCGCTTGTATCCTAAATAGATGAATACTGAGCAGTGGTGGAACTGAGGGTGGACGTGGGAAGGCCACGTCCACCCTCAACTTTTTATTTTTTTTTAATTCATATATATTAAATTACTAAAACATCCTTATTTTAAATTAAAATTAATTTTTATTTTTTCTTTTTCATTCAAAGTTAGGTTAAAATACAGATAAGGTAAAAAGTTCCTACCTTTCCTTTCTTTCTCATATGGGTTTGCTACCGGCACCGGAATCGGAACAAGTTAAAGTGATCGGCATCTAACAGGTAAAAAACTTTATTCATTCTTCTTTTATAAAAAGTAACAAATTAAAGTGATTGTTTGATTTGTGTTTTTGAGATTTTTAGGGTTCTTCTTTCTTGATGTGTTAAAATAATCTATATGAGGTTTATTAAGCCAATTCATAACACTGTAATTTACAAATATAGTTATACACTGTAATAAGGTTTATTTAATCATTGTTGCTGCTAATTTCTAATAGTGAAGTTACCGGTATTTGAAAATGGATTAAAGTTGATTAATTAAGTTTATTAATTTTTTTCTCTTTTAATTTTTATGTTCTCTAAATTGATTTTTGGATTTGATATGATATTATAGGAAGAGTAAAGATGAATAATAGGAAAATTGATTCTTTTTTCAAAAGGAAAGCATGTGAAATTGAAAGAGAAGAGAGAGATGAAGAAATTATAATCCCGACATCCGAATCTGAAATAGTTCTTGAGAATCCAACAATTGAAGAGCATCATGGTTTTGAAAATTCTTTGGAACGCGATCCTGGAAAGCGTCCTCCGATTTGGTAATATCTACCAAATCAAGTGGATGCAATACGAAGAGCTTATCTAAAATGGGGTCCATATCAAATTCATTTAGAAAACTATCATTTGTCCGGTAACGAGGATCATCCGAGAAGGTTTCAACATACTTGGTTTAGTATATTTCCATCATGGTTAGAATATTCACCATCTGAAGATGTCGCATATTGCTTACCATGTTACCTTTTTAGCAAAAAACTAAGTGGACGTCCCGGATCACTTGTCTTTATTTCTATGGGTTTTAGAAATTGGAAGAAAGTTAGGAATGGAAAACATTGTTCCTTTCTTAAACACATAGGGAAGGATCCTTGCTCACCACACAACAATGCAATGAAAGCTTGTCAAGACTTGTTGAATCAAGATGGTCATATTAGAAATGTTATTCAAGTGCAAAGTTCAAGTCAAAGAATGAATAATCGGTTACGACTCAAGACTTCAATTGACACTGTTCGTTGGTTAACACTACAAGCTTGTGCTTTTAGGGGTCACGACGAAAGTAGCAAATCAAGAAATCAAGGTAACTTTCTTGAGTTATTGAAACTTTTAGCATCCTACAATGATGAAGTTGCAAAAGTTGTGTTGGAAAATGCTCCACAAAATTGCAAGTATACTTCACATCAAATTCAAAAAGAGCTCTTGCAAATTCTTTCTAGTAGGGTGAAAAAGAGTATTCGTGAGGAAATTGGTGATTCCAAATTTTGTATCGTTGTTGATGAAGCTCGTGATGAGTCAAAAAAGGAATAAATGGATCTTGTATTAAGATTTGTTGATAAAGTTGGTTTAATACAAGAGAGTTTTTTTGATGTGGCACATGTTAAAGACACCACATCTTTAACTCTTAAGGAAGCAATATGTGATATACTTTCTCGACATAACCTTGATGTTTCTAACATTCGTGGCCAAGGGTATGATGGTGCTAGCAATATGAGAGGAGAATGGAATGGTTTACAAGCCCTCTTTATGAAGGATTGTCCTTATGCATACTATGTTCATTGTTTTGCTCATCGATTGCAACTTGCATTAGTTACATCATCAAGAGAAGTCAAACCTGTTCATAAATTTTTTGAGAAGCTGATCTTTGTTGTGAATGTTGTTTGTTCTTCTACAAAGCGTCATGATGAGTTACAAGCTGCCCAATTAGAAGAAATTGCTTATTTGTTAGAGATTGATGAGACTGTAACTGGTAAAGGTGCAAATCAAGTTGGTACATTGAAACGAGCTGGAGATACTCGTTGGGGATCACATTACGATTCAATTTCTAGCTTGATAAACATGTATGAAGCAACTTGTTTAGTTTTAAAAAAATTGCAAAAGATAGAGGGAGGTATGCTACACGTGGGGATGCAGATAGTTGTTACAATTACTTGAAGGCATTTAATTTTATATTTATTTTGCACTTGATGAAAGAAATCATGGGAATAATAGATATGCTTTGTCAAGCCTTACAAAAAAATCAAGATGTAGTTAATGCTATGAACTTGGTTCGTTTAACAAAACATCTTATTCAAGGTTTGAGAGAAAATGGTTGGGATATATTGTTTACTAAAGTGGTATCTTTTTGTGAAAAGCATGGTATTGAGATTCCTGATCTTAATGATGTTCATTCAACAACAAGATTTGGACGCTCCCGTCTTGAAGAGAATCAAGTCACAATTCAACATTACTTTAAAGTTGAAATCTTTTTCACTACCATTGAGAAACAGTTACAAGAGTTGAATAGAAGATTCAGTGAGCAGGCAATGAATTTGTTAACTCTTTCTTGTTCTTTATCTCATAAGGATGGATATAAAGCTTTTAGCATTGATACTATTTGTTCTTTAGTTGAAAAATATTATCCTATGGATTTTAGTGATCAAGAGAAGAATAATTTGCAATTTCAACTCCAACATTTTCTATTTGTTGCTCGTCAAGCATCAAACTTGAATAATTTATCAACTATTCAAGAACTATGTTCATGTTTGGTTGCATCTGGACAGGCTGAAACTTACTTCTTGATTGATAGACTACTTCGTCTTATCATGACTCTTCCCGTTTCTACGACCACAACTGAGAGGTCTTTTTCAGCAATGAAAATTATTAAGACTAAATTGAGAAACAAGATGGATGATGGGTTTCTTGGAGATAGCATGACAGTATATATTGAAAGGGAGTTTAGTGCAAGCATTAGTTCGGAGTCAATTATTGACGATTTCAAGTCACTCAGAACGCGTAAAGCATTACTTTAAGGTAGTTTTAAGTCATGTAATTTAAATTTTTAGTAATTAACTTTGTATTTATTTTAACTTTAATGTTTTATTTAAAATACTATTTACATTTTATTTATAATCTTTATTTTACGTTAGCGGCCATCCCAAATTTTTTTATCTGGCTCCGCCACTGATACTGAGATCTCTAGAGAAAGCTCTGAAGCTGAATAGTTACGATGAAAAGGGAGATCCAAACGAACATGTGCGGCATGTTGATGATCACCCGAACTACTATTATGTGGATGATGAGGCAAAGTGAAATCTCTTTGCACTACTCTGATCGGATCAACTATTATCTGGTTCAAATCTCTTCGTGAATGGAGCATTGACTCGCAGACCGACCTGTGCGAAAACTTAACTTCTCACTTCACCGCCCGAAAGAGGCAACCAACGATGATGGCTTCCCTCAGCGGAATTACTTTAGGAAATAATAAAAGTTTGCAGTCGTATATCAATCATTTTACATAGGTAGCTGGAGAAGTTGGAAGCTCCGACGAAAGACTCAAATGTTAGATATTTTAAAATGGTTTACAGTAGGATAATTCCTTCTGGGAGAAGCTAGGGTGCAAGGAGGCCCACAGTTTTAAAGAACTACTAAACATGGATCAACCTTTATTAATCTTGAAGAGAAAATCATTTCTAGAAGAGATAGCTTGACACCGGCGGATGAAAGCCCTAGCTGGTAATCCGGGAAGGAGTCCAAACGACGTAGATGTTCACGGGTGTTTTGGGTAAACAATCACTTAGTTTTTAATTTATTGCATGAAGGATCAAACTAGTAAATCTTGGGGCAAGTTTATGCTAAATTTCTGGGAAAATAAAGCGTGTATTAATATTGTTGGAATATTTGCATTGAATGTTGAATATCCTTACAAAATTGATTAAGTTTGAAAGTAAATGTGAAACGTGATTTCGACAAGGTCGAAATTGATGACTTGAATAAGAAATTAAAAAACATTAAAAATAAGTTAAACGGAATATAACTTTATTTGCATAAGTAAAAAAGGTAGGCAAGTACATTTCTTCAGAGATTCGTTTCTCGCTCGCAAATGGGTACTGTAAGTTTGTATTGAAGTTTACAATGATTTTGCCTCCCCTATATCCTAACACTAGAATCCATATTTATAATGTTATGAAACTAACGGTATCCCAACGTTCAAATTTCTTATATATGACACGTCACATTTGTATGCTCTGCATGTCTTTGATTGATCTCCACGTGTCCCTGATATTTTGGATAAAACCAAAAGACGATTATCTGGTTTGAAATTTGAATCTTCTTTAGTCGAACCTATTTTGACTTGTCGAATTGATAAGTGACTAGATCCTTTGAAATTTTCACTAAGTACCACACCAAATCTTTTAATTGTCGAACGTTGTCGTTTTCCTCCAGGGTCTCTGGCATAAAGGCATGTGGCCTTGCCTTGTGTTTGTCCAAAAATTCCTTGTCGAATTTACATGTTGGAATTTATTAGCTAACAGTAGAAAATGAGATGGTTTCTTAACTCGGGGCCGGTTTGACAAGTACATTCCCATAAACACATCCCGAGAGGAAATATCCAAAGAATATGCTTACACCGAGTTCCAGAAAGTCGAGATCAAGAATCCTTTCCCGATTTGGAAGTCTTCTTGAATCCAAAAATAAAAGTATGCTCTTTCCATAAAAGTCACAACCACACTACCAGCAATTGCATTTAGTTGAAGGATGCAATCGAAGACTTGATAAAGAAAGGTCGATTTCCTAATACACCAGAGACAACAAAAGGGATCGGGGGGATTCCTCGAAGATCAAGTCTCTGGGAAACACAAGTGATGTTTTGATCGTTGGTAAAGAGGCAAGCAACAAAGAAGAAGAGGCACATAATGGGAAGTGAAATCACATTACAAACATCATAGAAGGTGTTGTATGGGATAATCCTTCATTCAAGGGAACAATGAAGAGGAAGATTGCAGAGTTGATGGTCGTCAACAAAAAAGATATAAGTACCTCGTCCAAGGGCCCAAAAAGATCAATTCTCGGCTTCCTAGAGAGTGAAAATATTGGAGGAATTCCAAATGATATCTTCCCATTAGTCATAACTACCACGGTCGGTCACTTTGATGTATCTCAGATACTAACTGATGGTGGCAGCTCTTGTGACATTATGTACTCAAAGTTGTTCGAGAAGGTGGCACAACGACCTTTCATTGAGGATACATTAAATTGATGATTATCATAGGGAAGGGGAAAGATGTTAGAAATTCCGACTCATTGTTCCCCGTGGTCCCTTACAAGAGCATCTACAACTTAATACTCGAAATACGCTTCACATCGTCCTTAGACGTTGTAGCATCGTCAATTCACCTCAAACTGAAGTTTCACAATCTTCATAGTGGACTTGTCACACACAATGTTGACCTTGCTGGAGCTGAGAAAATCTACCAGGAATTGCAACAAGATCAAAATTAAAGGGAATCAAAAGTTGTGGAGATCAATGTAGCCTTCTTCACTATCTAGCTAAGGGACGTGAATATTTTTATCCCCACAGGTAAAACAGGTGATGCCATCCGGATAAGCAAGAGTGGCTAATGTAACAAATTGCAAATGACGGGGCGAATAAGCGGTGGCAAGCCCACCTAGTTATGTTTCATAATTTCCTTATGTTACTAGTTTTTGTATATTTAATCTACATCATCACGATGTACCGTGATATTTTCATTTTAACGAACAACAATGTCCTTCTGAAATATCTATTTTCTTTGTGAATGTGAAAGGTAATGATGAGTCTAGGGTACGACCGAAAAGATTAAAGCCCCAAGACAAAGACTCATGGGTGTTGTCATAAACACCACAAGTGTACAACTAAAGCAATCAAAATTCCACAATATAAAGCACAAACATAAAGAAATTGGTAAAACCACTAAATTGGCACACACACAAAATAGCTCACCTCTTTTGGTAGCTAGAAACTCCAGAGGTTATGGTGGGTATGCCACATGTCAATCTCATACTAGGTTTTCACCTGGGTGGGGGAAGGGGTACCGACCATTGGCTAGATACGGTCTAGAGACGTCCAATTAACGTAGAGCAAAAAATTTGTAAGTTAAAGCAAAGCTCAGAGTAATAAACTCATGATCTAATACACACCTTAATCATGTAACAACAAATTTAAATTTCAAAATCATATATACATGTTCTTCAATGCAGGGTGTTCCATTTACATATAAAAACCAAGAATGAACATAATAAATAAATAAAATTAAATTTAAAAAATAAAGATGATATAAAAAGATATTTTAAAAAAAAGAATGGCATGGCTAATCTTTGAGTAAGACAATCTTCTCATCTTTAATTATTTGATTCAGCCGTACTTGTTTCCTCAAAATACGCAAAGGAGAGTAAAAATGTTTTACTTGCAATAAAACATTCTCAAAAGAGTCAGAGACAGCTGCAAGATCGACGCCAAACGCTTCATTTAGTTTTTAGACCAGAGATATATTCTCAAGGTGCAAATTCTTGATATCCTCCTGAGTACCCGAGAGAGATATCTTTGTAGGAGATAGAGAAACCTAAGCAAAATTCATGGCTTTATCTTTCTTTGTCACTTCTCTTGCTAATATATTTACCTTGTCAACTAAAGAATTAGGGGAGATTGAAAGCACTAAAGGTGTCACTTATCCCATTAAGAGAAACACGAGCCTTTTGTACTTCATGCATGTATGTATCACGTTGAAGCATTAGATCATGGACATTATCCTTTAACAATTATCTCTCCTTATGATGTTAATCATCTCAAAGAGCGTCCCTACGGCCTACTCCACCAATATCCATAACCTAAGACACTTGTCGGGCGTAGTATGAAGGAGTCAAAAATTCCTCTTTAAGATCCTTGTCATCCAGTTTGGCGAGGTAGAAGAAATCTTCTTATGAGGTTGATGCCTGGTGTTCCCTTAGAGTACAAGGTCACAACTGAGTGAAACATTCAGGAGCTTAAGGGCCCAAAGAACATGACGCCCTCGCCTATATCCAAGAATATCAACTTTAGGATCAAGTATTAAGGCAGTCCCCCCTAGAGCCTATGATAAATCCAGATAAGGAGACCATGATACTCTTGTCATTACTCTAGCCGAAGTAGGGGTGTTATTCAGTTGTATAACGTGTGAAAGACTAGCAGTTATTGGGACGACTCGAACTCCTCTCTTTATTTGATGAATTATTTACTCACACTTTGTTAAATCTACATATAACAATTATCAAAACATGAAAAATGTTGAAGGTAAAATTAATTTACATCTAAGGATAAAGACATTGAGAGCTTACCAAAGATGGCCCTTTTTTCCTCTTTGGAGTCAAAATCTATCAGCGGGTGGATTTTAATGAGTCGCTTCAAGTGTTCTTTGAGGCTTCATCCTGAGGGAAAATACCCCATGAGTAGCCAAACTCTTTGAAGAAGGTGATTAACCATTTTTGTCAGGTAATGCTCCTATTGGGACATATAGTTTTCCTTGTAGACATATGACCATTCCCAATTAAAAATTGGTCTTGGTTCCAAAACTTATGAAACAAACTCGTACGTCGGTTTTCTGTTCTGGTCTCTATGGTACATACATTCACATGAGCCTCTCCATTGATAGGGGTAACCAAAAAGAACCTATATTTGAAATGTTTCACGCCATCATAATATGATTCGAAGTAACATGTAACATGAATTAGTGCAATCAAACCTTGGCGTTGAGCCTGATTCAATGTGTTTCATTGTACTGTGAAAAGACGGAAGAAAAGTGACAAAGATAGCCTTCCTCCCTGATAGCCACACTAATATAGGAAGACTTTGATATAGGCCTAACTCAGAAGGTTTAGTTGTAATAGGGAAATCATCATACGATTCAAAAATTCTATTACAAAACTATTAAAGTCTAATCGAAAGCCTAGAATCGGAAAAGGTGCCATCATAAAAAGGGATAGCGCACACGCCCTACTCACTACCAATACTTTTATCTTATTCAGGGATGAATACACCATAGTCAGAAGAAAGGTCCACTTCAATGAAATCTCTTTCGAGACTACCTTTGCGATACAAAGATAGAAACAGTAGCCGAAACAGCATGGTCTACCCAAGAGACAGAAGTGTCTTCTTTCGATGTTTGACACATGGTGGGTAACACTTACATCATCTAAGAAAGTGGTATGTTGAAGGAATACATATGACAAGAAGAACAAATGTAATGTTCCAAGAAACTATATAACTGATTCTACAAATGTCGTGCAATAACTTACTAAAATAAAATATAGACGCTATCAATGGTAGATATTTTCTACGAAAAACACTCAAGTACTCTAGTTCTCAAAGGTTGTTATGATAAAGCATATGAAAGGACATTAGAATTAAGGGGTGCATTAAAGGTGTGAGTTTCTAATGACAATGACATCAAATATTGACTTTCCACTCAAGTCAGGCTACAGTTGGCAAAAGGAAAACAGATACAACAAAACCCCCCACCCTACAAAGAAAAGCCAATGGTTTGGAGGCAACTGTTCTGGACGGATCACAAGGCCTAATAGATATGGCCCATAGAGAATCATGTGTCACTCGCGGGACATATACATTGTCCTAGTCTAGAGCGTACATGATTTAAATCTAAGATCCATCAGACGAATCTCCATATTTCACGCCTAAAGATTATCAAGTTAGTATAATCACTTCCATGACCGTGTCGTACTCCACAGGTAAAACAGATATGATAATACAAATAATATCCAACTATGGTTCATACCCTGGGTCAAAGTCGTATGTCTTCATGTCGATATCTTCACCCATCTTATCCTTTGTTGCTTTCTCTTCCTTTATTTGTGACAGAGGGGGAATAACTTTTGCTTAAAAGGACATCGACTAGTTCTTCCATTATCAATAGATTGAATGCTATCACTTTCACTAGAGCTTACATCCTCTCATGTAGCTTTCTTGTGTTTCTGGTGCCTTCTCCACTGAGTCCAGGTCATAGGGGTTTTCCCATGTAGTTCTGTGAGACATAAGAGCATTTCTTTGAAACTTGAGATTTATCTTTGTATGAGGAAGTAGAAATAACATTTAATACTTTCCACTTGCCCTCATCCATTTTTGATTTTCGAGCAGGGCATAACCATCCTCTAGGAGATGCATCTATAGTCAGGACATAAGTCCTACCCTGGAATTTCGCTGGACCTTTTACCTTGTTGGGGAAAAACTATTCAGGTTTATCTTGTCGGATAACCTTTTTGGATTGGTAAGGGTTTGTCCTCTCCAGCTCTTTAGCAGCTTCTTTGTCTAATACAAAGTTGCACTTGGGGCTCATCATCACTTTTGAATCTTTGAAACTGCAATGATTCAAAAACTCGACCAATTCTTCTTTTGTTTTAGGGTAGACCTTTCCTGCTTGGTTTTCATAGCTCGCCTTACTGTCCTCGGCGACAGCTTCATCGACAGTGTCGACAACCATGATGTCCATTGGCTCGACAAACTTTTTTGGGCGTGATTTCTGCTTGTCAGCAAACTTGAGTTTGCCATCCTTTAGAAAATTTTGCACTAGGTCCCTAAAAAGTACACATTTAAAATTTTTATGACCCAAAAAATTATGGAATTTACAAAAACCATTTTTTCTTTCTTTGTTCTAATGGTGGGACTTTAGCTCCTTTAGGAACAAGAATTTGTCTATCAGCAACCAATAGATCAAAGATTTCATTACACTTAGTAACGTTGAAGGTTTATGTTCTAGCAATGAATTTTTCATTTTTGGGTTCGACGAGATTCTTCTCATTTAAGGGTTTTAACAACTTGCAGGTGTAATGAGGGCATGGCTTTAGTTCGGCCATATTAACCTCATTCTCCTCTACATACTCATATTCTGAGTTGGATGAGTTCCCTATGTTATCAACTTTGACATAAGCTACCTTCTTTTTACTGAACTTGGAAGTTCTAGCCTTTTCAGCTTTAATTATTCGACTTGTTGAACTCTATCAGCCAACTGGGCCATATCTCTCAAGTATTGGGTGTCAAACTTCTTCCTAATGGAGTAGTCAAGACCCCTTGCTTCCTATTCGACTAACCCATGTTCTGGCACTTGTGTAAAACATCTTGCTTTCAAGGTTTTAAGCCTATTAAGATAGTCATCGGTACTTTCAACCACATTTTGCCTTACACTAGCTAATTTCTTGAGACTAATCTTACATTGTCCCATATAGAATTGCTCATGGAATGCTCTTTCTAATTGGGCCCACGTAAATATGGAATTTGGGGGAAGAGTGGTGAAACATGTGAAAGCATTCTTTGTCAACGAGTTTGAAAAATATTTGATTTTCATATTCTCGTGTTGGCTAAATCACCAGCCTCTGTATGGTACCGGGCGATGTGCTCGATGGTGGATTCATTAGTATCACCGATGAACTTGGTGAATTTTGGGACTTTCCAGCCCCTAGGAAATTCAGTTTTCCTTACATACTCATACAATGGGAATATATACAGTTTGGCCTAGGGAGGCCTACGTTGAGGCCATTTTGGACCAAAACGCGTTCGACGATGTTAGTGATATTATCATGTACCCCTACATTGTCTTGTCGGGCTTGTCTCAAGACTTGGTCAGCATCTTGGTTACGTTGAACTAGGACCATGTTGATGCCTTATAGACCCTAATTAGTTTCGATAGCCTTATTTTATAGGGTGTTAGCCCCCTGAGAAATGTTAGGCACTAGAGTCGGTGGCGCTGGTGGTGCGCCCAAAAAATCAGCAATCCTACCCATTTGATAGGTTAATTGTTGATAACTCATATTCTTGTTTTCTATAAGTGGGTTAAACATGTTACATATCTATTGCATAAGTCTATGAACGGTATCATGGTTGCTTTTATCCATTAACTATCTCATAACTTAAAGAGAGTTAATGGTCAATGACAACGCCCCCTGGGAGGAAAATACCTGATACCTCCTGGTGGTTTTCCTAATTGGCCAAAGTTTCCCATGGTGGACGCTAAAGCAAAATACAGATTAAAAGGAGATGAAGTTGCCATCACGTTTTCAGAATATTCTGATGTACTAGGGTGTAGGATTTCCATCATTATAGTTGGCATGCCAAACCGTTGTTCCTTCTGAGGTAACAAGAAACCTAGATAAGAAGGCCTCTGGTCTCTTAAGTTTTGTAGTTCCATAGAAAAGGTCGGTGCGGTTGACGCCTATGGTAATGAAACTCCCATATCTAGCGGTACAGAATACACCACTACTTTTCTTATGGCAGTGGGCATTTCCTCGATGGATGTTGGATCCACAGAACTGCCGACACTAGTAACCAATGGTTATCCTCCTATGTTTGGAGTATTACTTTGGGAAGGGGTTTGGTTTTTTTGAGACATTTCGGAAAGTATCTTACCACTCCTCAAGTGTATACAATAACAAAAACCACACAAATGGAATACACTACAAAGAAAATAACGTAAGACGCCTCTTTTATGCAAAAATACTTGCATAAAAGGGTCTCACTGGGCATGCCAATTTGTTTACCAATGTTTCTGGTAAATAATCACGAGTTTGAAAGTTTGTGAGATTAACTTGAAAAATCTCCAAAGCAATTTCTAAAAATGATTTGTGTAAACACATGTGTGTGTGAATTGAATGTAGTTATCATGTGAATGATAACGACATAGAAAAAGACTTTAAATGAAGTCAGGTTATGATAAATGATAAGGTAAAATGAAATAAATGATATTAAACAAAGTAAAAGTACATGCTCCATTTAAGGAAGCAAAAGACTAATGAAAAGACTAGATGCAGACGCATACATGTTTCTCGCTCGAATATTTCACTCTTTGACTCAGGTACTCCAGTGGTATAGAGAGTATGTTTGAAATTTTGTGACCCCTGATCCCATGTACGAGTCTGCTATTTATTCTATTTACAAAGTAATGTTCAACGACGGTTATAACCACTAAGGGATTACTACATTTACTCCATGTTCAATCTTCAAGTTCCCACTAGTGTGTTTACATGACATCCATGACACTCTCTGTTCACCATCCATGTTTGAGTTGTAACTCATTCTCACTTCTTCATGAATCCTCGATGGTAACTGCTCTAACATGTTATGGATGTTGCATATCAAGGACTCAAGACTTGTAAATTTACTAAGTGCTTTCTCTTATGTAGTTTAGTCGGCTAGTCTTCTTGATGGAATAAAAGCTTTTGTCGACTGCTCTTCTCGAGATTTTAGACATGTTTCCCAGTGATCCCGGTCTTCGGTATGTATCCCTAAGAGTCCTCCAAACCATATATCCCTGTGTCGATGGCTCGGTCGATCCCTTGTCATCAATCTATCGATGCTTTACCATTAATTCTTTTTAAGACACTTCTTTAATGCTTTCTTACAGTAAATGTCTTCTCATTGACATTCTTTGTTGACTTTCTACTAGCTGAAAAATCCAAGTGTAATAGATGCCCCCAAAAAATTTCATTGTCGACCTATATCTGAATGGAGAAAGGTGGCATTGTTTGTACCCATTTTGTCATTGTTCACATTATGTGCCATGTCACCTCAGTCATGCTTGTTGTTAGTCATTATGACTATCTTTTCTACCAAAAGTTACGTCTTTAAAACGTGCAAATGTCAGTACATCATTACCCCGAATTCCAAGGTCATTAAATAGCCACTAAACTGGGATTTAAGATTTTATTTTTTATTTCATTAATCATATTTTTCCCCCTGTTTCGAGGCTGCTCACTGGCTCCAAACACTCCATCTTTCCACGCTCCTGGGAGAAACTTTTCTTCATCTTTTATTTTCCTATTTAAACTTCTTATTTATCTATCATCTACTTTCTTCCCTCCTTTTCATCTGTAAAGCCAACGAAAAACGAAACCCTAAACAGTGTTATCTCTCATTTTTCCGCCTTTACAACTCTCTTATCTTACTTGACCTTAAAAATGGCACTCAAACGTCTTATCCACGACCATCCTCCATTCCTTGTTGCTATTGATGAGCTTATTTTAGCCAATAATTGGACGTATGTTCAGGAACCACCTCTAGAAGATGCTGGGAGACACCCTTGGTATGCGAACTTATTGATTCGTTATTCAGTTGCAGGTACCACTTTTTCTCTTATGGCCTTATCCATGGAGCTTTTAATTACCCATGTGTTTTGAGAATTTCTTTCCCAATAGTTCCAAAAAGAAGTGGGGTCCAGTGGTTTGCAAAGGTTCCTACTTTGATTTCGAGCTTCTAACAAAACGGGTATTTTTTTTCTCTTTGCCTCCTTTTGCTGAATCAACTTATATTACATGGCTAGACAAGGTGGAGTCGCAAAAAAAGACATGTGTGGGAAGAACAAAGGATCTACGATCTTATTCAGCTCTCCAGGGTAGACCTCCGATGCAATCATGCCATGTTACTCACAACGATGTGTTTTTTGGAGGTTTCTACCAACACCTTCCAACTTCCTTGTGGGATGATTACTCCCATCCTATTTGACCCCACTACTATCAACGACCTTTGGCCTACTCGAGAATATTATGAGCCTTCCCATGATGATTATTTTAGGTTTTCAAGTCATGCCTATAGTACCTTTATTAAAGAGCATCGAGGCTTTAGTGACGTTGTCGATGCCCACAAACACGTAGCCTTTCTGACCTACTAGTTGTGCCACTACATCTTCTGCCCTTGTAAGATCTAGATCACCAAGATGAACGTATCCCCGGTCACCTGACTTCACAAAGGGGTAAATGTATGCCTTAGCAAACTGATCCTGGAAAGCATTTACGAGTTGATGAGACATGCATCTGATGACAAGTGTCAATAATTTTCAAATTGGGGGGCCCATATCGCTGTTACAATTGTGGCTCAATGCAAATTTTGCTCATGCCCTTGATATTCAAGTACCACCTAATATTGAGGTAGGCGCTGAGGGTACACAACTTTCTCGACTCACTCCTGATGATGACAAGGCATGTCTAATGAGGCCTTTGAGAAGTACTTCTATATTTTTTTGCAAATGTAAAACTTCCGATCCAACAATGGCACCCTTTTCCACTCGCCAGTATGGGCTGGGATGGTTTTTTGAACCATTCCCCAACTCATGGCGTCCTTCTAGAATGTCTTCGTTATGCACCTCTATGGGCAAGACTTACCATAAATAAAAATGGGATAAGCCTTGGTTTATACCAGCCTAACTTGGTTGCTAGGCAATTTTGCCTGAGTCAACTACTCCCCAAACCTTTGGTCGAGGATCTACGGGGCACGATCCTTTTCAAAGACACTACAAAGGAGGAGACGCAAGAAGTCTGTCTTGAATTCTTTCGGGATAAACTTATCTTATCCCCTAGTTTAAACTCCATTTTTTGTTAGTCTCCACATAAGGAGTCAGAGTTCTATAATGAAGAAGATACTTTTGGTTCTCTTCAACCATTTCCTAAGAAAGCCAAAGTTTTTGCCCTAATAGGTACTACCACACTCAGGTCATGCCAAGATACTGCAATGGTGGAGCCTTCTGGTAGGAAGAAAAATAAAAAGAGGCTCAGGCTCGAGTTCTCCATTTCCCTTGGTACATGGGATACGGGAGAGGCTGAACAAGTTGGCTTGAAGAAAAAGAAAAAGAGAAGGACACATAGCGTTTCGACTCATCCTCCAAGCTATCATCATGCATCTTCTACCCATGCGACATATGTTGCCCAAGTAATTTGATCCTTTATTGACTCCATATCAATTGTTTTCTTTATTGGGTTGTAATTCCTTTCTTTTTGAAAGTTTTGGAGACCAATCCAGATGGTGCCTAAATCTCATGCGTTCTTTGTTCCATCGTTCATTTTCCTGATGCTCCTCCTAGCGTCAAGCACCTCACTCATACTGTTACCATTTCACTATCCACCCAGGATGGTGATTCTATGAACAATAGAAAAACAGGGTTTGGCGGCTGTTATGGAGGAGACTGAAACTTTGGTGGGTGAGAATGCGTCTTCAAATCTTTCTCATGTGATCATCGAAGAAATATTTCCTACTTAGGAGGTAATCAATTACTTTCCAGGTTCACGTGTCTCCCATGTCCCTTTTGATGGGGAAGGACGCTCACACTCATCGCCTAATCTTAGTTTACAACCCAAGGTTCCTGAGGACCTAGGTAACTGTCATACCCCAAAATTTGCCCGTTAATATTACAAGGCATTTTTAAGGCACTCCAACTTATTTTTCAAGGTGTTGATCTTAAAAGAACAAAGACCCAGCACACAGATGGCCAAATCCAGAAAATGGCCTAAACTGGCTTGCTCGCTAGGCGAGCTACTCCTTCGCTTAGCGAACCCTTCGCTACGCCATTCGCCTAGCGAAGCTTGCGAATACCAGAAAATTTTGGGCTTCATTCTGAGCCCATCAGGTCACAAAAATCATTATAAATAGCGGAGCTTCATTCAGAAAAAGGGACAGAGGCAGACGGACAGAAACCCTAGCAAGGAAACCCTAACCGAAGCAACACAGCAAACCCTGGAGGCTAACCCAGAGAATTCCGAGCAACCCTAAAGGAAACCCTGAAGGAAACTCATCTGCACCAAGGTTACCTCCGCCCAACTCAACCCGACTTGCCAATTCAAGGTTGCAATTCAATTGCAAACAGGTTTGCATTACCATTACCGCTTTATATTCTTAATTTGCATGTGGCATTATGATTGAATTTATAAAAATATCTTAAGTCTTGCATGTGAATTTAAGTAGGTATGAATGTCTCGAACCGTTTAACCATGTAATTTCTATGATGGATGCCATAGGGTTTGGAGCTTTCTGGAATTGTACTGTTATTAAAACTAGAACCCGCAGCCGCTCGCTAGCACATCGCTAAGCGAGCATGTAGCGAGCATTCGCTAGGCGACGCAGGAGCGAACGTGACAGTCGCTGATTTTTTCGTTCTGATTTTTGCTTGTCTGACATGTTTTCTGTTGTGATGCCTTTTGTTGGGTGCAACTCTTGACCGCACCCTGATTTGGTATTCTGACCTGTTTACTGAATTTTGTAAGGGTTCACATACTCTCGGAAAAGATAGCTGGCTAAGGTATTCCACTTTATTTGTGGGATACCCTTGTGGAGATTCATCCTAATTACTTAATTGATTTTAATGTGGAGATTCATCCTAATTACTTAATTGATTTTAATGTGGAGATTCATCCTAATTACTTAATTGATTATAATGTGGACCTAATTACCTAATTGATTACAACTACCTAATCGATTATAAAATATTGCCTTTGAATATGTGATCTTGGACCTCTCTTTGTTGCCTTACGATATTACGGTATTACGGTCATGTCCCGCGAATGTGGGGGTACACTTAGCAAAGACCCTTCGATTAAATCGTCATGTCCCTATAAAATAAATCATAGTCCCTCGGATGTTGCCTGCAAATATATGATTTTGTCCCTCGATGACCCTTTGTTGTGGCCTACGGTTAAATGACGATTGTCCCTTCGAATGCTAAGGTATCCTTACAAATGTTGCCTTCAATGACCAATCGATGACCCTACGATGTCCCTTTTACATCCAAAGGATAAAACTGCTTACTTCTCAATAGTAAGGACCGTTTTACCCTCATAAGGATAGGAAATGTCCATAAAGACCTTGGGTCGGTATAACTCTTAATTGCTGGCTCACAACCTAAAACATTTTTCATACCTCACACTTTGCGAATACTAGAAAATCACCACTTGGTATACATTCGTACTAGAATCATTGCCAAGTTATATTTTCCTAAGCCGCTTTCAAAATTAAACGAGATAAATACTTTGTATACATTCGTACAAGAATCATTACAAAGTTAAACTCTCTTTTCAAAACATTTTTTAGCAATTCCCAAACACTTTTTTCAGACAAACATAAGTGATCAAGCAATTAAGAGCCCATGGATAACCATGGATACAAAGGGTGCTAACACCTTCCCTTTGTATAATGTACCTCCCGAACCCAAAATCTAATTAAGGTCTTTCCTGTTCTTTTCCACCTTTCCTTATTGGATAAAAGAAAAGTCGGTGGCGACTCTTGCTATCCGCGACATTTGCTTTCCAAAGCAAAAACACACCAAAGTCAGTTCACCGTATGACAGAACTGGCGACTCTGCTGGGGACCCTTAAAAAGAGAGGTTACCTTAAAAACAAGATCACTTATTCAAATTGTCTGATTTACTTTTAGGGGATTGCTTGGGTATTTTATGCTTGAGTGAAAGATCCTACACCCGGATCTAGTGTACCTTAGGTAAGTAACAAAAGATCATCGCGACTATCCGGCGTATACTGGAATGGTCAAAATGATGGCTACGGTTAATGTGACACTTTGGATGTCCTGATGTTCCTCATGTTTACTTGAGGAAAAATTTGGCTTCCGCGTGGTGTCATCAAAGCATTAACCAGACCTTTAGAACCCTAATTGACTCATCCTAGCCATTAGAAAGTAGTGAGATAACTGACTTCGGTTCCGACTGGGGTTGGTTGAGACTCGATACTACACTCTTTGAGATTAGGCTTTAGGGAAGCTTCGGTCAACCACTTGGTGTTGCACTGAAGTGGACTTAAAGAAAGGTCAATGATTTGAGATCCTTCTAGAACCCGGTTACTATTCTAGGACAGGTTGAACCAACCAAACTTCAGTGGGGAGGGTACTTACCTATGGAACTCATGCAAGCCTTAAAACCTAGGAAGGATTGTTGTGTGACTTGCTTGTGCTTGTTGTTTACTTAACGTCATAACATCATAACATCATAACATCATGACATCATGACATTGCACTAATCATTTCAAGGACTTAGGGATTTAACTTTGCTCTGTTTCGTAAGGCTATGGCTTCCAGGAAGACCATCCGGATCAATTTTGTAGCAATCTCTCCTCAACTAAAGGATTTAGTGTCAGAACTTCCTGATCAGGCTCAGTTCATCAAGAAACATGGTTCTCTCCTCAATTTGGTTACCACTGGTTTCAAAGAAGATATGATGAGAGTCATATTCCAGTTCTTCGATCCTAAACATCATTGCTTCACATTCCCCGATTATCAGTTGGTACCCACATTAGAAGAATTTTCCAGGCTGCTTGGGATACCTATCCTGGATCAAACACCTTTCAGTGGTTTAGAAAAGATTCTGAAGTCTGAAGAAGTTGTTGCGGCTTTACACATGACAAAGTCAGACATTGAAACCAACTGGGTAACAAGAAGTGGAGTTAAGGGTTTACTTGCCAAATTGCTGATAAATAAGGCCCGAGAATTCCTGAAAGTTATGAATGTCCATGCTTTCGAAGATGTTCTAGAATTACTAATCTATGGTTTGGTGTTATTCCCTAATCCAGACCAATTCATAGATATGAATGCTATTAAGATATTTCTCACTCATAACCCTGTGCCTACCTTGCTTGGAGACATTTTGCATTCCCTTCACACTCGTACTATGAAAAGGCAAGGGACTCTCATGTGTTGCGTACCTTTATTATCTAGGTGGTTTATTTCGCACCTTCCTCAATCAGTCTTGAAGAATGAGCAGAATTTGAAATGGTCTCAAAGGATAATGTCGCTTTCCCATTCAGACATCCGTTGGTGTCCTCATCTCGAAGAAAATGTTATCCTCATCGACCGTTGTGGAGAATTCTCTAACGTACCACTCCTGGGAATGAGGGGATGTATTACTTATAATCCTGCTTTAGCCCTACGTCGGTTTGGTTGTGCTCGAAGAGATGGTCCACATGAAATAATTATCCAAGGCACGGTGTTTGACTATGACAACGATTCCCAAGGTCTCCATCAAAGGTTTGTACGAGCTTGGGGCATGGTGAAAAAAAGCACTTTAGGACAGAAAAACTCTATTCCTATGGAACCTTATCTCAGATGGGTACGCGCCAGAGCTCGTGAACTTGGCATGCCATATCTTGCAGTCGGACCGCTGATTATTGAGCCAGAAGTTGAAGGAGGTATTTCTCAGATCATTCCTTATCCAGATATGCCTACCGATGTTGAAGAATTGAAGAGATCCTGGATCCAGTTGAGAGAGGAAAGGGATACTTTTGAAGCCCAGTTCTGTGCTGAAAGGAAGAAAGTGTTGGAACTCGCCAGCCAGCTTAATGAGGAACGAAGACTTAATACATATCTTCGCCCGAAAAGAAGCCGTCCCTGGGAGACTTGAGCTTTCATTGTATTTTATTATTTTGTTGTAATAAATATTGATTACAAAATTATTAATAAAAGTTCCTTTCTTGGTGGTTTATGCAAAGTTAAATTCCAAAAGTCCTTGAAAACATTTCATACATTGCATAGCATAACATAACATTGCATAACAGGTATTCTAAAGGATCAATATTCTCACGGTCTTCCTATTGCAAATAGAAAAATGGCTCTCGAACAAACTGCCAAAGATCTCCAGGCTCAGAATGCTCAATTCCAGGAGATGATGCTGAGCTTATCCAAGGGGCAGGAAGAACTGAAGGCTCTCTTGCTCGAGAAGAAGAAAGACAAGAAACCTGTGAGTTACATTAACCCGGGAAGAAGGCTTAAAGGACAGGCTGCAGGAGTCAAGATTAGAATTCCGAAGGATCAAGAAGAGGGGACGAATTCAAAAGATGAGAATGTTGATCCTTTCAGCTAGGAGGACGAAGATGAAGATTATGAGAATGAACAGTACTCTCCAAAAGATGATAAGTATAAACTGCTGGAAGAACGTATGCTAGCTATGGAGGGTCAGAAGGCGCCCGGTCTGGATTTCGAAAGCTTGGGTCTAGTCTCTGATGTGGTCATTCCTCGCAAATTCAAGATCCCCACGTTCACTAAATACGATGGGGCATCTTGTCCTCAGATGCATCTGAGAGCTTACGTGAGAAAGATTCAGCCGTATACCACTTATAGGAAGCTATGGATCCATTTCTTCCAAGAGAGTCTGTCTGGCACACAGTTGGAGTGGTATTATCAGCTCGAGAGCTCTGACATCCACACCTGGACTGATTTAGCGACAGCTTTCTACAAGCATTACCAGTATAATTCTGAATTAGCGCCTACTCGGCTACAGTTGCAGAATATGACTATGGGCTCTAAAGAAAGCTTCAAAGAATATGCCCAAAAATGGAGAGATTTGGCTGGCAGAGTCAAACCCCCTATGACTGATCGAGAATTAGTGGACATGTTCATGGGTACACTAACTGGTCCATTCTACAGCCATCTACTGGGAAGTTCTTCATCGGGTTTCACTTACCTGATATTGACAGGGGAACGTGTTGAAAGCGGTATTCGAAGTGGAAAGATACAGGCAGCTACCTCCGCAAGCACCAGAAAGACCCATCAGGGAAAGAATGAATCAAATGCTGTGTATGGTGAAAGGGGTCATAACAAGAAAAATCGTGACCATACCATTGGAGCAGTTACAATTGCAGCACCGCCAGCTCAAAACTTCCAGCACAGACAAGACAGGCCAAGAAGGCAGTTTTCCAAGATCAATATGACTTTAGCACAAGCACTGCAAGGTATGCTAAAGGCAAATTTAATTACCCTCAGAGGCCCTCTTGCAAATCTTAACACTACTTCTCCCCGTTATAATCCCAATGCCAGGTGTGCATATCACTCCGATAGCCCCGGGCATGATACAAACGATTGCTGGTTGTTGAAGAATAAGATTCAGGATATGATCGACGCTGGAGAAATTGAATTTGATCCTCCAGAGACTCCTAATGTCATCACTGCACCTATGCCTAATCATGACAAGGCTGTTAATGTTGTCGATGACAATTCTCACATCACTAATGTAGCGGGCTTAACATCGCCTCTCCTGATCATCAAGAAGAATTTATTGCAAGCTGGTTTATTTCCAGGTTGTGCTGAAAATTGCGATCTTTGTGTACTCCGACCCAATGGTTGCCTGAAATTGAGGAATGGTATTCAACGGCTGATGGATGATCGTACAATTCTCTTTGAAAGGATTCCTAAGGTGGAAAACGCTGTTGAAGAAATATCTGTGATTGCTAGGTCCAAAGTTCTAGTGAAGATTACCGCTACTAGAGTACCTGTGAAGATTACTGCTGAACCCAAGGTAGCTCCCCTAATCATTACTGCACCTGGCCCAGTACCGTATTCCTCAAGCAAAGCCATTCCGTGGAATTATGGAGGTGATGTTTACATCCATGGCGTGAAGCAAGTTGGTAATTCTGCTAATCCTAATGACATTGTTGGGACTAGTAAAGTTACTCGAAGTGGAAGGATCTTCTCTCCAGAAATCTCACCTCCCGCCCCTGAAATTCGAGGAAAGGAACCAGCGATCAACCCTGCTCAGTCGAAGACACCGGTCGAAGTTACTACCTGTCATACGGTGAACTGGACTTTTTGTGTTTTGCTTTTTATCGCAATGTCGCGGTTAGCAAGAGTCGCCACCGACTTTTCTTTTATCCAATAAGGAAAGGTGGAAAAGAACAGGAAAGACCTTAATTTAGATTTTGGGTTCGGGAGGTACATTATACAAAGGGAAGGTGTTAGCACCCTTTGTATCCATGGTTATCCATGGGCTCTTAATTGCTCGATCACTTATATTATTTTTGTCTGAAAAAAAAGTGTTTGTGAATTGTTTGGAAAATTGTTTTTGGAAAGAGAATTTAACTTTGTAATGATTCTTGTATGAATATATACAAAGTAGTTATCTCGTTTAGTTTTGAAAATTGTTTAGAAAAATATAACTCGGTAATGATTCTAGTATGAATGTATACCAAGTGGTGATTTTCTGAAGATATTTTGAAAGGTGTGAGGTGTGAAAATTGTTTTTAGATTGTGAGCCAACAATTAAGAGTTATACCGACCCAAGGTCTTTATGAGCATTTCCTATCCTTATGAGGGTAAAACTGTCCTTATTATTGAGAAATAAGTAGTTTTATCCTTTGGATGTTTAAGGGTCATCGTAGGGTCATCGATAGGTCATTGAAGGCAACAGTTACGAGGATATCTTAGCATTCGAAGGGACTATCATCTTTTAACCGTAGGCAACATCGGAGGGTCATCGAGGGACAAAGTTGTATATTCAAAGGCAACATCCGAGGGACTATAATTTATTTTATGATGATTTAACCGAAGGGTCTTTGCTAAGGGTATCCCCACGTTCGCGGGACATGACCGTAATATCGTAATCGTAAGGCAACAAAGAGAGGTCCAAGATCACTTATTCAAAGGCAAAGTTTTACAATTAATTATATAATTAGGATGAAACTCCACATTAAAATTATTAAAAATAATATATTAAAAAATTAATACATTAGAAATTAATACATTAAAAATTAATTTAGGGTGAAACTCCACAAGGGTATCCCACAAATAAAGTGGAATACCTAGCCAATAACCTTTTCCTGGGATATGTGAACCTTTACGAAACTCAAAAAAAGAAACATGTCAGAACACCAAATCAGGGTGCAATCGAAGATTACACCGGAGAAATATCACAACAATAAATAGGATAGGATGAATAATGCATGGCTATGATAAAAACATAAAAAAAACAGACTAGAAGAATCAGGTACTGTCTCGTTCGCCTCTGCCTCGCCTAGCGAAGGCCACGGATTTTGAATTTGAAAACAGCCCCATGTTAGGAACTTTGAATTTTATGGCATTTTATCACAGGAATAACATGGTCAAACATTCAGGGTATTCAGGCGTATTTAGATTCCCATACGAAAGCAAATTATATATCAACATTTAATCATGATACATTATATATGTAGATATGGCCAATTGAAAGTATAAACAATAGAGATACGCAAACCTGTTTGCCAATTCAAGGTTGAAGGGATTGACCACTTGTAGTATCGGAATAAGTTAGGCAGCGGGAATTGGACGGCGATGGCTTCGGTGCAGATGGGCTGCCTTCAGGGTTTCTTTACTCTGAATTCTCCGGGTAGGCAGGGTTCCTATGCCAAAGTTTCTATCCGTCCTTCTCTGTTCTCTCTCTTTCTTTTTCCTCAAGGTTTTGTTCCAAGGAAACCTCAGAGTGTTTTGCTTCTCTTCCTTCTTTCTCCAGTGAATCTCCCAGTGTAAACTCCAAGTCCAACTCCCCCTACTGAAACTTCAGTACTTATAGACTAATTTCGTGGGTAATGGGCTTGGAATGAGGGAGACCCAAGTCCAAAATAATTTGTTATATTTTATTTATTTATTTATTTTAATTATTTAATTAATTAATTAATTAATTAATTAATTAATTAATTAAAAAAAAAATTTCTCTTTTTTTTTTTTTTTTTTTTTTTCGTTTTTTTTTCGTTCGTTTTTTTTTCGTTTTTTTTTTTTTCGTTTTTTTTTTGGTTTTTTTTTTTTTTTTTTTTTTTTTTTTTTTTTTTTAGGAAAAATGATGGGTAATTTTTGGGGTATGACAGCTGCCCCTGTTCAATATTCTTGAACCGAGAGAGTTAGGATGACGTGTATGCCATTCGTGGTCTGGAGGTGGAAGATTATTGAACACTAGAATGCCCCAAAAATTTGCACTTGAGAATCGACAGTTGGTCTTGATGGAGATGGGCTTAAAGATGCCATCCAGGAGGTTTGATGACGAAAGCTTCAGATCGCGCCGTATATTAGGCCAATTTGAAGACATGGGTGCCACACTGGGTCGTACGTTAGACCGTATAATGAGTCATCCATTAGGCTGCCGACTTCGCTGGGGAGTCGGAGTGTGTCATATGCTGTTGGGGATAAAGGATCAGAATGGACCATACGCTAGATCGTATCTGAGTTGCAGAATGAGCCGTACGTTAGGCTGAATCTGATGACGAAAGGGGTAGTCGTACGTTAGACTACACTTCAGAAATGTACCGTATGTTAGGTAGGATCTGATGATGAAAGGGGTAGTCGTACGTTAGACTACACTTCAGAAATGTACCGTATGTTAGGTAGCATCTGAGGGGATGGACATCCGAACGGGTCGTACGTTAGACCGTCGCAGAATGAGTCGTCTGTTAGGCCGCATCTGATGATGAAAGCGGTAGTCGTACGCCAGACTACACTTCAGAAATGTACCGTACGTTAGGTAGCATCTGAGGGTTGTAAGATCCAAACGGGTCGTACGTTAGACCGCGTTGGAGTTGCTGGAGTTCAGAATGGATCGTACGCTAGATCGTATCTGAGTTGCAGAATGAGCCGTACGTTAGGCTGTATCCGAAGAAGAAAGTAGTCGTACGCTAGACTACACCCCTGAACGTACCGTACGCTAGGCAGTATCCGAGGATTTGAAGGTCCAAATGGGTCGTACGTTAGACCGCATTGGAGTTGCTGAAGAAGTCATATGTTGGGCTGAATCAGAATGAACCGTACGTTAGGCTGTATCTGATAACCTGTATATGTTGTACTTGCAATAAATGTCTGGGATGGGCTTAAAGATGCCATCGTTAGGAGGATATCGAAGTGTTGTCAGAATGAATGTTCCCATGAACTGTATTTGAAATATGTATCTGAATCTTGAATGTGATTGATAAAGGTGTCTGTCTGAATGAACCTTCTACTTTGACTATATCAGGAGGATAATTAACCTGCAAAGAAAAAGTTAGCTTCATGCTATGTCATGATGCATGAGATGTTTCGTGTTATGCTAAAATAAATGTGAATGTTGTATGCATGCGTATGCTGTGAAAGGATGTAATGAATGAGTTATGCGTATGAGAAGTTCTGCTTGGGGACTCTACTGGGGAAAATAAATCCCCATCTACTGATTTGAGACATTTGTGTCGATGACCCTTTCTCGGCTGGGGATGCTTGATTTCTGTCTGATGGTGGAAATATTCAACAGAGCCTGGCTGGGGATGGATGAGATGATCAATCTGTCTGGTGACGCCGACCTCTGTTGGGGAGTAACTGGCTGTGCCTGGGGATACTGCCATTTTCTGAGGAAAAAAAAAACAGGCTTGCTGGGGAAGAGAATTGGTAGCGGATTCATTGGAAGCATGATTAGACCTTTTCCTTGATCCTGAAGTCGAGTAGTAATTGCTATTGCTATTCTATGCATGTATTTTGGTAAACATTGGTCATATTCAAATGCATATATTAATTCAAATTAAATCAATGGACATTTACGCAACCAAAACAGAAAAGTAAAAACAAAAGCATCTTTTTTTTGAAAGAGGGTTGTATTGATTTTGAAAGGAGGCCTATAAACAGGCAATTTGTGTACAAGGAGACAGAAATCCTAGTAAGAGGAAATTGTCGAAAACAAAGAGAAAGCTATGTGGAAGAAGTCCTATTGATTTTAAGCCTACTACTGTCATTATGTCTTCGAGCATCTCATCCCTTGCTGTCGGATAGAAGTGATTGGCTTGGTCAGTCCCTCGAACTTGGATGAAAGTTGACTGAGAAGGGACATAGTCATACGCTTTAATCCCTAATTTTTGCCTGGACCGCCTTTTCAGGTTTTCAGTCCACCAGGATACCCTTTTTTGCCCAAGCCGCCTTTTCAGGTTTTCGACTTGCCGGGTGTACATTTTTTTTTATATATCCCTAATTTTTGCCCGAACCCTTTTGGTTCGCCGGGATGCCCTTACTTTTGCCTAGATACGTCGATCTAGCGGGTCTCTTTTATGCGTAGTATTTTTTAACTATGTCCGCGTTCACGGGATGTGGGAAGTCTTCACCATCCATAGTAGCGAGTATCATGGCTTCACTAGAGAATACCTTCTTAACCACAAATGGCCCTTCGTATGTGGGAGTCCATTTGCCTCTGGGATCACCTTGTGGTAGAATGATACGCTTGATCACCAAGTCGCCAAGTTGGTACACCTGTCTCTTAACTCTTTTGTTAAATGCTTGGGTCATGCATTTCTGATATATCTGCCCATGACAAACAGCCGCAAGTCTCTTCTCATCAATCAGATTTATCTGATCGAGTCGAGTCTGAATCCATTCATCTTCATCTAAGCCCGCCTCTTTCATGATTCTTAGAGAGGGAATCTGAACTTCCACTAGTAAGATGGCTTCCATTCCATAGACTAAAGAGAACGGAGTTGCCCCTGTCGTAGTGCGCACTGAAGTGCGATAACCGTAAAGAGTAAAGGGTAACATCTCATGCCAGTCTTTGTATGTTACTGTCATTTCTTGCATGACCTTCTTGATATTGTTAGCAGTCCCCACGGCGCCGTTCATCTTTGGCCGGTACGGAGAAGAGTTATGGTGTTTTATTTTGAACTGCGTGCAGAGTTCAGTAATCATCTTGTTGTTCAAATTAGTACCATTGTCAGTGATAACTCTTTCAGGAGACAGCAGGTTTCTCAAATAGGTATTTGATAGAATCCATCTTAGAAGTCAATAAGGTGGTATGATTCAACATATACTGTCTTAGTCGGCGAGCAGCCCAGGCCAAAGCACAGCAAGCTTTCTCGGGCTGTGAGTATCTTGTTTCACAGTCGGTACCTTTTGCTAAGGCAGTATATGGCATGCTCTTTTCGACCAGACTCGTCATGTTGCCCCAACACACCTCATTGAATTTTCTAACACGGTCAAATACGTAATTAAAGGTCTTCCTTCAACTGGTGGCATCGGAACTGGAGGTTCTTGGCGATATTTCCTGATTTTGTCATAAGCTTCTTGGCATTCATCATTCCATACCATCTCTTGATTTTGTCTCAGTAATTTGAAGATGGGTTTGCAGGTAGCAGTCAAGTGTGGAATGAATCGGGCAATGTAATTCGAGTGCCCCAAGAAACCTCTGACTTCTTTCTTGTTTATTTCAGTACCCAGATTTACAATTTCAATTGATTCCTCATGCGGCTGTATAGTCTTTTCTTCTTGCAGTAGTCGGGCAAGTTCTCCAGGGACTTCACAATCTTCCTCGCTTCCATCCTCGGCTTGGTAGATCGGATTTTCAAAGTCATAATGAACAGTAGCAGAGTCATTACCAACAGGATCCAGAGTGGATATGGATCGGCAAATTGTTACGTGAGTGTGTGCAAGAAACATAGCTTGTTTGAAAAATGGCAGGAAAGATAAAGAGCGCAATATTTGAATGCAAAAAGTCCATTGATCTATTGAATATGAATATGCTTATGAAAATGACAAACCCCTAACAAATTAGCCATTGTGCCTCGGGCATAGACACAATGCTTTAAGAAGTTTGATTGTAAAAGAAAATTAAAATTTGCAATTCTAGAATAAACAATAACAATTACTCCTGATTAAAGGAAATCGGGATAATGTCTTCAGTCTTCCAATTGTTGAGTCCGTCACCAATTGTTGGGAAAATCCAGCTATCCAAGTCGCAATCACTATCAGCATCTTCCATAGCATTAATCTGATTTTTGACTATCTTTCCAGAGTTAAACCCCAGGCCAGCTTTATCAGACTTGTACGGTACATTGATCAGTTGACCCCAACCAGCACGATCACCATTTTCAATCGCGGCTTGAGCATCTTTGAGAGAGATCATGACAGGGGGAGCACGAACAACCTTGGGCACAAGGGGAGTTGGCTTAAGGACAGGACTGGGTGGAGGAACCACTTCAAATGACTGAGAAGGAGTCTCAAAGAATTCACCATCCATCTCGACGTATTTGAAGGCTTGCACACTACTGACAATATACTCTTCTTCTCCACATACAGTGACGACCATGCCTGCTATTGGATACTTCAGCTTTTGATGAAGCGACGAAGCTACCGCACCTGCCCCATGGATCCAAGGGCGCCCCAACAAGCAGGAGTAGGCGGGACGAATGTCCATCACGTGAAAGGTAGTGCTGAAGACTTGAGGTCCTATCTTGATAGGGAGAACCACTTCACCATAGACAACACTCTTCGCACCATCGTAAGCACGCACCACAACATCACTAGGTTTCAGTTCAATGCCTTTGTAGTCAAATTTATCGAGTACAGCTTTCGGGAGCACATTCAAGGAAGAGCCGTTGTCGATCAACACGTGAGCCAGGGTGATCCCCTCACACTCGATGGAGATATGCAGAGCTTTATTGTGATTCTTTCCTGCTGGCGTCAGGTCAGCATCGGAAAAGCCTAGGCCATTGTCAACAGTCAAATTAGCAACATAATGTTCGAATTGATCGACGGATGTTTCTTGAGGCACATGAGCGGTCTTCAAGAATTTCATCAATGCATTGGCATGGGATTCAGAGGATAACAACAAGGACAACATTGAGATTTTAGACGGAGTATGCCCCAATTGTTCCACTACATCAAAATCGCTCTTACGGATGATTTTCAGCATCTCTTCCATTTCCTGTTTGGCAACATCTTCAGAAGTAACTTCGACCGATGTCTCTGACTGAGGAGGATTGACTGGTCTTTTTCCTCGAATTTCGGGAGCGGGAGGTGAGATTTCTGGAGAGAAGATCCTTCCACTTCGAGTAATTTTACTAGTCCCCACAATATCATTAGGATTAGCAGAACTACCAACTTGCTTTATGCCATGGATGTAAACGTCGCCTCCATAGTTCCACGGAATAGCTTTGCTGGAGGAATATGGCACGGGGCCAGGTGCGGTAATAATCAGGGGAGCCACTTTGGGCTCAGCGGTAATCTTCACAGGCACTCTAGTAGCGGTAATCTTCACTGGAGCTTTGGACCTAGCAATCACAGATACCTCTTCAATAGAGTTGTCCACCTTAGGAACCCTTTCAAATAGAATTGTACGATCATCCATCAGCCGTTGAATGCCGTTCTTCAACTTCAAACAATCATTGGGTCGGAGTACACAGAGATCGCAATCTTCAGCACAACCTGGAAATAAACCAGCTTGCAATAAATTCTTCTTAACGATCAGGAGAGGAGATGCTAAATCAGCAACGTCAGTAACGTGAGAATTGTCGTCCACAACATTAACATTCTGGTCATGATTAGGCATAGGTGCTGTGATGACATTGGGGGTCGCCGGAGGATCAAATTCAATTTCTCCAGCGTCGATCATATCCTGAATCTTGTTCTTCAACAACCAGCAATCATTCGTATCATGCCCGGGGCTATCGGAGTGATAGGCACACCTGGCGTTGGGATTATAACGAGGAGAAGTAGTGTTGGGATTTGCAGGAGGGCCTCTGAGGGTAATCAAATTGGCCTTTAACATACTCTACAGTGCTTGGGTTAAAGTCATATTGATCTTGGTAAACTGTCTTCTCGACCTGTCTTGTTTGTGTTGGAAGTTCTGAGATGGCGGTGCGGCAATTGTAACTGCCCCAACAGTATGGTCACGATTCTTCTTGTTATGCTTCCTCTCACTGTACACAGCATTTGATTCATTCTTTCCCTGATAGGACTTTTTGGTGCTTGCAGAAGTAGCTGCCTGTATCTTTCCACTTCGAATGCCGCTTTCAACCCGTTCACCTGTCAAGATAAGTTCAGTGAAACCTGACGAGGAACTTCCCAGTAGATGGCTGTAGAATGGGCCAGTCAGTGTACCCATGAACATGTCCACTAACTCTCGATCAGTCATAGGGGGTTTGACTCTGCCAGCCAAATCTCTCCACTTTTGAGCATATTCTTTGAAACTTTCTTTAGAGCCCATAGTCATATTTTGTAGCTGTAGCCGAGTAGGCGCTAACTCAGAATTATACTGGTAGTGCTTGTAGAAAGCTGTTGCTAAATCAGTCCATGTGCGGATGTTAGAGCTCTCAAGCTGATAATACCACTCTAACTGTGTGCCAGACAGACTCTCTTGGAAGAAATGGATCCACAGTTTCTTATCAGTAGTGTGCGGCTGAATCTTTCTCACATAAGCCCTTAGATGCATCTGAGGACAAGAGGCACCATCATACTTAGTGAAAATGGGAACCTTGAATTTGCGGGGAATGACCACATCAGAGACCAGACCCAAGTTTTCGAAATCCAGACCGGGCACTTTCTGCCCCTCCATAGCTAGCATACGTTCTTCCAGCAACTTGTACTTATCATCCTTCGGAGAGTACTGTTCATGTTCATAATCTTCATCGTCGTCCTCAGAATTGACGAGATTAGGATTCTCATCTTCCGAATCATTCTCGGTCTCTTCTTCTGAATCCTTCGGAATTCTAATCTTGACTCCTGTAACCTGTCCCTTAAGCCTTCTCCCCGGGTTGATGTAACCCACAGGTTTCTGGTCCTTCTTCTTCTCCATCAAAAGAGCTTTCAGTTCTTCCTGCCCCTTAGATAAGCTCAGCATCATTTCCTGGAATTGAGCATTCTGGGCCTGGAGATCTTTGACAGTTTGTTCGAGAGCCATTGTACAATCTGTTTGAATCTGCTGGAATCTGTTTGATAGGAAAATCGTGAGAACACTGATCCTTTAGAATACCTGTTATGCGATGCAATGCAATGTATGAAATGTTTTCAAGGACTTTCGGGATTTAACTTTGCATAAACTAACAAAAAGAGCTTTTTTTTCTTTTCTCTTTTGTTTTTGCTTTTGTTTTCGTTTTTTCTGTTTTTTTTTTTAGCAGAGTTAAATCCCTAAATCCTTGAAATGGTTAGTACAATGCCATGATGTTATGATGTTATGTTGTTATGATGTCATGTTGTTAGATAAATAACAAGCACAAGCAAGTCACACAACAATCATTCCTAGGTTTTAAGGCTTGCGTGAGTTCCATAGGTAAATACCCTCCCCACTGAAGTTTGGTTGGTTCAACCTGTCTTAGAATAGTAACCGGGTTCTAGAAGGATCTCAAATCATTGACCTTTCCTTAAGTCCACTTCAGTGCAACACCAAGTGGTTGACCGAAGCTTCCCTAAAGTCCAATCTCAAAGAGTGTAGTATCGAGTCTCAACCAACTCCAGTCGGAACCGAAGCCAGTTATCTCACTACTTTCTAATGGCCAGGATGAGTCAATTAGGGTTCTAAAGGTCTGGTTAATGCTTTTATGACACCACGCGAATGCCAAATATTTCCTCAACTAACATGAGGAACATCAGGACATCCAAAGTGCCACATTAACCGTAGCCATCATTTTGACCATTCCAGTATACGCCGGACAGTCGCGATGATCTCTTGCTACTTACCTAAGGTACACTAGTTCCGGGTGTAGGATCTTTCACTCAAGCATAACATACCCAAGCAATCCCTTAAAAATAAATCAGACAAATTGAATAAGTGATCTTGTTTTTAAGGTAACCTCTCTTTTTAAATATTTAGGGTCCCCAGCAGAGTCGCCAGTTCTGTCATACGGTGAACTGGACTTTTTGTGTTTTGCTTTTTATCGCAATGTCGCGGTTAGCAAGAGTCGCCACCGACTTTTCTTTTATCCAATAAGGAAAGGTGGAAAAGAACAGGAAAGACCTTAATTTAGATTTTGGGTTCGGGAGGTACATTATACAAAGGGAAGGTGTTAGCACCCTTTGTATCCATGGTTATCCATGGGCTCTTAATTGCTCGATCACTTATATTATTTTTGTCTGAAAAAAAAGTGTTTGTGAATTGTTTGGAAAATTGTTTTTGGAAAGAGAATTTAACTTTGTAATGATTCTTGTATGAATATATACAAAGTAGTTATCTCGTTTAGTTTTGAAAATTGTTTAGAAAAATATAACTCGGTAATGATTCTAGTATGAATGTATACCAAGTGGTGATTTTCTGAAGATATTTTGAAAGGTGTGAGGTGTGAAAATTGTTTTTAGATTGTGAGCCAACAATTAAGAGTTATACCGACCCAAGGTCTTTATGAGCATTTCCTATCCTTATGAGGGTAAAACTGTCCTTATTATTGAGAAATAAGTAGTTTTATCCTTTGGATGTTTAAGGGTCATCGTAGGGTCATCGATAGGTCATTGAAGGCAACAGTTACGAGGATATCTTAGCATTCGAAGGGACTATCATCTTTTAACCGTAGGCAACATCGGAGGGTCATCGAGGGACAAAGTTGTATATTCGAAGGCAACATCCGAGGGACTATAATTTATTTTATGATGATTTAACCGAAGGGTCTTTGCTAAGGGTATCCCCACGTTCGCGGGACATGACCGTAATATCGTAATCGTAAGGCAACAAAGAGAGGTCCAAGATCACTTATTCAAAGGCAAAGTTTTACAATTAATTATATAATTAGGATGAAACTCCACATTAAAATTATTAAAAATAATATATTAAAAAATTAATACATTAGAAATTAATACATTAAAAATTAATTTAGGGTGAAACTCCACAAGGGTATCCCACAAATAAAGTGGAATACCTAGCCAATAACCTTTTCCTGGGATATGTGAACCTTTACGAAACTCAAAAAAAGAAACATGTCAGAACACCAAATCAGGGTGCAATCGAAGATTACACCGGAGAAATATCACAACAATAAATAGGATAGGATGAATAATGCATGGCTATGATAAAAACATAAAAAAACAGACTAGAAGAATCAGGTACTGTCTCGTTCGCCTCTGCCTCGCCTAGCGAAGGCCACGGATTTTGAATTTGAAAACAGCCCCATGTTAGGAACTTTGAATTTTATGGCATTTTATCACAGGAATAACATGGTCAAACATTCAGGGTATTCAGGCGTATTTAGATTCCCATACGAAAGCAAATTATATATCAACATTTAATCATGATACATTATATATGTAGATATGGCCAATTGAAAGTATAAACAATAGAGATACGCAAACCTGTTTGCCAATTCAAGGTTGAAGGGATTGACCACTTGTAGTATCGGAATAAGTTAGGCAGCGGGAATTGGACGGCGATGGCTTCGGTGCAGATGGGCTGCCTTCAGGGTTTCTTTACTCTGAATTCTCCGGGTAGGCAGGGTTCCTATGCCAAAGTTTCTATCCGTCCTTCTCTGTTCTCTCTCTTTCTTTTTCCTCAAGGTTTTGTTCCAAGGAAACCTCAGAGTGTTTTGCTTCTCTTCCTTCTTTCTCCAGTGAATCTCCCAGTGTAAACTCCAAGTCCAACTCCCCCTACTGAAACTTCAGTACTTATAGACTAATTTCGTGGGTAATGGGCTTGGAATGAGGGAGACCCAAGTCCAAAATAATTTGTTATATTTTATTTATTTATTTATTTTAATTATTTAATTAATTAATTAATTAAAAAAAAAAAATTCTCTTTTTTTTTTCTTTTTTTTTTCGTTTTTTTTTTTTTTCGTTTTTTTTTTTTTTTAGGAAAAATGATGGGTAATTTTTGGGGTATGACACTACCGAAGATGTTGCCAAGCAGGAAGTGGAGGAAATGCTGAAAATCATCCGTAAGAGTGATTTTGATGTGGTAGAACAGTTGGGGCATACTCCGTCTAAGATCTCGATGTTATCCTTGTTATTATCTTCTGAATCTCATGCCAAAGCGTTGATAAAATTCTTGAAGACTGCTCATGTACCTCAGGAGACCTCCGTCGATCAGTTCGAAAACTATGTTGCTAACCTGGCTGTTGACAATGGCCTAGGCTTTTCCGATGCTGACCTGACACCAGCAGGAAAGAATCATAATAGAGCTCTACATATCTCCATTGAGTGTGAGGGGATCACCTTGTCTCACGTATTGATCGACAATGGCTCTTCTTTGAATGTGCTGCCGACAGCTGTGCTCGATAAACTTGATTGTAAGAGCATCGAATTGAAACCTAGTGATACTGTGGTAAGTGCGTATGACGGTGCGAAAAGTGTTGTCCATGGTGAAGTGGTTTTCCCTATCAAGATAGGACCTCAAGTCTTCAACACTACCTTTCACGTGATGAACATCCGTCCTGCCTATTCCTGCTTGCTGGGACGCCCTTGGATTCATGGGGCAAATGTCGTAGCTTCATCTCTCCATCAAAAGCTGAAGTATCCAATAGAGGGTAAGATTGTCACTGTGTGTGGAGAAGAAGAGTATATTGTCAGTAGTGTGCAGGCCTTCAGATACGTCGAGATGGATGGCGAATTCTTTGAGACTCCCTCTCAGTCATTTGAAATGATGCATCCGACCAGCCCTGTCCTTAAGCCAACTTCCCTCGTGCCCGAAGTCATTCGTGCCCCTCCTGCTATGATTTCTCTGAAAGATGCTCAAGCCATGGTTGAAAATGGTGGTCGTACTGGTACAGACCCCAATTTTGGCCCTAAGATCCCTCATGGCCCATATCATATCATATCATGGCCTCAAGGATCTTTGCATGCCCTAGATTCCCTCCTAGTGGGTGGGTTGCCTTGTGAGTTTGATTCTTGATCACCAAGCATGTATTGCCTTTGTATATCATTGCTTTTCATATGTTTACTAACCAAAAGTACAAAAATATTGTCATCTAACCATGTTACTTGCAGCTGAAGCAATCATCAATCAATCAGTCTAACCAGTCATTAAACAATGGATGGTGGCCATTCTTGAAGAATTTGGGCACCATGATCAATCATCAAGAGTTCATATGAGTTGTAACATCAATTTGGATCAAGATATCAAGTGGTAGGGGCTTGGAATTCATCAGAACATGGTTCAGTCCAGCAAAACCCTAGAAAGTCAACCTTTGGTCAACTGTACATTTAATTAGTGATTTGATGGTGGGAATTGGTCCGAGAGGTCTCATTCATGTCCACATAGGCCTCATATATCATTTCAAACACCATCATGGAAGAATTTGAAGTCAAACAAGAAATTTCCAAAAATAGAAACTTGACCTGTAATTGGAATTTGCCAAAAATGGAAACTTCTTGATCCTAAACTTACATCATGATACAAGCTTCAAATGAATTTTTGCCCAACATGAAAGTTGAAGATCTTGTTCTCCCATTTCCAAAAAGTCCAAGAACACTCAATTCCCATGTATGGTTGGCAAGTTATGATCAAATCATTTTCAGAAATTTTTTGAACTTCAAAAGGCCATATCTCTCAAACCATTTGGCGAAATTGGGTGGTTTTTTTTGCAACAAGTCACATTTGATCCCCTCTTTCCAAATATGTCATCATCATTCACCAAAACATCATAGATCAAAATGGCATTTTTGGAATGGCATGATTTATTTTCAAGTGAGGGTGAAAAGTGAATTTTCAAATTAACCACTTCCAACACATTTTGCCAATTGGAAAAGTTCTGAAATGGTATTTTGGACATGTTAGAGGCCCAATTCGAGCTGCAGCCATGCACATGCACCACTTGAGTGGAATTTCATAATTAACCATAAAACATGTCATTTTTACAAAATCCCAATTACCACTTTCACTAATGAGGCTTAGCTCCTTAAACAACAAATATATATCACAATTTCTCTCTGAAGAAGCCCTAGCAGCCTCAGATAGCAAACAGAAAATCATTTTTCTCTCCATTCATCATTTTGCATTTTGAACTTTTTCTTGAAGAAATCTCAAAGAGCACGATTCTTCTTTGTCTGCTTCATCATTTATCATCCTTTGTGAGCTCATTGCAAGCAGCATTCCACGACTGTAAGCCATTTTCCAGTTCTGTTTCTCCAAGCTCCATTAATGGCAATTTTCGATTTGAGCTAAAGGCAAGGTTGCTGAGCCAAAACATCTTAACCATTCATCATCTGGAGCTTGAACCTTCATCTGTTTCGGACCAAAACCATCAAACAACAACTATATCACAACTGCTCTTCACTTTTGGTAAGATTTCGAGTCTCTCTATTTCCTAAATCATGTCATGCTTTAGTTAGATTATGCTATGCTGGTCACAATGAACTTTAAATCACTAAAAATGGTTGAGCTATGTGTGAGAAATCTGGTTTTTAATTTTTACATCCAAACATGTTTTTGCTTGTTGCTCCTTTGTTAGCTCGATTTAGGATATATGGATGTTGGATTATGAATGTGTGTGGTCTGCTGGTTCGAATGCTATGGTTGTTGTTTAATTTTGAGACAAAATTTTTTTCACGATTTTTGGAGAAGATGAAGGAAGTATTGTAGCTCACAAACCCTAATTTTCCATGTTTGCCCAGAATTCCTGTTCACGTGTGTGCATGAGACTTTACTGTTCCATTAGCCAACAGCCAATCAAAACATTTCCAGCCATGAGCCAATACGCCGCGTTTCATTAAGTTGGCCCAATATTTACAAATTTGCCATCCCCGTGCCATTGGTCTCGTTAAGTCATGTGTGTTTTCAATATTCATTTCATTTTGTTACATCATCTTGCAAAAATCATATCACATTCATAATTATCCAAAATTCATGAAACTTTTTGCATATTGTTCATCTCAATCTCTAGTTATTTGTCATGATTTTTCCAGAATTTTTGGATGAATGGTTTTTTAATTATGCTAGGGTTTGTGACATGTGCTCATATTTTGTACCTTTTGCCAAAACATTTGTGAAATGATGATACTTTGTCTAATGGTTTCCAAATTTTTTGTGCTTAAGCTAGACACATTCATGGTAATTTTGGTTTAGAGTTTGTGAATTTATCATATCTGGTTTGTGAGTTATGATTTTTTGAATTAGGGTGTGACAATTTGTGTCACACCATTGATGTCTAACTTCATGATTTTCATTACCATGCTTCTTGAACTCAAATTGGTTTGAATTTTTGCATGAATGTACTCTTGGATGTCTAGTTTACATGTGAATTTTCTTGGAATTATTTGTGGCATTTCCTAATTGTTTGGGATTTTCTCCTCTGTTTGACCAAAATGTTGACTTTTGTGATACATGTTCCCATTTCATTTGTGAAATTCTCATACCTAATTGGATGAACTTGAAATTTGACATGTGATTAGTAGACATCTTAAGCTTTGACATGGTTTTAATCCCATTCATTTCTCATATGTTGTCACTGATTTATGAATTATTGAAGTTGATACATGTTTGGTTGACTTCTTTGAGCATGCTTGAACTTGCCTTGCCTTTCTGATTTTCATTTCCCTACTTCCCTTGATCCAAATGAGCTGAAATTTGATATTCTTATCATGTTATGGATTATGATTGATCATGAATTATTTGATGATTTATTGAAGTGTTTATGATTGGTTTTGAGTTGAGTCTTGCTGTTGACTTCTATGAGCTTCTATATGCCATGCCTTGACCTAATTTGCTTGTGAAATCATGATGATGAATGATATGAATGTGGAACCAATTGAGTTTGTTTCTTGATTGTCTTAACTTGATTTTGGTTGAATTTCATTTGCTGTTTTGACTTTCTCATCCCTTTTTGACCCTAGGCTTGTCCTAGTGGTCTTGTTGCTCATGTTTGAGTTCATTGTTTCAGGTTAAGCAACAAATGCTTCAAAGAGATCAATACAAATTGTTTGAGCTTGATTGTTTATCATGACTAACTTGCTTGTTTTGTAGGTTGCTTGGCTCACAAGCCTTGAGTCTTGTGCATTGCACATTTTAATCAATTGTGTTGACTGTTGATTTTTATCTCCTTTTGACTTTAACTTTGAATTGAGTACTGATTCTGATTGACTGTTTCAGGTACCTTTAGTTGCTTAGTTCTTTAAGAACTTGCTTTGCTTTGCTTTATAGCAATTTGCATTGAGGTATAATCCCTTTTCTTCATGTAGTCTGGAAGACCTGGCCTGTTACTTGGCCAGGCAACTGTCTGAAGTCCTCCTTAAGAGGCAATGCTTGTGTGTGTTTACTTTTGTCCCAAGCAGGAAAAGTCCTTTTAATAAGGCAATTGGTAGATCAAAGAGATATGTAACCTATCTCCTACTATTCTGTGAGTCTTCCCCTTGCTCCCATTACATGGTTGTAGCATTGAGATCCAAACCCAAGATCTATAGAGTCAATAATCTGTGGAGAGAGTTCCTACTTTCTGAACTCCCACACCTTCTGATATTCAAATGCTCTCCCTGACCAGGGATAAGAGCAATGAGGCACACCCCTCATATCTTTTCATCTGCTTCACCTTAGCCCCCTCAATGGCAAGGTTAAGAGCACCATTAACCCTATTCCAGTTGGCTTCAATGCCTAACCCTTTGTGTGAGCCTGATTGTTTGGTTATAGTGTGTGCTGAATGACTTCATTGATTGATTGCTTATCTCATATACACATGTCTGCTTGCATGCTTTGTGCATTTATCATCATTAATTGCTTATTAGTGCATGATCATCTCATTTGTCTTTATGACTTATCATTGTTGTTTACCCATTGAGGACAATTGTAAGACCATCCATTGGCCATTGCTCCTAGGATATGGAAGTGAGTATAAGACCATCACATTGGCCACTCATCTCATCTTTTCTTTGATGCATTTGTTTGTTGTATGTGAGGATGCAATTGTAAGTCCCTGCAAGTTGGCATTTGTATTCCTAGGACCATACTGTGGAGGTTAGAGTAAGCCCAGATAGATTGGCATCTGACATCCATGTTTTGCTTTTGTTTATGTGAGGATGCAATTGTAAGTCCCTGCAAGTTGGCATTTGCTTTCCTATGATCATATGTTGGATATTGGTATAAGTCCAGACAGATTGGCATTCGGCATCCTTGTTTCTTTGTTTAGGAGATTGGTGTAAATCCATCTATTGGTATCCGGTATCCGTTTTGTTTGTGAGATTGGAGTAAGACCATTGAGTGGCATCCGGTATCATTTGTTTGCTTATTTTTGCTATTGCTCATTGCCATTCCAAAGGACACACTTGAGTCATCTCCTATATGATTTCAAGAGGTGAACCTCTTAGGAAGTTTTACACTCCATCCTCATCCATTCATCCCCATTTTGTCCTAAACCTTTTCACACATTACTTTCAAACTTGAGATAAATATTGTGCAAACATCTTCATGCTTTTAAATCAAAAACCTGGACCCCAAGTCCTTGACTTTTTTTCAAACTCCATTTCATAACACTTCTTTTGAATCAATCCTAATCATACTTTGACTCTACTTTCATAATCACAATCAATTAACTTCACCCATTCAATTGTTTTGGCTTTGTCCATTCCTACTAAGTTTTCATGCATTAGCCATAGGTTTCAATTATCATTGTGGTTGATGTAAACCTCACCCTATCCTTAGTGAGTCGACTATAAGACTTCCGTACTGAAAACAGGGTTAACCCCTCTAGTACGTCGAAGCTATCCTCGCGTGGTGGATGTTGGTCTTGGTCGAGTTTTCTCCCATTGATAATGAAGAGCCTCAGTGCTATTGTTTAAAATTGAATCCACCAACTTTTGGAAATCTTTTAGCCGAACTACGGCGTTTTGATCCTTACCTTTGATGGAAGGTACGTAGGCAACGGGTTCATCCGTTCGAACACAAAAATAATTAACATGTACATTCTTTTCTCATCATCCCAATCATGTTTGCACAATAAATATGTCATAACAAATAACAATTTTATACAACAAGTGTGAAAAGGGCTCCCTAGGAGTACCTAGGACGTAGTGGGTGCCTAACACCTTCCCATTGCGTAATTTACCCCTTACCCAGACTCTCTGATCTTTTTATTAGTTTTCTACGTGTAAAACTTCTTAGGCTTTTGTTCGCTTTTTAGCCAGTCCTTTGGATAAATAAAAGTGCGGTGGCGACTCGAAATCTTTGTATACCTTGCTTATGATTTAATCGATAGATCATATAGCGACGAATACACCGCTACAGAAAAGTGGCGACTTCACTGGGGAATAAAACCCTGGTTGTATTGCCTACTTTTCACCTTTGTTGTGCTATATTGTTATTTGTTATATGACATATTTTTGTACCATTTGGGAGAACTGTATTGATTGTAATGTTTGAATTGCTTGATATACAATTGCTGTTTGCTTTGGTGATCTGTGAGATGAGTTCTATACCCGAACTCGAGTGCACTCTAGGATAGGAGAATGGCATAGTCTTGTTGACTGGTGTGGAGTATTCCTTAGCCAGTTGACTTGCGATTCCATTCACTTGGTGGAGGTCATGTTGGACTAATAATGCCACACGAGTTATTTGTGTTTAGGCATTATTCTTTCAATCATGCGCCGCAGAAGCCAAGGACCTTAGTTTACCAAACCCCTCTTGGCCTATTTTTAGGAACGTAGTGCGGAGGTCGTTCAGATGTAAGTTCTGATGCGATTGTTACGCGATACTACACTCATAAGAGCTTCTCTTGAGAATATTCTTGGAATACGAGTATTCGTTCCTCCGATAATATTCGAAAGATGGAACGATGATTATGGGAACCTCTGATAGAACATGTCTGGCAGGTTTAAACCCTAGTACACTCCCTTTGGGTGGTTCTTAACCGAGACTCCATGCTCGTGACTCTCAACAAACCCGTGATTCGTGGTTGAGTCGTTCAGACACCGTTAATATCAATGGAACCCGGATCAGGTGTAAAACCTAAAATCCACCAAAGCGGTTGGTTGATATTAAGGATGTTCGAGCCGGTTCATGTACCGTTAATATCAATGGAACTTGGGTGTCGATAAGGTGAAAACCTAAATCCACCAAAATGGATGATTGATATTAAGGATACAACGAGCTTTCCCACGACCTTTGTCTGGTGTGCTTTGCTTGATCCTTGAGTGTGATTGTTGCATTCATGCATTCATGCATTCATCTGCATCCATATCATCAGAAAAAAAGAAAATTTTCAGGGAACTCAAAGGAGTTTATTTGCAAAATTTCTCAAACATGGAAAAACCGGGAAAAAAATTTCACCTGATATATCTGATGAGATATTCTCATATACGATCAAAATGTTTAAATATTTCAAAGTTTGCAAATAAAACCCTCGAGTTCCTTTGAAATAAAAAACAAGCATATGCATAAACACTTCATGCATCATTCGCATAAGCAGGTGTTTTGTTCCGGTCTCCCGTCCTGTGGTCCGACCCTGCGACCTTCATTTATTTTGAAGACACACTTCGTCGGTACTATACCAGAGCCAACTCTGCCAGATTGATGGATCATTTTGAGCCAGAAAGCTGTGAACTCAGAGAGATATTTGCCTGACTATGTACTGTTGATAGATTTATTCCTGGTTAACCAATCCCGGGCTGGCATTGGCTACTGTTCTGGGGCATGTAATGAGCAAGGTTTGTTCAAGAGTGGAGGATTTATCCATGATGATCAACCTGAAGAAGAAGCTGCTGCTATCTTGGAAAGGGATGCAGAAGATGTGAACAATTTCATCATTCCTGGTGGTGTCTGCCACAATTGGGTCGCTGTAGATGTTCCTACAGTCATCCATAGATCAGAGTAAAGGTTCACTTTGTTTAAAACCCTTCTCCCATGCCAAAAGGAGAAGTGATGACATTGTCGGCAGCATTTAATACAATGATGTTTTCATTCAATTAATGCATTGTTAAACATTTGTTTTTCCATTTGTTTTCACTTTTTGCTTTTTGCATGAAATCAGTGATCACAAAAAACCCTGAAAAACAATAAAACAACATTTTTCATCTGCATAATGGTTTGTTTGTTTAAATTCAAAAGCTTTTCATTATCCAGAATCATTATGCAGGGATTTCTAAACCCATTGAACATAATGATCCAACGCCATCTCCCAATCTTGAATTCTTTGTATTCGAAGCAGAGGAAGATGATGTTGAAGGGGATTCTTGACGAGATTACCCGTCTTCTTGAACACCAAAGGAGCTCATTCAGCTGTATCATGAAAATCAGCAGAACAGTCAAACTGGGGCATTACAAATGTAAAAAAAAAAAAAGAGGAAAGAGGGGGAAAAAAAAAGATGAAAATTCAAAAAAAATCAGAAAATTTTTTCAAATATTTTCAAAAAAAAAAAGAAAAAAGAAAAATTATACCCTCAAGTCCCAAGTTGACTGATGCTGAATGGATTCAAAGTCGTTATGACCAATTGAATTTGATTGAAGAGAAGCGGTTAACTGCCATGTGTCATGGTCAGTTATATCAGCAGAGAATGAAGAAAGCATTCGATAAGAAGGTCAAGCCTCGTGTGTTCCGAGAAGGTGACCTCGTGCTCAAGAAAGTTTTGTCTTTCGCGCCCGATTCCAGGGGCAAGTGGACTCCAAACTACGAGGGTCCATATGTTGTTAAGAGAGCCTTTTCAGGCGGAGCATTGATGCTTACAACAATGGATGGGGAGGATTTCACTCGTCCTGTGAATTCAGATGCAATCAAGAGGTACTTTGCCTAGAAAAAAAAGTATATGCAAATGAAAAAACAGAATGGCTCGCTAAGTTGAAAACCCGAAAGGGCGGCTTAGGCAAAAATGAGCGTCTCGGTGGAGAACCCGCAAGGGTAATCCAGGCAAAAATTAGAGACTTGAAAAAAAAAGAATATTTGCATCCCGCTAGATTGAGTACCTCACCCTGGGGCAATCTAGGCAAAAATTAGGGATTTGGCAAGTAACTGCATCCTGACAAGACTTTCTGTTTACCAGTCGTCATTTCGTCAGAAGATTCTCGATTCGTCGTCAACCGAAGCTTCGGATACATCGAGACTCAAATTGGTAGAGAAAGGATCATTATGTTCAATGTAGCCCTTTTCCAATATATATCACTGATTTCAAATTTGTACAGATCTATGGGGTCTTGCCATTTGCAGGCTACCATTCCATCAAGTCAATTTGAGCTTTTTATCCAATCATTTGCACTCTTATTTGTTTCAATTCAACAAATGTTTTGCATGATTTAATTGATAAAATATCATTGTTTTAAACAAATCAAATTTTTCAAAAAAATTTTGTTTTAAACAAAGTGAACATTCACAAGGTTGAAAGGATACTCAAGAATATCTCAATGCTCTCCCAAGGGTGGCATGATCTCCAACAGGTAAGACATTTGTTCATATTCCTGGTTTGGTTGTATCTTCTTTCTTCAGATCTTTGTTGAGGTTGTTCCTCAAACAGAATTGTTGTTGGGGTTGTTCCCCAGTATAGTCGCAAGCAGAGTGTTGTTGAAGACTTCGTTTTCTCCAGCAGCAATCTTCCCCAGCATGGGTGTTTCCTTGTGAGTTTCGGCGGTTGATTGGTTTGTCATCTTGGTGCCCCGTCACTTTCTCCAGTGGGTCGCCTGCCCCAGACTTTATTTGTCTCCTCAGCACAGTCATGAGTAGAGCTGTTATTGATATCCCCATCGGAGTCGCGAGCAGAGCTGTTTGTCACTCTTCCCAGTGCAGTTGCCAGCGGAATTGTCTGTTTCCTCAGCACGGTCGCTTTCTTTTTGAAAGACTCGGTAAGTCAGCGGTTTGATACCCGGTACTTTACCCTTTCCCCGGCAGTCGTCCGCGGATTTGTTGCTATCTCTCCATCAGAGTTTTTCTCTTCAGCAGAGCAGGATTTATTTTCCTATTCAGTGGTTGATTTGGGTTGACATCCCAGTATTTGCATCCATCTTTTCCTCAGCGTAGTCTGCAGAATGTTTGTTGTGGCAGTTTTGCCTGTTGAATGCTCCTTCAATCCCCAGTATGGTCGGACGATGGCTCTAGCATACAGAGAACGGATTGATTTCCTGACTGTTTGTGATCCCCAGTAGAGTGGCTCCTATTGCAGAATCTACTTGTTGTGATCAGTTTGCTATATATATTCTCCCCAAGTAGAGTGGTTTGTTGTAGAATCTACTTGTGTGGTACTTTCTCCCTCAGTGGGTTGTTCCCCAGCGGAGTTATATGGATTTGCTTCTACAGCAGTTCGTGCTTGTGCAACGCACTTTTTTGTTTCTCAGTTGACACTGGGATCCCCTGCAGATACTTTGGGACTTCTCTTGTTCTCCAACAGATTCGTCTTGGTGGCTGTTTTGCCTGTTGTGACTTTCTGTACCCTGATTGGGTTGTTTCCTGATATCTCTGATCCTCTGCTTCTTCAGCAGTACCCGCAGATCTTTGCTTGACAGCATATAGATCTTCGCAGATTGGCTCTCCAGCTGGTTTTTCCCCTGGAAGTATAATACCGGGCGTTTGATTCCTGGACCTGTTGTGTTAAAACTGTCTATTTTGTCAGCATTCATCAAACATAAATCACGCATATTCATGCATATTCATAAAACATTCAGATATTCATGTTGCATTTCTTACCATATATCCTTTGTTTGTTGTTTCCTGCACGGGTGATATAGATCTCTTTATAGATCTTCCCAAAGCAGATGTCGGGTGTCAAAATCTCTCCATATAGAGTCAGCCCCATAAGCAAAAAATGTCTGTTGTCTTTCCTTCTGCAGTTCCCCACCGAGATATATCCTCGTGGATGACGGTTTCTTCCGTTTCCTCCCAACACATATATTGGGATGGATTTTCCTATTTGAGTTACATCCTCATTAGGACATGTCTTGATTCAGTCTGTCTTTTCGGATTATTCCCGAATTGGCTATTTGTCAAATGTCTTGTGCTTCCCAGTGGGTTGTTCCCCAGCGGAGTAGTTTTGGGCCTCTACCCCCATAGTCGGTAGTTATAAGTCCTATTTTTCCTGGCTTTCTTGACAGAATTTGTGGTTATACACCTTTTATTCCCCAGCCAGAGTTGTTGGTTTTCTACCTCATACCGGTAGTTGTAAATCCTATTTTCCTGCTCTCCAGCATTTTGTGGTTTGTTATAAACCCTATCTTGGTTTCCCGTGCGGATTTGTGATTTGTTCTATCCCCACGCAGAGTTGTTGGTCTTCTACCCCGTATTCGGTAGATGTAAACCCTAATTTTGTGGTTATCCCCACCAGAGTTTGGCCTTCTGCCTACAAACCAGCAGTCGTAAGTCCTATCTTTGCGGTTTTTCTACTTACAAACCGGTAGTTGTAAACCCCGTTCTCTCCCCTTGCAGAGTTAACTTTGTTGTTCATCCCAACCGATGACAATTTCCCCCTTGTGGTTATCTTCATCTAGTTCTTGATGTTGATTTTCCTTTGCTTGGATAAGTTGCTCAGATCAGCACTTATATCCCCAGCAAGTCTTTTGTGGATAATTGCCGTACGATAGCAATTTTATCCCCAGCGGGTCCTTTCACCTTTTGTCAGTGATTGTGTTCCCCGGATCATTGATTTTCATCAATGCATCCTCAGCAAGTCTTCTTTCATTTACCCCCTTTATTGGTAATGTCTGTTGCTCCCTTTGACTGGTCATCATTATATACCTAGTTTGGTATCCCGATGCCTTTCTTTTCGGTTGATTTATCCTTTATTAACCCAGTAACCGGTTGTGGATAATCTTCCATGCGAGTATATTATTCACGGTCTGCCGGTAATGAATAATGTATCTCATGCACTATTCAGTCGAAGCCTTTTGTGTTTTCTTTGTTGAGTAAGATTCGTTATTTCCCCTTGTGGAATCGAATATTTCTGTGCTGTCGGATAATTGCCGGATGCTTGCAATTTATCCCTTTGAGTTGTCTTTCGTTTACCCGGATGCTTGGTATCGATTGTCTCTCTTTTTGGTTAGTCACCTATTATATACTTCGGTATCTCTGGTGTCTTTTCCTTTCGAGTATATTATTCACGGTCTGCCGGTAATGAATAATATGTCTCATGCGCTCTTTGGTTGGAGTCCTTTGTTGATTCTTCCCCAGCTGAGCAAGATTCGTATTCTTTGTAGAATCGAATATCCATCCTTTAACCAGTTTGTGTTCGGATGATGAGTGTTTTGGCATATATACCAATTCACGTTTTCGGTAGATCACCTATTATATACCCAGTAACCGGTATCTCTGGTGTTTCTTACCATGCGAGTTTATTATCTACGTTCTGACGGTAATAGGTAATATATCTCATGCGAGTATTCTTATCCACGGTCTGCCGGTAATGGATATTGTATCTCATGCACTCTTTGGGTTTGTGTCCCCAGATGAGTAAGATTCGTTTTTCCCGTTGTGGATTCGAATGTCCATCTTGTAAGTCGATTTGCTTTTTCAAGCTCTCCTTTCGGATGATGAGTGTTTTGGCATATATACCAATTCACGCTTCGGTCGGCCACCTATTATATACCTCGGTATCCCTGGTGTTCCTTCCTTTCTGCTCCCTATTATGACCTCGGTCCCTTGTGGAGTCAGATTTTCTTGAGTTCATGTACCTTTTCCAGGTCTTTCTCAGATGTTGGTTGATTGATATCTCTCACCCTTATACCGGTCTTAGATACTCATTCTTCCTGAGCTTGTTACCCTTATACCGGTAACACCTCATTTCTTTGGTACTTCCTCAGTGAAGTTTTCCTGTTGCTTCTCCCCGGGAGTCAGCTTGTGGCTTTCCAATGGATTTATTTTCCTTTGGAATTCTTTTCCCCAGTGAGGTCTCCAGTCTGTTTTCTGTTCTTCTAATCAGAGTCGTGTCTTGTTCACGCATTTCTTTTTTCTTACTATCCCCAACAAGAGTCTTGTTAGAGTCTCTGTTCCTGGTGAGCGTATTACTCCGATGGATCGTCTTTTCTTCTGTGTGAACCGTATTCCCCACAGAGTTTGTGTCTTTTGCATGCATACATTTGCATCATGAGGTCTCTTAGGGACCAAAATTTGTCTAATTACTGTTATTTAAGCCCATTCTACCGCGTCGAGATGAAGATTTCTAAACTTCACTTCTCCGGCTAGAATGACCTTAAATAGGGGCATCTGTAAGACCCCAATTTTGGCCCTAAGATCCCTCATGGCCCATATCATATCATATCATGGCCTCAAGGATCTTTGCATGCCCTAGATTCCCTCCTAGTGGGTGGGTTGCCTTGTGAGTTTGATTCTTGATCACCAAGCATGTATTGCCTTTGTATATCATTGCTTTTCATATGTTTACTAACCAAAAGTACAAAAATATTGTCATCTAACCATGTTACTTGCAGCTGAAGCAATCATCAATCAATCAGTCTAACCAGTCATTAAACAATGGATGGTGGCCATTCTTGAAGAATTTGGGCACCATGATCAATCATCAAGAGTTCATATGAGTTGTGACATCAATTTGGATCAAGATATCAAGTGGTAGGGGCTTGGAATTCATCAGAACATGGTTCAGTCCAGCAAAACCCTAGAAAGTCAACCTTTGGTCAACTGTACATTTAATCAGTGATTTGATGGTGGGAATTGGTCTGAGAGGTCTCATTCATGTCCACATAGGCCTCATATATCATTTCAAACACCATCATGGAAGAATTTGAAGTCAAACAAGAAATTTCCAAAAATAGAAACTTGACCTGTAATTGGAATTTGCCAAAAATGGAAACTTCTTGATCCTAAACTTACATCATGATACAAGCTTCAAATGAATTTTTGCCCAACATGAAAGTTGAAGATCTTGTTCTCCCATTTCCAAAAAGTCCAAGAACACTCAATTCCCATGTATGGTTGGCAAGTTATGATCAAATCATTTTCAGAAATTTTTTGAACTTCAAAAGGCCATATCTCTCAAACCATTTGGCGAAATTGGGTGGTTTTTTTTGCAACAAGTCACATTTGATCCCCTCTTTCCAAATATGTCATCATCATTCACCAAAACATCATAGATCAAAATGGCATTTTTGGAATGGCGTGATTTATTTTCAAGTGAGGGTGAAAAGTGAATTTTCAAATTAACCACTTCCAACACATTTTGCCAATTGGAAAAGTTCTGAAATGGTATTTTGGACATGTTAGAGGCCCAATTCGAGCTGCAGCCATGCACATGCACCACTTGAGTGGAATTTCATAATTAACCATAAAACATGTCATTTTTACAAAATCCCAATTACCACTTTCACTAATGAGGCTTAGCTCCTTAAACAACAAATATATATCACAATTTCTCTCTGAAGAAGCCCTAGCAGCCTCAGATACCAAACAGAAAATCATTTTTCTCTCCATTCTTCATTTTGCATTTTGAACTTTTTCTTGAAGAAATCTCAAAGAGCACGATTCTTCTTTGTCTGCTTCATCATTTATCATCCTTTGTGAGCTCATTGCAAGCAGCATTCCACGACTGTAAGCCATTTTCCAGTTCTGTTTCTCCAAGCTCCATTAATGGCAATTTTCGATTTGAGCTAAAGGCAAGGTTGCTGAGCCAAAACATCTTAACCATTCATCATCTGGAGCTTGAACCTTCATCTGTTTCGGACCAAAACCATCAAACAACAACTATATCACAGCTGCTCTTCACTTTTGGTAAGATTTCGAGTCTCTCTATTTCCTAAATCATGCCATGCTTTAGTTAGATTATGCTATGCTGGTCACAATGAACTTTAAATTACTAAAAATGGTTGAGCTATGTGTGAGAAATCTGGTTTTTAATTTTTACATCCAAACATGTTTTTGCTTGTTGCTCCTTTGTTAGCTCGATTTAGGATATATGGATGTTGGATTATGAATGTGTGTGGTCTGCTGGTTCGAATGCTATGGCTGTTATTTAATTTTGAGACAAAAAAATTTTCACGATTTTTGGAGAAGATGAAGGAAGTACTGTAGCTCACAAACCCTAATTTTCCATGTTTGCCCAGAATTCCTGTTCACGTGTGTGCATGAGACTTTACTGTTCCATTAGCCAACAGCCAATCAAAACATTTCCAGCCATGAGCCAATACGCCGCGTTTCATTAAGTTGGCCCAATATTTACAAATTTGCCATCCCCGTGCCATTGGTCTCATTAAGTCATGTGTGTTTTCAATATTCATTTCATTTTGTTACATCATCTTGCAAAAATCATATCACATTCATAATTATCCAAAATTCATGAAACTTTTTGCATATTGTTCATCTCAATCTCTAGTTATTTGTCATGATTTTTCCAGAATTTTTGGATGAATGGTTTTTTAATTATGCTAGGGTTTGTGACATGTGCTCATATTTTGTACCTTTTGCCAAAACATTTGTGAAATGATGATACTTTGTCCAATGGTTTCCAAATTTTTTGTGCTTAAGCTAGGCACATTCATGGTGATTTTGGTTTAGAGTTTGTGAATTTATCATATCTGGTTTGTGAGTTATGATTTTTTGAATTAGGGTGTGACAATTTGTGTCACACCATTGATGTCTAACTTCATGATTTTCATTACCATGCTTCTTGAACTCAAATTGGTTTGAGTTTTTGCATGAATGTACTCTTGGATGTCTAGTTTACATGTGAATTTTCTTGGAATTATTTGTGGCATTTCCTAATTGTTTGGGATTTTCTCCTCTGTTTGACCAAAATGTTGACTTTTGTGATACATGTTCCCATTTCATTTGTGAAATTCTCATACCTAATTGGATGAACTTGAAATTTTACATGTGATTAGTAGACATCTTAAGCTTTGACATGGTTTTGATCCATTCATTTCTCATATGTTGTCACTGATTTATGAATTATTGAAGTTGATACATGTTTGGTTGACTTCTTTGAGCATGCTTGAACTTGCCTTGCCTTTCTGATTTTCATTTCCCTACTTCCCTTGATCCAAATGAGCTTAAATTTTATATGCTTATCATGTTATGGATTATGATTGATCATGAATTATTTGATGATTTATTGAAATGTTTATGATTGGTTTTGAGTTGAGTCTTGCTGTTGACTTCTATGAGCTTCTATATGCCATGCCTTGACCTAATTTGCTTGTGAAATCATGATGATGAATGATATGAATGTGGAACCAATTGAGTTTGTTTCTTGATTGTCTGGACTTGATTTTGGTTGAATTTCATTTGCTGTTTTGACTTTCTCATCCCTTTTTGACCCTAGGCTTGTCCTAGTGGTCTTGTTGCTCATGTTTGAGTTCATTGTTTCAGGTTAAGCAACAAATGCTTCAAAGAGATCAATACAAATTGTTTGAGCTTGATTGTTTATCATGACTAACTTGCTTGTTTTGTAGGTTGCTTGGCTCACAAGCCTTGAGTCTTGTGCATTGCACATTTTAATCAATTGTGTTGACTGTTGATTTTTATCTCCTTTTGACTTTAACTTTGAATTGAGTACTGATTCTGATTGACTGTTTCAGGTACCTTTAGTTGCTTAGTTCTTTAAGAACTTGCTTTGCTTTGCTTTATAGCAATTTGCATTGAGGTATAATCCCTTTTCTTCATGTAGTCTGGAAGACCTGGCCTGTTACTTGGCCATGCAACTGTCTGAAGTCCTCCTTAAGAGGCAATGCTTGTGTGTGTTTACTTTTGTCCCAAGCAGGAAAAGTCCTTTTAATAAGGCAATTGGTAGATCAAAGAGATATGTAACCTATCTCCTACTATTCTGTGAGTCTTCTCCTTGCTCCCATTACATGGTTGTAGCATTGAGATCCAAACCCAAGATCTATAGAGTCAATAATCTGTGGAGAGAGTTCCTACTTTCTGAACTCCCACACCTTCTGATATTCAAATGCTCTCCCTGACCAGGGATAAGAGCAATGAGGCACACCCCTCATATCTTTTCATCTGCTTCACCTTAGCCCCCTCAATGGCAAGGTTAAGAGCACCATTAACCCTATTCCAGTTGGCTTCAATGCCTAACCCTTTGTGTGAGCCTGATTGTTTGGTTATAGTGTGTGCTGAATGACTTCATTGATTGATTGCTTATCTCATATACACATGTCTGCTTGCATGCTTTGTGCATTTATCATCATTAATTGCTTATTAGTGCATGATCATCTCATTTGTCTTTATGACTTATCATTGTTGTTTACCCATTGAGGACAATTGTAAGACCATCCATTGGCCATTGCTCCTAGGATATGGAAGTGAGTATAAGACCATCACATTGGCCACTCATCTCATCTTTTCTTTGATGCATTTGTTTGTTGTATGTGAGGATGCAATTGTAAGTCCCTGCAAGTTGGAATTTGTATTCCTAGGACCATACTGTGGAGGTTAGAGTAAGCCCAGATAGATTGGCATCTGACATCCATGTTTTGCTTTTGTTTATGTGAGGATGCAATTGTAAGTCCCTGCAAGTTGGCATTTGCTTTCCTATGATCATATGTTGGATATTGGTATAAGTCCAGACAGATTGGCATCCGGCATCCTTGTTTCTTTGTTTAGGAGATTGGTGTAAATCCATCTATTGGTATCCGGTATCCGTTTTGTTTGTGAGATTGGAGTAAGACCATTGAGTGGCATCCGGTATCATTTGTTTGCTTATTTTTGCTATTGCTCATTGCCATTCCAAAGGACACACTTGAGTCATCTCCTATATGATTTCAAGAGGTGAACCTCTTAGGAAGTTTTACACTCCATCCTCATCCATTCATCCCCATTTTGTCCTAAACCTTTTCACACATTACTTTCAAACTTGAGATAAATATTGTGCAAACATCTTCATGCTTTTAAATCAAAAACCTGGACCCCAAGTCCTTGACTTTTTTTCAAACTCCATTTCATAACACTTCTTTTGAATCAATCCTAATCATACTTTGACTCTACTTTCATAATCACAATCAATTAACTTCACCCATTCAATTGTTTTGGCTTTGTCCATTCCTGCTAAGTTTTCATGCATTAGCCATAGGTTTCAATTATCATTGTGGTTGATGTAAACCTCACCCTATCCTTAGTGAGTCGACTATAAGACTTCCGTACTGAAAACAGGGTTAACCCCTCTAGTACGTCGAAGCTATCCTCGCGTGGTGGATGTTGGTCTTGGTCGAGTTTTCTCCCATTGATAATGAAGAGCCTCAGTGCTATTGTTTAAAATTGAATCCACCAACTTTTGGAAATCTTTTAGCCGAACTACGGCGTTTTGATCCTTACCTTTGATGGAAGGTACGTAGGCAACGGGTTCATCCGTTCGAACACAAAAATAATTAACATGTACATTCTTTTCTCATCATCCCAATCATGTTTGCACAATAAATATGTCATAACAAATAACAATTTTATACAACAAGTGTGAAAAGGGCTCCCTAGGAGTACCTAGGACGTAGTGGGTGCCTAACACCTTCCCATTGCGTAATTTACCCCTTACCCAGACTCTCTGATCTTTTTATTAGTTTTCTACGTGTAAAACTTCTTAGGCTTTTGTTCGCTTTTTAGCCAGTCCTTTGGATAAATAAAAGTGCGGTGGCGACTCGAAATCTTTGTATACCTTGCTTATGATTTAATCGATAGATCATATAGCGACGAATACACCGCTACAGGGTCAACTGATCAACGTACCGTACAAGTCTGACAAGTCTGGTCTGGGGTTTAACTCTGAAAAGATGGTCAAAGATCAAATTAATGCCGTAGAAGATGCTGATAGCGATTGTGACTTGGATAGCTGGATTTTCACAACAATTGGTGACGGACTCAATAATTGGAAGGCTGAAGACACTATCCTGATTTCCTTTAGTCAGGAGTAATTGTTATTTCCTATTTTTGTAAATTTTTACAATTGAACTTCTTGAAAGCATTGTGTCTGTGCCCGGGGCATAATAGCTAATTTGTTAAGGGTTTTGTCATCTTCATATGCATATTCATATTCAATAAATTATTGGACCTTTTTGCATTCAAATATTGCGCTCTTTATCTTTCTTGTCATCTTTCGAACAAGCCATGTTTTCTTACACATACTCACGTAACGAATTGCAGATCCACACCCACTCTGGATCCTGTTGATAATAGTTCTGCTACTATCAATTATGACTTCGAAAATCCGATCTACCAAACCGAGGATGGAAGTGAGGAAGATTGTGAAGTTCCTGAAGAACTTTCCAGACTAGTACTGCAAGAAGAAAAGACTATACAGCCGCATGAAGAGTCAATCGAAATTGTAAACCTGGGTACTGAAGTGGACAAGAAAGAAGTCAAAATAGGAGCAGGCTTGGAAAACAGTGTCAAAGGAAGATTGATTCAGTTGTTACATGACTACGTAGAGATTTTTGCTTGGTCTTACGAAGACATGCCAGGACTGGATACTGATATAGTAGTGCATCGGCTGCCAATGAAGGAACATTGTCGTCCTGTTAAGCAAAAGGTTCGTCGCATGCGTCCTGAAATGTCTGAAAAAATCAAAGCCGAGGTTATGAAACAATTTGATGCAGGTTTTCTGGCTGTTACTTCTTATCCTCAATGGGTTGCTAATGTGGTACCAGTGCCAAAGAAGGATGGTAAGGTGTGAATGTGTGTAGATTACAGAGATTTGAATAAAGCGAGTCCCAAGGATGACTTTCCACTTCCGCACATTGATGTTCTGGTAGATAACACCGCTCAACACAAGGTATTCTCATTCATGGATGGATTCTCAGGTTATAACCAGATTAAGATGGCGCCTGAGGACATGGAGAAAACTACGTTTGTGACGTAATGGGGCACTTTCTGTTATAAGGTAATGCCATTCGGTTTAAAGAATGCAGGGGCAACGTACCAGCGTGCTATGGTGGTTTTGTTCCACGATATGATCCATCATGAAATAGAGGTATATGTGGATGACATGATAGCCAGATCTCATACTGAAGAAGAACATCTCGATCATTTATACAAACTGTTTGAGAGGTTGAGGAAATACAAGTTGAGATTGAACCCGAACAAATGCACCTTTGGAGTAAGATCCGGTAAACTCTTGGGCTTTATTGTCAGTGGTAAAGGAATTGAGGTTGACCCGGCTAAGGTGAGAGCTATTCAAGAAATGCCAGTTCCCCGTACAGATAAAGAAGTCAGAGGTTTCTTGGGACGTTTGAATTACATTGCCCGGTTTATCTCTCATTTGACCGCTACCTGCAAACCCATCTTCAAGTTACTGAGGAAAAATCAAGAGATGATATGGAATGATGAATGTCAAGAAGCTTTTGACAAAATCAAGAAGTACCTCCAAGAACCTCCAATTCTGATGCCACCAGTTGAAGGCATACCTCTAATCATGTATTTGACCGTGTTAGAAAATTCAATGGGGTGTGTGTTGGGGCAACATGACGCGTCTGGTCGAAAAGAGCATGCCATATACTACCTTAGCAAAAAGTTTACCGACTGTGAAACAAGATACTCACTGCTCGAGAGAACTTGCTGTGCTCTGGCCTGGGCTGCTCGCCGACTAAGACAGTATATGTTGAATCATACCACTTTGTTGATTTCTAAGATGGATCCTATCAAATACATGTTTGAGAAACCTGCCCTCTCCGGAAGAATAGCAAGATGGCAGATGATTTTAACAGAGTATGATATCCAGTATACTACCCAGAAAGCAATCAAAGGAAGCGTGCTAGCTGATCATTTGGCTCATCAAGCAGTGGATGATTACCAATCTATGAATTTTGAGTTCCCAGATGAGGACGTCATGCTTGTTACTGATTACGAAGAACCTGGACCGAATGAAGGACCCGAAAGGGAATCCCGATGGACTATGGTTTTTGACGGATCTTCTAATGCATTGGGCAATGGTGTTGGTGTTGTAATTATTTCTCCCAAGGGTTGCCATACGCCTTTCACCGCTAGACTATGTTTTGATTGTACCAACAATATGGCCGAGTATGAAGCATGTATTTTGGGACTCAGGGCTGCCATGGACCTGAGAATCAAGTTTTTGAGTGTGTACGGAGACTCAGCCTTAGTAATCAGTCAGATCAAAGGCGAATGGGACACTAAACATCCGAATCTCATCCCTTATCGAGAGCGGGTGTTGACATTAATCCCATACTTTGAAAAGATTACATTCGAACATATTCCACGAGAAGAGAATCAGTTGGCAGACGCCTTGGCCACCATGTCATCTATGTTCAGAGTCAGATGGGACAATGAAGCTCCCATGATCACCATTGAGCGACTAGATGAACCTGCTTATTGTTATGAACTTAACGCGGATGAAATAGAAGAGAAACCTTGGTTCCACGAAGTAAAAAGATATTTAGAAGCTCAGGAATATCCTGAAGGGGCATCCATCAATGACAGAAAATTTATGAGGAAGTTTTCCGCTAAATTCTTTCTAAGTAATGGAGTATTATACAAACGTAATCATGATTCGACTTTGCTTCGCTGTGTGGATAAAAAGGAAGCAGAAAAGATTATGGAAAACATGCATGACAGTATTTTTGGGACTCATGCTAGTGGACATACGATGGCCAAGACGATTCTGAGATCAGGGTATTATTGGTCTACCATGGAAGCTGATTGCCACCATCACTCCAGAACTTGTCACAAGTGTCAGATCTATGCGGATAAAGTACATGTGCCTCCTGCTCCATTGAACGTGTTGACAGCCCCTTGGCCTTTTGCGATGTGGGGCATTGATATGATTGGAGAGATTAAACCTACTGCTTCCAACGGACATCGTTTCATTCTGGTCGCTATTGATTACTTTACAAAGTGGGTGGAGGTAGCCTCATTTGCTTCTGTTACCAAGAATGTGGTGGCACGATTCATCAAGAATAGTCTTATTTGTCGATATGGCATCCCTGAAAGAGTTATCACGGACAATGGCACCAATTTGAACAACAAAATGATTACTGAACTCTGCACGCAGTTCAAAATAAAACACCATAACTCTTCTCCGTACCGGCCAAAGATGAACGGCACCGTGGAGGCTGCTAATAAGAATATCAAGAAGATTATACAAAAGATGACAGTGACGTACAAAGACTGGCATGAGATGTTACCATTTGCTCTTCATGGTTATCGCACTTCAGTACGCACTTCGACAGGGGCAACTCCCTTCTCTTTAGTCTACGGAATGGAAGCCGTCTTACCTGTGGAAGTTCAGGTTCCCTCTCTAAGAATCATGAAAGAGGCAGGTTTAGACGAGGATGAATGGATTCAGACTCGACTCGATCAGATAAATTTGATTGATGAAAAGAGACTTGCGGCTGTTTGTCATGGGCAGATATATCAGAAGCGCATGACCCAGGCATTCAACAAAAATATCAAGAGACGGGTGTATCAAATTGGCGACTTGGTGATTAAGCGTATCATTCTACCACAAAGTGATCCCAGGGGAAAATGGACTCCCACATACGAAGGGCCATTTGTAGTTAAGAAGGTATTCTCTGGTGGAGCCATGATACTTGCTATGATGGATGGCGAAGACTTCCCACATCCCGTGAACGCAGACATAGTTAAAAAATACTACGCATAAAAGAGACCCGCTAGGTCGACGTACCTGGGCAAAAAAAAGGGTATCCTGGTGGGCTGAAAACCTGAAAAGGCGGTCCAGGCAAAAACTAGGGATAAACATATAAAAATGTACACCCGGCAAGTCGAAAACCTGAAAAGGCAGCTTGGGCAAAAAAGGGTATCCTGGTGGACTGAAAACCTGAAAAGGCGGTCCAGGCAAAAATTAGGGATTAAAAGCGTATGACTATGTCCCGTTCTCAGTCAGCTCCACCCAAGCCAAAGGGACTGAACAAGCCAATCGCTTCTATCCGACAGCAGGAGATGAGATGCTTGAAGACATAATGACAGTGGCAGAATTAAAATCAATAGGGCTTTTCCTTCATAGCTTTTTCTTTATGTTCTCGACAATTTCCTTTTACTAGGATTTCTGTCTCCTTGTGCTCAAATTGCCTGTTTATAGGCCCTCTTTCAAAATCAATACAATGTTATTTCCAAAAAGATGCTTTTGTTTTACTTTTTCTGTTTTGTTTGCATAAACGTCCATTGATTTAATTTGAATTATATATGCATTTGAATATGATCGATGTTTATCAAAATACATGCATAAAACGGAAATAGCAATTACTAAAAGACTTCAGGATCGAGGAGAAGGTCTAACCATGCTTTCCAATGAATCCGGTTGCTAATCCTATTCCCCAGCAAAAACCAGTTACTCCCTAGAAGAAATTGGCATCGCTAGACAGACTGAGCACCTCTTCCATCCCCCAGCCAGGCTTCTGGTGGATATTTCTACCATTAAACAGAAACCAAATACCCCCAGCTGAGAAAGGGTCATAAACACAAATATCTCCGACCGGAATCTCGGGATTTATTTTCCCCCGGCAGAACTTCTCGGACGCATAATTCATTCATTACATCATTTCACAGCATACGCATGCATACAATGTTCGCATTTACTTTCGAAAGCATAAAACATCTCATGCATCATGACATAGCATGAAGCTAACTTTATTTTTCAGGTTAATTATCCTCCTGATACAGTCAAAACAAAGGTCAATTCAGACGGACATCTTTATCGATTACATTCAAGATTCAACTACATCTCTCAGATATAGTCTATATAAACATTCATTCTGACAAACACTCTGATATCCTCCCGATGGTGGCACCTTTCAGCCCACCCCAGATATTCATTGCAAATACAACATATACTATCAGATATAGCCTAGCATACGGTTCATTCTGATTCAGCTCAACATATGACTCCTCCAACTCAGATACGATCTAACGTACGATCCATTCTGATCCTTATTTCGTCAGATACAGCCTAACGTACGGCTCATTCTGCAACTCCAATACGGTCTAGCGTACGACCCATTGGGACCTTCAAATCCTCAGATACTGCCTAGCGTACGGTACATTCCGGGGTGTAGTCTAGCGTACGACTACTTTCTTCTTCAGATACAGCCTAACGTACGGCTCATTCTGCAACTCCAATACGGTCTAACGTACGACCCATTTGGATCTTCAAATTCTCAGATACTGCCTAGCGTATGGTACATTCCGGGGTGTAGTCTAGCGTACGACTACTTTCTTCTTCAGATACAGCCTAACGTACGACTCATTCTGCAACTCCAATACGGTCTAACGTACGACCCATTTGGATCTTCAAATCCTCAGATACTGCCTAGTGTACGGTACATTCTGGGGTGTAGTCTAACGTACGACTACTTTCTTCTTCAGATACAGCCTAACGTACGGCTCATTCTGCAACCCCAATACGGTCTAACGTACGACCCATTTGGATCTTCAACTCAGATACGATCTAGCGTACGATCCATTCTGATCCTTCATCCCCAGCAGTGTATGACCCATTCTGATCTTTCATCATCAAACTTCCTGGATGGCATCTTTAAGCCCATCTCCATCAAGACTAACCTTTGATTAACAAGTGCAAATTTCCGGGGCATTCTAGTGTTCAATAATCTTCCACCTCCAGACCACGAATGGCGTACACACCATTCTAACTCTCCCGATTCAAGAATATTGAACAGGGGCAGCTGTCATACCCCAAAATTTGCCCGTTAATATTACAAGGCATTTTTAAGGCACTCCAACTTATTTTTCAAGGCGTTGATCTTAAAAGAACAAAGACCCAGCACACAGATGGCCAAATCCAGAAAATGGCCTAAACTGGCTTGCTCGCTAGGCGAGCTACTCCTTCGCTTAGCGAACCCTTCGCTACGCCATTCGCCTAGCGAAGCTTGCGAATACCAGAAAATTTTGGGCTTCATTCTGAGCCCATCAGGTCACAAAAATCATTATAAATAGCGGAGCTTCATTCAGAAAAAGGGACAGAGGCAGACGGATAGAGTTGAGGTTAGGCAAGATCCAATGTTGATAAAAAAAAACCCAAGACACTGAGTTAATCACATCCACAAAGGTTTGAAAAAAGAAGCCACCAAATCTTTCGGTAAGCATCAATCCAAGATTGATTCCAAATGAATTTGTCTACTCTAACTACAACATAAGCTCCCTCTTTCCTACCATTAAAGTATAAAAGCTATCATTAGTTCCATAAGGATTAGCCTATTGTTATTGGTCCATCTAAAAAAATTTATTAATGGATTTTTTTTTTTGAGTATTTACCCTCTAGTTCTCAGAAGAATGTGGTCCTAATAGTCGAAACATCAGTCTGAGAGATTATAGGTTTGATCAAACATTGTTTTTACTAAGAATCAGATTTGATATTCTCCGAATTTTCATTTTTTTGTAAGAGCTGGTTTAACACTCGAGTCCAAATACTCGGTTATTAATGAAAGTTTTATTAGCTATGCATCTACCATATTTTTCATGAGATGTTATTACAACATTAAAGTTACTTATAATGTACCTAGGGTTAAAATTGATTTGTTGGAGATTACTCAATTCAAACTACAGTTTTCTTCTAAGCACATGAGATGTACTAGCATAAATTGCATACATGAAGAATTTCTTGTGACACATTTCAAAGGAAAAGGTTATATGTTGTTTATAAAAACAAAGTACCTCATGTTGCATATTAGTAGTGCAAAAGGCTCATGTGTTAGAGTCATGATGCTTCTTGAAGTTAAGAGAAAATATTTTGAGTTTTGTTGTTCAAACAATTAATAGGGAAGTGAGAATTGAAGATCATATTGGTTATAAAATCAAAAGTAAATTACACTATTATAAAAGTAAATTACACTACTATAAATAATATATTTATCGTTCAATAAAAATCGAGGTATAACTCTAGAAGCATTACACTTTATTTATTTTTTAAAATTAAAATCTATTCTCTCGGTTACTACACACAACTGAAGGGTAAATTAATTAAGAGATACACTTCAAATTCTAATAATTGCAGTTTATATTTTTTTTATAATGATACAATTTTTTTATTTTATTTTTTATTTAAAATATTAAGTCATCTATTCCTTCAGTTAACTTACCGAGGGAAAAGATTACTCAGTTTTGTCTATAAAAGTATTTGTTCATTAAGTTTTGTCTTAGCCTAAGTCATATTCTGCCGCTCAAACTCATTAACATCATTCTCTAAGATGAATTGTACGACAAAAAAATCTACGGTTTCTTAATTAGTTAGGAAATCTTTCAAGGTTGTGTGTTATTGTTGTTGTTGTTACATTCATTCATTGAAGAAACTATTTTTACCAACCTCAAACTAAATATTTTTCTACTTTTGTAATCTATCTCACATAATGGTGTTGTTGTTGGTGTTGTTGATTCCGTCTTTTGCAATCTATTACCAATAGACTATAAACCTTAATAATCGATTAATGAGGTGGGGTAATCGATTAAGCATAAAGGATAATAAATTATCCAATGTGATTTTCTCTCATAATCGACTATTTGGACTTGTAATCAATTAGTTATATGCGGAAAATTTTGATGATTTAGTCAAAGAGAAAAGGTCCTCAAAAATAATTTTGTGAGTGTGTGGGAGTTTCCTTAGTAACTTATGAGTTACTTTATCTTTTTACAACAGTCTGGTCACTCACAGATTACGTTAAGCGCACGACTGATCAGACGAGCTTTCACACTTCCTCTCTTTCACAACTTTGAAACTTCAAGATCCTTGCTACATTATCTTTGACTTTAGAACTTTATAGAATTTTGAATATTCTCTCTAATGAGGCTTGAGATAGCTTCAGGACGAGAAACATCATCAGAGACAGAAGTAAGCACATACGTCCACATTTTTTTCAAGCACCATCACCTTGGTCAATACATCAAGCACCATCACTTGATCTACATATCAAGCACCTTCACTTGAGCATAATATCAAAGACCATCACTTGATTCACATATCAGATGATATTATATGAACCAACAGGCCTTGAACAACAAGACTGCTGAAGACTTCTCTTAAGAGCGTTGTCAACATCAAAACCAAACAGATCGCTGCATACTCCATATTTCAAAGCACATATACAGATCCATAAAATAGACTTTGACTTCTTTTGGGATTCATCTTTGTTGAATCAAATCTCATGACTTAAGAGGGAGATAATGATATCTTAAAGAGCAAGACATTCAAGTCCTTAGCGTACTGAATAACATTAACATTTGGTCTCTATTTCTTTGAAATACTCCAAAGGATTTTTTCACATGATCAATAGTAGTTACCTTATTTCCTTCAAAATATTAAGTCCTAAGATCAGAGTTTGGAATATAGAAAACATGGATTTCATGTCTTTATCACCTTCCAATTTGAACAATTCATATTGCAATGTCAAGGAAATTTTCTTGAACTCCTTAACTTGTTTGTTTCTTTCGTAGTTGAGATATAAAGAATAATAACGTTATATTTTTTATCTCTTTATCAGAATTTTCCAGCTTCCTTAAAGGTAATAAAATTCGTAAGCAAACATATGGCCTTATGATCCATCTTATTTTATTTTTTTGCGTAAGATCCATTTCTATTGTTGTTAACAATATGCCAACATTGTTTATAGGAGTTTTGTAACCTTCTAATATTGTATTCCAAAGATCTAACTATTGAGATCTGAAGAAACTTAAAAAATTGTCCTTTTAGTAGTCAAACCTTTCACCACCAAATGTAGGAGGTTGGATTGAGTAAGAAAAATCACACTCTTCAACATTATCATTAATAGGTTCAACCATTGTTTTTCTCAAAGATATATACTGTTATACAATTAAGTGTTCAAATATATGAGATTAAAGATCTAATGTTAACTAAAGGTGAGAAAAATAAAAGAAATGAAATTTGAATTGTTTTGAAGTTTTTAATCTTTTTTTTTAAATTTTTAGATTAAAAATCAAGTCAAACACAATACATAATACAAATAGATAGGCAAGAGAGATAAAAACAAAACATATATCTTGGTTCACCCTACTATATAGAGTTATGGCGACACACGCACACACACACACACACACACACACACACACAGAGAGAGAGAGAGAGAGAGAGAGAGAGAGAGAGAGAGAATTTCAAATAAAGTTGAGAGTATTTTCGTCAGTTTTGAGTGTAAAGATGGAAGGGCTTTCACGAAGGATCTCCTTTAATCTAAGTGGCATATTGTAAACCATTGTAGGCCTTACATCGAGATTCAAAACCTAAATAATTTCTCTCATAAAATTTGTTTCCCACCCTCTAAATCTCTTCAAAGTCTCTTGAGAATTCAATAATATCATTTGGATTTAAAATTTATTTTTAAAGTATTCAGATACTAAAATTCGAACACCTTATATAACTCGCGAACCTTTTTTTCACCCCCTCACTTTATGTCATGTTGGTTTAGTTCAAATTCTATATTCTATTTCTCATTTTCCATGTGTTTAAATTCTATAATCTAAATATTTTCAACAATTCTTGGAAACAAAGAATGTTGTGGAGTTTTAAAAATAACTTTATTTTTGTTGGTGCACAAGGTTGAAGATGAAGATGAAGATGGAAGAAGAGAGAGAAAGAGAAGAGAGAGAAAAACGGTTATAATAAACTTTGAAGGAGAAAGAAACTTTATTCAAATTATAAAACCAATTCCATACCTCAGATAGATAAAGTGTTAAGTCTTCACAACATTAGTCAGAACATTTGCAAGTTGCTTATGGGTGCTACAGTGTATAACTTCTAGCTCTCCATTTTGAACCTGATTCCTCAGAAAATGGACCTTTGTGTCAATATGCTTGCTTCTTCCATGCAACACTTGATTCTTGGCAAAGCTTATTACTTATTTGTTATCAATCATCAACTTCACAGGCTTGTTCACTTTGATCAATCATCAGCTTCACATGCTTGTTCACTTTGATCTTCAGATCCTACAACAAATTCATAAGCCAAATAGATTGACACGCAGACAAAACATCTACAATGTACTCAGCTTCACAAGTTGACAAAACAGTAATTGGTTGCTTCTTGGAAACCCAAGAAATATGACCTCCAAGATACTTGAAGAAATATCCAGAAGTACTTCTGTCAACTCTGTCTCCATACTAATCAGAATCTGAATAACACATCAGTTCTGATTCAGACTTAACACCAGAAGGAATATCACTCCATACCTCAGAGTCCCCTTAATATACCTCAGAATCCTGACAACAACATGGTAACGTGACATCACTTTGGTTTGTTCATAAGCCTACTGAACATTCCAACTGCATAATAGATATCAAGTCTGGTTTTGTAGAGATATCTGAATGAGCCAACCAATTGTTTAAAAGTTGTAGCATCTACATCATCATCATTAACATCAGAATCCAACTTGTGATTAGCTTCAGTAGGTGTGATTGCAGACTTGCAATTTATCAGCTCAAATATATTCAAAAGCTCAAGTTCATACTTCAGCTTATGCAAAATGATATCCTTCTCAGAGTACATAATCTACATCCCTATAAAATACACCATATTTCCTAGATCAATCATCTCAATCTCATTCATCAATGCCTTCTTCAACTTAGCTATCTCTTCCTAACAACTTCCTGTTAGCAATATATCATCAACATAAAGACACACCTGAATCATATTGCCTTCAAAAGTATGTTGGACATAAACGCCATACTCCATCTCACACTTTCCAAATCCTTGCATCTTGAGAAATGAATCAATCTTTATATTCCATGCTCTAGGGGCTTATTTCAATCCATACAACACTTTATGTAACCTGTACACCACCTCTTCCTTGTTCTTCTTCACAAATCCAGGAGGTTGTGACACATATACCTCTTCTTGCAATGGACTGTTCAGAAAGACAGATTTCACATCCAGATGTATCAGAGACCACTTCCTATTTGCAGTTATAGCAATCACATATCTGATTTTTCATGTCTAGCTACAGGTGAAAACACTTCAAAGTAATCTAACCTAGATTTCTGGAGAAATCCTCTTGCTACTAACCTTGCTTTGTGTTTGCCAATTGATCCATCTAGACTCAATTTCATCTTGAAAACCCATCTGACAATGATGGCTTTCTTCTCCTTTGGAAGCTCAGTCAACTCCCAAGTCTTGTTTCTTTCTATAACCTCAAGTTCTTCTTTCATGTCCTTCATCCATACTTTCTTCTTGAGTGCTTCTTCAACACTAACTGGTTCATAGTCTACTAACATGGTACACTAAATGACCTCTCCCTCAGAGTCTACTTCAGTATCTTGCAACATGTCAAACTCTGCAAATCTCCTTGGTATTTGTCTGATTCTTTGTCGCCTCTAAACTTGTTCAAAATCTTCTTCGAATGCTGGAACATAATCAGATATTGGAACTCTAAAACTACCACCTTTAGAGGCAAACCCACCTTCAGAGTCTGGAATTTTCCCAAAGTCTGGATCACCACTAGAGTCTGAATCACCATCAGAATCTGGATCAAAATCAGCTTCACCTTCAGAGTTAGACTTGCCTTCAAAGTCTCCTTCAGCTTTCGAGTCACTTTCAGACTCATCTTCAGAGACACCTTCAAAATCATCTTCTGATCCTGACTCACCTTCAGAACCTTCAGATTCTGAAGTATCTTCAGAAGTTAACTCGGGTGTTACCACTACACCAGAGTTAGATTTAGACTTACTCCAATCCCACGCTTATGATTCCTTAACAATGGCGTCTGTGCTGACTTCAACTTTGTTAGTGACAAGACAATAGAGCTTTATAAGCACATGTACTTTGGAAACCAATTAGCAATATGATTGTGCTTATGTCATCCAACTTCCTCATTTTAGCATTTGGAACATGTTTATAATAAACAAAACCAAACACCTTCAGATGGCTCACACTTTGTTTGTCTCCAGTCCATTATGAATAGGAACCATTTGCTTCAGCTTCTTAGTTGAAAACATGTTGAACACATATGTCGACGTGGCAACAACTTCTCCCCATAAGGTGTGAGGTAGTTTCTTCTCTTTCAGCATGCCCCTTGTCATATCAAGCAAAGTTATATTTCTTCTTTCAGCAAAACCATTGTGTTGAGGAGTGTATGAAACAGTAACCTCATGCTCTATTATATTCTCCTCACAGAACCTTCTGAACTCTATAGAGTTTTAGTCACATCTACCATCAGTTCTGAGAACTTTCAGCTTCTGACCATTCTGTTTTTCATCCTTCACCTTGAAATTTTAAAACTCAGTAAACATCTGATTCTTAAACTTGATGAGTGTTGCCCATGTCATTCTTATGCACTAACCCATAAAAGACCCAAAATAATTGTTTCCTCCAAGTGAGGGTACTTCAAATGGTCCACAAACATCATAATATACTACTCCCTAAGCATGCTCTGCTATTGGGGCTACTTCTGATGCAAATGGAAATCTAGGTTGCTTACCTTTCATGCATATCTCACATGACTTCTTAGGCTTCACAATCTTCAGAATGCCATATATCAGCTTCTTAGAATTCAGATGCCTTAAGCTTTTGAAATTAAGATGCCCCCATCTCTTGTGCCACAACTCACTCTCACCTTCAACGCCTTCTGCACTAAGGCATTTAGTTTCAGTTGTCTCCACATTCACCTTGAATGTTATGATGCTTCCCTACTTAGATTGCATAATCAGCTTCTAATCATAATCATACAACTTCAAGAGATTGTTCTTCATAGTAATTGAGAAACCTTTCTCAATGAGCTGACCTACACTCATCAAATTTCTCTTTATGATAAGAACATACCAAAGATCCTTGATCAGAGCAGTTTTTCCATTATTCATCTTGACTTTAACATTTCCCATACCTACAACATTAACGTATTTATCATCAATACATTTGATATTTGTCCTCCTTCTGGAGTTAAAACCTATCAGTCATTGTTTGTTTCTAGTTAGGTGATTTGAGCCGCCAGTGTCCATATACCACCAGGCTACTAAATATCCACCATCAGACTCAAAAGCCATCAATAACACAGGTTCATCATCAGAATCTCCTTTGGCTATATTTGTTTCTTTTGATTTTCTTTCCTTGTTTGACTAACAGTCAGCAACAAAATGGCTAAACTTCTTATAACAGTATCATTGAAGCTTTTTCTTGTCAAACTTCTCATTTCCCTTCTGATGTTTCTTCTCATCAAAATTAGAGGATTCTGACCAAGACTGTTTCTGACTCTTCTTTCTAGAAGTACCTTCAGAGCCTGCTCTACCTCTCTTTTAGAGGTTCTCTCAATCAGACGCAACTCTTGTGCCTCTAGACTACTTTGCAACTCTTCAATTCGCATGGTGCTCAGGTCTTTAAAATGTTCAATTGCTACAACAAAGAAATCAAATTGAGGAGTAAGAGATCTCAATACCTTTTCAATGATTACTTGTTATGACAAAGTTTCTCCGCAAGATTTCATCTCATTGGTGATCAGAATCACTATGGAGATGTAATATGATACCTTCTCATTGTTCATGTTGAGATTCTCATACTGCTTACGTAGAGACTGAAGCTTCACCTTCTTCACTGACGCATCATCACCATAGCACCGTGTCAGTATATCCCACACAACCATCACTGTCATTGAATTAACGATTTTCTCAAACACATTCATATCCACACGCTGATGGATGTAGAACAACGCTTTCTGATCTTTCTTCCTCGTATCTCTTTATGCGTTTCTCTATTCCTCCGTCACATCCGCTGCAACCGAAACGCAACCATCGGTAACAAGATCAAGAACGTCTTGAGCGCCGAGCAGCACACGCATTTGAATCATCCACCAATTCTAATTATTTCCATCAAACACCAGAAGCTTCGTATTCAAATTGTTTCCGCCGTTCATCTTTGTTCTTGTGCACTAAAACTCAAACAAATCTCAGATCTCACCAAAATACTCGTGTTTCCCGATCCCGCAAAATCAAGAAATGCAATTCTGTTACGATTTCGATCGTGAATTCAATGCGAATTCAAGAAAACAAAACCAATCACACACGTCTCACTGTACACTTGTGTTTCCTTGTGAATCGAACCAAAGTTTTAGATACCAATTATTGGTGTACAAGATTGAAGATGAAGATGAAGATAGAAGAAGAGAGAGAAAGATAATAGAAGGAAAAATAGTTATAACAAACTTTAAAGGAGAGAGAAACTCTATTCACATTATAAAACCTAGTTACACGTTTGTTTAAATACACAAATCAAAATGGCACGTAGACGGTAGAAACTAATACTAAAAGTTCATAAACTAAGCACCGCTTCCAAAACAATAACCTCAAAAGCTTTTACATATGAGTCTTACCACTTTTAAATCTGAATTATTTATAACAATTTTCTCTATTGATATGTGATTGTGAAAAAAAGTGTTCTATTTGAATATTCATTTATTTGACACAGTATACTATTATCTTTATCTCTCACTTCCTTTTTGACATTATACATTTACACGGATTCCAAAAATACACAATACACTTGAAAACACGAACACCTTCTCCCAAAAATTGGTGTCCAATTATCATTTTCCTTCTTGAAATGGTGATAGATAGTTTTAGCGGAAGTGAATAAATGTTGGAAAACAATTACTCTTAGTCTTATAATTATTTATTAACAATTATTATATTTACATAATTATTTTGTTGATATAATTAAATAAAAATAAATTAATAAAAATAATAAAAATCATACCAGATGAAAACAAATTATACTATTTGATTTTATTTTATTCGGTTAAATTAATTCAGTTAATAGTTATTTAGAGATTAAATAATATAAATTTAAATTGAAATCTATGATATATTATTTGTTTGTGAATTCTAACCATTAAATTATTTGATAAAGAAAATTCTATTTATTTTCATAAATTTTTGTTATTATTATATAATTTAATAATATTTAATTTATTTACAAACCATGCCTCTCTAACACCAAGCCCAATCTTCTTTGTTTTGGAGAGGCCCGTCGTTCACTTCCGCTTTTGCCCCTCCATCTCAGAAACAAGCTGCCGTCACACTGAGCTCAATTGGCCGCCGGTAAACGAAAAGCCTGCCGGAATACTTAGGCGGAGTTAGTCGCCGGCCTCCCTAAAACCAGGTTTTCCTCTTTATTTATTTTTACGGAATTTTCTTACCATCTTTTAGTGTGCTCGCGAGGATGCGATCCAGCTCAATAATGCTTCCTAGCACAGTTTTTGAAATTTCAATTTTGTAGTAAGTAATATGCAAATTGATGAATAATCGCTCGATTTAATTCAATATACCTAAAGTTTAGTACGATGATTGTTGAATGAAAGCTAGTACACTACCTTCAAATGTCGATTGGAAATGTTATAATTTTCTGTACAAATTTTCTTGATCTGTTATTTTCTAGTGTTATTCCTCTTCAATTTCTTTATACCTGCCTGAATTTTGTTTATTATGCTATTTCTTAATGCTTAATTTGTTAGATTAATTATTTAATTAATCAATTATGGATTGACATAATAAATTATTAATTAATTATATTATGGTTAATTATTATTAAACCTGAATTATGGATGAATTATTGTTGTTGATGTTGAGTGGATATGTTGCCATTTTAGTTTCCCTCAACAATGATGCTTGGTTAGTTAGTTATTTGCAGTGTTGTCAAATAGTGAAAATAACTGCGCTATAGTTGTGTGATTTAATACAAAGTGTTGTCAAATAGCAGCTATAGCATTGTAATGTAGCGTAGTTTGAACAAACCACTACTTTTTGAAATCCACGGTAGACAACACTAGTCGTTAGCATATAATATAACATGTTTTGTGATATTTCAAGTTGGCTCTTTTGTGGAGAACTCAGTTGTCCGTCTAAATATAAACACAGTTGTTTTCCCGGGTTTAAATAGTAATAGGTTTTCAGGAGTTTATTTGACTTTATTTTCCACCTGTTTTTAGGAAGACTAATCCTCGTGAATTTACATTCAGCTTGCTTCTCTAACTTCTTTACTGTAACAAGTTTTAGATTAGTTTGTTTTCCTTGTTGGTTATTCATGGAAGGATTTTTGCTTGACAGTTCAGGTTGAGCATGCTAAGGCTTAGCTGTTGCACTTGCACGCGACCTTGATGTGCACTTTTTGACACATAGAGTTGTAGTTATCCTGGTACTGTTATCGTCGAAGATAGAGAGGGGAAATGGGTAAACTAGCTCTTGCAGCAATAGTGAGCTCATGGGTTGTTCCTATCACCATAATGGTCAATCGCATAGTTACTGAGCCATATATGGTAAGAAAAAGTTTATTTACTTGGGAATAGACAGTTGTTGATATTTAAAGTGACTCTGAATAATTTTACCATTCATTCGTTGTAACTTTATAACTGATATCCATGATTTGCAGGATGAGATATTTCATATACCACAGGCTCAGCAGTACTGTAAGGGAAATTTTGGAAGTTGGGACCCTATGATTACCACCCCTCCTGGCCTGTATGTTCTGCTATCTCTTTACGAAACATTTGATCTCAATAGCTTATATTATACTTCTTTTTCGGTAATTAACAGAGATTTTCTATAGTAAACTGCCTTTAGATGTTAGCTCAGCTGGTAATGAACAAAGCACCTTGCTTGAAATTGAAAGGCTTAGGTTCGATTCTCGTAGACTTAATTCAAAAATAAAAAATCTGCTTATTATGATGAAATGAAAAAGGGAATAGAAAGAACACATCATAGGATGAAGAACAGAAAATATGAAATCATTCAGAAACAGCTAACTAGATAGTGGATACCATACCAATTTGTGGCTCGTGCAGAATTTTCAGTTCATTAAACTATATATTAGTTTGACTTTTTGTGATGGTGTACTGAATATATCTCATGTAAGCACTTGGAAAGGAAGCAGTTGTAGGAATATATTAAGCACTCTTGTGATGAAAGAAAACTCTTAATGTAGCAATTTATAACTGGATGGTTTTTTGTTTGATCCAACTGTAGAATGATTAATAAATGAATAATCATACAAATGGAAACATCTATAAGGTTACTTAATGAATATACAGTTAAGTTGAAGTAGTAATACATAATACACATCTGGGAAATAACCTGGGCCATATTGAATAATTAAAAGTTCTGAATGTTTGCGAAACTCTATGACTTTCTGGCTCTGCTAGAAGATAATATTTGAACTACTGCTTAAATTTGAAGATCGGGAATTTGAGTTAACTTAAACAATTTTACCTAGATTGTTCAAATTATCATTGTAATGTAGCATAAACCTAATATTGTAGTATCAATTACCACTGTTGATCTTTCCAATATAAAAACTTTTGCAGGTACTATCTTTCACTTGCCTATATTGCTTCTTTGTTTCCAGGCTTATACTGTGTAGAAGCTGCTTCATCATTTTTGGATGTGTGCTCTGCTTCCTTTCTTCGATCAATCAATGGTGTCTTAGCAATCACATGCAGCATAATTCTATATGACATCATTATTCACTTGACACCAACTCTCGGTGACAGAAAGGCAATGCTTCATGCAGCTGTCCTATCCTTGTACCCCCTTCACTGGTTCTTCACTTTTCTTTATTACACGGATGTTGCATCCGTTACTGCTGTGCTGGCTATGTATCTTGCAAGTTTGAAAAAGAATTACTGGTTAAGTGCATTGGTAAGGTATATTTAGACTTTTATGTTGCAAACATGTATATAAAGTAATATCTAGATTTAACTTGGTGCTGGTGTTGGTGTTGGTGTATATATTGTTTTTTTAAAGTTCATTTATATTAATATCATGTGATTACAGATACAGATGCCTAATAATTATAACTTGATATTTGTTACTGAACATACTTACTGCACGGAGCCACAGACCTTGTTTGTTTCTTATTAAGATGCATTTGTACATATAACTAGGGGAAAATTTTATTCTTATCTATATTGAAAAACCCAGTATATTCAAGATATACTTTGTTAATTGCTCGTGTTCATCTGAATCCAGAAAAAACTCTTTAAAAACTAATTTTTATATTATCTGAATTAGTTTTATTTTCATTGCTATTCTTAGTTGAAATGGATCTTTTCTATCTTTTTTCTGCTGTATGTTTGCTTCTAGTCTAGACTATAAACTTTTAAGTCAATTTTTCTTCTTTCCCTTTTTATGTATGTTGATAAGCAGGTCTAGACACTTACTAAGTGTAGACTATTTCACCTTTAGCACTGCAGCATATATATATATATATATATATATATATATATATATATATATATATATATATTTTTTTTTTTGGGGGATCAACTTACTTTAAGAATAAATTTTTTTAACTTACTCCAAATCATAGCCTTTGAATTGAATCTAATCTAATGGTTAAATTAGCTTTTTTATTTAATTAACCATTAGATTAGATTAAATTCAAAGACTATGATTTGGAACACGTTAAAAAAACTTTATATATATATATATATATATATATATATATATATATATATATATATATATATATATATATATATATATATATAATTCTATTTTATAGAGTAGCAATAACACATCCAATATTGTTTATGTAGGTTGGAGCCTTTGCAGTTGTTGTTCGACAAACAAATATTATATGGGTGCTTTTTGTTGCATGCATTGGTATAATAGATATTTCTCAGATGCCTGGAAAGGGCAATGCAAGAACAGCCAACTCAGATGTATCAGTTGAGCATGATTTCACATATGTTACTGGTACAAGTGCAAAGGGTTTAAATCTTAAAAGGAGAAAGTCTGTTAAAACTGTAAATACTTCCGAGTACTCTTTGCCTAGGATAAGTGCATCTTCTCCTTCCTTCTCTTCAGGTTTGCTTGAAAACCGCAAGGTCTCTTTTATGCTCATATACATAAGAAAATAATTTTTTTTATGCTCATACATAAGAAAACAAGATCTCTTTTATGCTCATACACATAAAAATATTATTTTGCAGATTTGTTTGATGAAATTTGGGTAGTCCTTCTAACAATATGGCAAATGAAGTTGGAGCTTTTAATTTCATTTAGCCCCTATCTTATGGTGTTGATAGCCTTTCTTTTATTTGTGTATTGGAATGGAAGTATTGTTCTGGGTAACATTCTTTTTCTTGTTATCCCTTGTGATAATTTTGGCCCATAAGACCCTCTTTCTAACATATCTTACTGACAACACAGGTGCAAAAGAAGCACATGCTGTTTCCCCACATTTTGCTCAGATACTATATTTTGGTTTAGTTTCTGTTTTGGCTCAGGCTCCCATGCATTTCACTTTCACCCATGCTGTGGACATGTTTCAGTCATTTTGGAGAAGTAGGCCCCTTAGTTACATTCAGATGTTCCTGGCCCTTATTGCTGGCATTTTGTCTGTACACATTTTCAGGTTACATCTGACTCATATCACCAACTAAGTATCAAGCAGAATCTCTATTTTCATGTTTCAATAATGAAGTGCATATTCTGATGAGTTCAGTCATATTTCCAAAAGAATTTTATTCTAATATTCTATTATTGCATGCATGTTACATTATTCTCACAACACTTACTCACGAAGCTCAACTTAATCTAAATCTCTAATACAAGAAAATTAATACTTATGATGCATTCTAAGACGTATTAATGTCAATTATTTTGCTGAGTGCCTTTCAATTGGTTTTTACAGTGTAGCACATCCATACCTTCTTGCTGATAACCGACATTACCCTTTCTATCTCTGGAGGAAAATAATCATGGCTCACTGGTCAATTAGATATCTTCTGGTCCCAGTTTACATGTATTCATGGCTTTCAATCATCCATATGTTGGGTTAGTTCATTTCCAAACTAAGTATTTTGTTTCGTTCAATTGCTTGCGGGATTATAACAATCGGCTTTTCTCAAACAGGTAAAGTTAGAAGTAAATTATGGATATTAGCATTCTTCTTGGCTACATCTGCTGTTCTTGTACCAGCTCCACTCATAGAGTTCAGATATTACACCATACCATTCTATTTCTTGGTGCTTCACTGTAACATAAGGGATGATCCACACTGGCTTCTTACAGGGATGATATATATTGGGGTCAATATCTTTACAATGTTAATGTTTTTGTTTCGGCCATTTCATTGGGATCATGAGCCTGGGATTCAAAGGTTTATATGGTGAATTAATTTATTAGCCAAAGAAAAAACTCGGTGCTTACTTTATTGTAGCATTATTTTAGTAAAAAAAGAAAAATAGTGGTATGTCTTTTGTGCCAATATCATCTTTGAAAACTTTATATAAAATGGAATTATAAATTAAAAAGTTAAATGTCTTTAGTTTCTATAGAATTATGATCTTTGAATTTTGAATATAGTCTCTATTAAACATAAAACAATGATGTTATTTGAATATAAAACTGGACATCAAAATAGAATACATTGTACTTGTTAAGAGTCCCACATCGGACAATATATGGTCTGAACATGTGTTTATAAGTGGGGCAGTCTTCACTCTACCAATCGATTTTGTAGGGTTTAGTTAGGCTTAACCACATTTCTTAACATGGTAGCAGAGCTTCGTTTAAGATTCGGTGGGCCACTTATTATGTTTTCCGTTATCGGACCATCAACAATTTAATTCCACGTTCTAGATGTCCAGTCCTGGGCGTGAGGGTGTGTGTTAAGAGTCTCACATCGGACAATATATGGCCTGAACATGTGTTTATAAGTGGAGGATGTCCTCACTCTACCAACCGATTTTGTAGGGTTGAGTTAGGTTCAACCACATTTCTTAACAGTACTGATTACTATATTACTATTTTGTATGATAATTTATTTTTTAAAAAATAAATTATAGAACTTTTTCTATAATGATACAAATTGTGTCATTATCACTTTTATTATTTTTTTGTTCAGATTTTATGTAAAATACAAGTTGAAATTACAAAATCATTTGTATTGATAATTAATTGATGAATTTTTTTGCATTAAAATGGTAGCTAATGACCTTCAATGTGCTAAATTAGGAAAGTGCGAAGAGCACATTAAGTTCCTCGTCGCAACGAGACGTCTCTTTCCCTCCTAAAGACAAGCAATCAGGGTTCCCACACCTAGAGCAAGCAACTCTTTGCATATATATGTCAAGGTGCAAACTTACAACTCATCAGTGAACACCGACAAGGCCCGATGGCCCATAAACCTTTCATTGCAGGGATATCAAGTGAACCATGGTGTTACAAAACTCACAAACAACCAAAGTTGCAGTAGGACAACAACAATAAAATGGAGAGAAGTACAAAATTCAAAGCTAAATAATACATAAATCACAAAGGTAAAATATTTAAATTAATATCAATTATTACATCCAAGGCACAATGGCCTGGAAAATATTACAAACACATATAAGATAATACAAAGAAAAAGAAGTGATCAAGCTGAGGCATCTGAGGTTTAAGTATTGTGACCACCATCTTGAGTCCCCTCTGGAGAAGTCTACAAAAGGTTTAACTCTTCAACATGAGTCAGAGCAGCGGGGCATAACCTCTTTTCCTGTTCCACAACCTGATCGCGGACCCCAGACACATCTTTCGTAGTCCGTTGGAGGGAATCATGAAGCGTCATCTTCAGGATAACCACCTCGTCTTTAAGAGTCTTCAGGGCCTTGACATGAACTTCGACCTCCATACGAAGAGTTTTTCGATCCTCCTTCGCACGGAGGGTCATCTCAGCAATAAGCTCAAAGGCATTGATAACCCACTATTTTGTGAGTTATTGCATCTTAAGTTGTTATTTTTAGTTCATTTTGATTGTTTTATAGTAATTAAGGCTGGAGCACAATATGTGCTCCCTTTTGTTGGTTTGACGTGTTTGTTGCTTGATTTAAGATTAATTATGCCGAGCTAAGGCAAAACTGCAGTGGTCAGCAAATTGGAGCGCAAGATGAGGCAAAAAGGTGAACTCAACCAAAGAGGGAAAATGGAGTAATCAATTGAGTTTCTAGGGAAAACGTAGAAGGACTCATGTATTGGAGGAAATCTATGCTTTGTATTGAAGAAAATTCATTTGAATCAAGTGGATATGATCAAAGGGCGCTAGAAGACAAAGATGATACAATAGTATAACCACTACTTTGCGCACTCTACAAGAAAGAACAACGTCGTCTGCATCATGCGGTGGTAGTCTGTCACAAGATGCCTTGTCTCCCACAATTTTCCCTTGTACCTTATTCCTTGCTTGCTAAGTAGAGAGAATGATGTGAAGGCGCTGATTCATGTAATTGGCTTAATTTGATTTCCTTATTTTTGGCCCATGATCCAAGACATCTCAAGAAACCCTAGTGAAGACTTATAAATAGACCTTGATGAAGATTGAGAAAAGAGTTTAAAATTATTCACAATCATATTATATAATATAATAATGTTAGGTTAAGTGGAGAGAAAAGATAGAGTTTCTTCTTCTCACCATTACATGTACCAACTGTTGAGCCCTGGCGCGACTGGAGTCATCTCTTACTAATTATTCATCTCAAGAAGTCTTCAAGTTACTCTTAGATTTGCATTTCTTCTTCAGTATTTATTTAAGAATGTATCTTTTGAGAATTATGTATGTAGTTTGTACTCAGCTCATCATGAGCTAAACCTTTTGTATGTTGAGCATATGGGAAATTAATGTTATTGTCGCATCCGCGAAAAACAACCGGCGGGCTAAAACAAAACAACACAGAGCCGCCACCGTGCGTTATTTATCCCAAAAGAGGGAAAGGAAACGCTCGAAGTAAACCTGGAAAAAGCATAGTCTCGCGACCAAAGAGAATGGGATCGGGAGTCGGTTATGCGAAGGGAAGATATTAGCACCCCTACGCATCCGTCGTACTCGACGGGATCCACGCTCAAAAGATAGGTTAAGGTTGCTAAAATAAACATCACACACACACTGAAACAACACAGGTGGAGGAAAAGGGGAGAGGGCTCGCTAGGATATCGCATCCTATGCCTACGTATCTCGTCTGGAACGAGAATCAGAGCTGCCGTAGTTCGGCTCACGCACGCCAAACAGGACACACACAAACACAGGCAAACTTGGAACCCGAACGCCAATCGCTGGACTTACATCGGCTTTCGAACCAAACAAACACAATCAGGATACGGACAGCCAATCGCTGGTCTTACATCCATATCCAGACACACAAGAGGGAACAGACAACAACAAGTTACTAAGGAGTCAGGCACTCAAGCCTAGCAACTGCTGAGCAAACGCACACAAAAAAGAAAAAGGGTGCCCAGAGAGACCTCGCACGGTCTCCTGCCTACGTACCTCATCTGGTATGAGGATCAGGGCGACGTAGTTCCCCTGAACGGGAAAGAAATTCTAACCAGATACAAAGGGAGACACACTACTAGGGAGCTGGACTCGAGCCTAGATGTTATCATGCATATCATCCCTAAGTTATGGTTTCTATCCTAACTTGCACAGGCAACAAGCTAATCCTAAACAGGCAAATCAATCAAAGCAAACAATCACAAATAGCACACACTATATCCAAACAGAGGTGGCTCAAACAAGGGTTAGACTGCCAAAGCAAGTCAACTGTATCAGGGTGATGTTAGCTCTTAACCCTGACATTGAGAGTCAGGGTGAAGCCAGATGAAATGGGAGTGAGGGGTGTGCCTCACAGCTCTTATCCCTGGCTAGGGAGAGCTTCAGACAATGAAGTGTGGGTCCAGAAAGTGGGAACCCTTCTACACTTATGACACTGACTCAACTGTACAACTGTACATGGATATTGGGTTAGGATCCACAAGGCATCAACACGTAATGTGAGCCAAGGGACGACTCAACAGATTAGCAGGAGGTGGATTACACACCTCTTGTGTCTGCCAATTGCCTTAACAAAGGTCTTTTCCTGCTTGGGGACAAAAATAAACAAGCACAAACATCGCCTCTTAAGGAGGACTTCAGACAGGTGCCTGGCCAAGTAACAGGCCAGGTCTTCCAGACTACATGGAGTTAGTGATTCTACCTTAATTGGTTTACACAACCAAGCAGCAGCACAAGCGAGTTCACAAGGAACTATAGCAACTAATGTACCTGAAATCAATCTAGCATAATCAGTACTCAGCTCAAACAGTTAAACAGACAAGTTAAAAGTCACACAGTTAACTATACACAAGCAATGCATCAAGCAAAGCATAAGCCAATGCTCAACACAAATGAATTAGAAACCCCCTACAAAACAAAATTAATGTTAATCAACATCATTCAAATGAGCAACTTAAGCCAAGTGCATTAATTCCTCCATTCCATTTGCCTTTTGTCCTGAAAACACAACTCAATCATGAGAAGCAAACCCCTAGGACAAAGCCTAGGGTCCAACAGGATCAAAAATTCAAAACAGAACATGAAAATTATCAAAAATCAAGTTCAATCAATTTAGAATCATGTCCAATTGGTCTCATGCTCATATCATCAACCATTATCATTTCATGAAAGAAATAGTGCAAAGCATGTCACTTAGAAGCTCATTGGACCAAACAGAATGCATCAATCCAAACTCAATCCAAAACAATTCAATAAATCTCCAAAAAATTCACAGATAAACAGAATTCATTACATGTCAATCACACCAAATTTCAGATCAATTGGACAATGGGAAGCAAGTCAATTAAATTCATCAAGTTAAAGCATGCTCATGCAAGTCCAAACAAAGCACAATTTCATGTATCAACTTCAAGCAAGCATAAAACAGTGTAGGAACATCATAAATGCACCAAACCAAAACCATGGCAAACCTTAATGTGTCTACAAACACTCCACAAAATTTCAGGTCCATCCAATACATATCCAGAATTTCACAAAACATCTAAAATCATGACTCACAAAAACTCCACATTTGGTCAAACAGAAAGGAAATTTTCAATCAAATTGGAAACACATCCAAAGATTCCAGAAAAATTCACATGTGAACCTAACATCCAGAAGTATCAACATGCATAGTTTCAGGTCATTTCAAGTCCATATGGCATGGTAAAAAAATTCATGAAGTCCAGCAAAACATGGTGTGACACAAATTGTCACACCTCTAATGATCATGTCATATCTCTCAATACAGGAACTCAAAAATTACAAACTATATACCAAAATGTCCATTAAGGTCTCTAGAATAAGCATGCAAAATTTCAAGAATTTCTAATTAAGCATCATCATTTCATGATCAAAATACCAAGCAAGGTGCAAGCAAACACATGTTCATACAAACCCTAGGCCATTCCAAAAATTACACGTTCACAATTTTATTAAAAATAACCAAAAAATAGTAGAGACTACAGGGATCATTCCATAGAAAATCTCACATTATTTGGACAAAAATTGAATGAGATATGGATTTTCTAATGTTGAGAAAAAATAAAAAATGATGAACAAGCATGTGGAATCATGTGTACATGGTTGAAATAAATATCAAAAGCCAAAAGTGGAAATGTCTCCACACGGAATCGAAGCTGGTCACGGTTTAAAAATGAGCGCGCAAACACGTTAGAGCAGGTACAGTAAGCGAATTTTGGATCTAGCTCAAGTTTCTGGAAAATTTTAAAGTGTTCTTCATGTTCTTCATACACTCATAGGCTCAAGAACAAATCTCAACCAAATTGGAAAAACCATATATCAATGGAAAGGTCTTTCCAAGCACATCATGAATCTCAAATTATTTTGTCCTAATTCTTCCTAAATTAAGAGAATCGAAGCCAAACATAATCATGCATGAAAGTTCAAATCAACATAACTCTCTCATTTCTTAACCAAATTTAGTGAAACGAATTGTAGAATTTTCTACTAAGAAAGATCTATCCAAATCATCAATCAATTTCAAGAATTATTGGATTCGAAAAATCACCTTGATTTGAGCACAGTGATGAATTCGCGTGTATTAGGCTTCGAAATGTGAAAACAGAACTTCTATGATGCTTGTGGAAGTGAATGGAACAAAGATTGGATGTTGATTGTACACGAACTTGATGAAATCTCAAATTGCCATGGATGCACCTCACTTGAACAGTTCCAAAATCAGCTTCAATTCCACTGGTTCTTGCTCCAATTAGCTTCCTCAATGCTCAAGAATGAAGGATTGATGAAGAACAATGCTAGGTTTGTGAAGAAAATTGCAAAAAAGTGAAGATGAAAAGTTGAGAGAATTTTGGTGATTTTCAGATCTAGATCTGAATTCTGTTATTGCTAATCAGAAAACAGTTACAATTTAGTTTATATATGTTATGTTAATGATGTTAGTAAACATGATTAGTGCTAATGGAATGGATTAGTGAAAATGCAAGTTTCATGCTAAATGACCAATTAACCAATGCATCCTCCCTCATGCAAAACCAATGCAACAGTAGAATTTTCTGGTTTGAGCAAGTTACAAATAGCATATGTGAGCTAGTGCAAAAGGAATGGAGTGAAAATAATGAATATTTCTCAAAAACACCTTTTTCCCTCCACTTTTTAAAATTGGTCCACTTGAAAAATGGACTTTTTATATGATGATTTTTCATGAAACGTAATGATGGATTATGATAGCTCATGTCAAATGAATTTTGCTCAAAGAAACTTCACTCAATTTGGCCTCATGAATCAAAAGTTATGCCACTTTGAAATTCAACTTTTTTGGACAATGATCAATCCATAACTTGCCAACCACAAATGAGAAATTCATGTTCTTGGACTTTTTGGAAAGGTGAGAGCAAGATTTACAACTTTCATGTTGAACAAATTTTCATTTGAAGCATTTTTGGACATGTAATTTTGAGGAGAAAAACTTTCCATTTTTGGCAATTTTCAATTACAAGTCACTTTCTATTTTTGGAAAGTTTTCATCTGACTTTATTTTCTTCATTCTTGATGTTTGAAATGTCAAATGAAACTTGTTTAGACATGAATGAAGTGTCTCTCACCCTCTCCCACCTCCAAATCCATCAATTCAGGCACAGTTGACCACAATTGACTTTTCTGACTGATAGATGAATTTCAGCTTGACTGATCAAATTGAGCTTCAAACTCCTGATGAAATGGCTCAATGATGAAACCCTAGCTTCCATAAGCTCAATATAACCATATGATCATCCCCATATCCACTAAAAACCCCATCTTCTTCACAAGCCCTGATTGGCCCAATTGCAGATGATTAGGGTTGACCAGTGGTCAAAACCCTAATCTCAAGGTATCTGATCAATCTCTTGGTGATGGCAAAACCATGATGATGATGATGTATCATTCTAACCAAGATGAAGCTCAATCTCCTTGAGAATCAAAAACCCTAATCTGGACCACACATCCTTAGATGATTAGTGATCAATTCAATGAAACCCTAGCTTGCATCTCAACCTCTTTATCTTCTGATCAAGACTTAGGAGGATGACTTGCTCAATGTAGCCACATGATATGCAAACATGCAATGCCTAATGACCTACAAAATGATATGCAATGCTCAAGCTAGTCCCAAGAGAGGAGGGCAAATTTTGAGGTGTTACAGTTATGATGTTTTTATGTTAAGTGATATGTTATTTAGTGCCTTGTTTTATTATGTGTTAACTTGCTTATAAACCTAATTCTTTGAGTGGTAAACTTAGAAAAAGATAATAGCTTGTTGTTGTGAGAAATCCAACAACAAGTGGATTTCATAATAAAAGCATTTGAAAAGAGTAAGATAGAGATATTCACTTGATTAGTTCACTTAGAGATAAGAAACTACAACTATAAGGGATTTCAGAATACAAACAAGTATATTTTAAGGTTATAAGTGTGACTTAGAGATTCATTCCCTTTCCCTAGAAATGCATGCTTTGATGTTGTAGAAATGAACCTCCAGATCACTCCAACCTTTCTTGGCACGACACTGCACATCATAAACACATATTTTCTTCTTTAGCATTAGTGGACCTTAGCTCAACATATACTCTCTTGATATTTTTTCTTTCTCACCTTGCACGAATTAGATCTGATTTAAAGGAGAAAAGTTGAACTTGTGAAATTCTTATATTATTTTTATCTTTGCTCATGCTTGAGTTAAAAAGACAGTTTGTTATAAAATCAACCAAAGTAACATTCACTCCACGTGGGTACGATATCCTCACTTTATCACTTGCTACTTTTAAACATACATGTATACATGCATGTGACATATTTTCAAGCAACAAGTTTTTGGCATCGTTCCCGGGGAGTTCCAAGTTACAATTTTTATTTTGTATTCATTACTATTTTTTTATTATTTAAGCATTTAATGTTTCTTGTACTTTGGTGTCACGACATGTGCTTAGTAGTTATATGTGCAGGTTGTTGCATCCAGTTTACAGAGGAGATCCTGAACCCGCAAGAACTCTCAGAGTACTAAGGAGATTTCAACTTACTGGATATTTGTCATGGAGTCCCCCTCCCTTCTTTTTTGTTGTCTTACCAGATTTAGAAGGAATAGTGAAAGACGAAGCTGAGGCAAAAGTTGTCATGACATACAATGACATTATTTGCATTTCCAATGATATGGCGAGAAACATCATAGATTATGCAATCTTTGATCCAAATGCCATAAATACAAGGATAATACGACCATAAAATTGATGCAGAACAGTTTGAATTTAAGCCTATGATGTTTCAAATGTTGCAAACTACTGGCCATCACTCAGGTTTTGGAAACGAAGATCCTCATTTGCACTTGAAACACTTCCTGGATGTTGCTAGTAATTTTAAAATTCCTGGTGTCACTGATGATGCATTCAGATTGAGGCTCTTTCCATACTCTCTAAGGGATAGAGCCAAGAGTTGGTTAAATTCTTTGGAGCCAAATTCCGTTGCCACATGGAATGATTTGGCTGCTAAATTACTGGTCAAGTATTTCTCTCCTTCCAAAAATGCTAGAATGAGGAATAAGATAACATCATTTGGACAAGGAGAGGATGAATCCCTATTTGATGTTTGAGAAAGATTTAAGGAGATGCTTAGAGAATGTTCCCACCATGGCATACCAATCTGTATTCAACTTGAAAGTTTTTACAATGGATTGGCGCCTTCCTCAATGAATATGTTAGATGCCTCAAGTGGTTGAGCCTTTTTGTATAAATCTTATGAAGAAGGTTATAAGTTGATTGCGAGTATCATTGCCAACACCTATCAATGGCCTGTCCCTAGGGCATCTTCTAATTCAACTCAGAAGAGACCTGTTGGTGTTCATGAAGTCACCGAGACCATAACTCTTGTTGCTCATGTGGCTTAAATCCATAAGATGATGAAGAATTTGATAACTCCTAAAGTGACAAAGCCTGAACCTATCAAGGTGGTTACTGACGCATCAGAGGTTGTTTGTGTGTATTGTGGAGGTGCTCATTTATTTGAAGAATGCTCAGCAAATCCAATTTTTGTTAACTATGTTGGCAACAACAAGTATAACAACCCTTACATCAACACTTACAATCCTGGTTGGCGATATCACCCCAATTTCTCATGGAGTAATAATCAAAATCAACTAAAGCCTCAAACAATTCAAGCATTACAAACTCCTGCTGGTTATTCTGCACCTAATTATTCTTTGGCAAATCAAGGGAATAACCAGCTGGAAAATATTTTGAAATCCTTCATTCAAGAGACAAAGAACTAGTTTCAAGCACAAGGAGTTAGCATCAAAAATCTAGAGAACCAAGTAGGGCAGATTGCCATTGAACTTTGTTCAAGAAACCTAGGTGCTCTCCTAAGCTCTACTGAAGTTCCAGCCTCAACATCTAGAGTTAAGAGCGTTGAAACCTGTCAAGTCATAAAACTTATAAGGGGAAAAGAATGTGAATGATCCACACCAAGAAACAATCAGTCAAGTGAAGAACTGCTAGCTCAGGATAGTTTGCAAGATGAAGAGGAGTCCACTGAGGAGCCTTCCTCAGAAGGACATAATGAAGAAAATGTTGACAAAAATGCTACTAACATGACCTCCAATTCAGAAAAACAACCAGTAGTCGTGCTAGAAGTCGACATAGTCTAGTAGTTTGTTCAAGAAAGACCCCAACCTCCTTTTCCTCGAAGGATTAGGAAAGCTAAAGAAGAGAAACATTTTGGAAACTTCATGGAAATTTTGAAACAACTGCACATTAACATACCATTAATTGAAGCTATCTAACATATGCCAAACTATTCAATGTTTATGAAAGATGTGCTCACTAAGAGAAAAAGAGTAGGTGAGTTTGCAACTGTTACACTAACTCAAAAGTGCATCCAATTGGTTCAAGGTAAGCTCCCTTAAAAACTGAAAGAACCTGGAAGTTTCACCATCCCTTGCACTATAGGAGACACTTTATGTGGAAGGGCGCTATATGATCTTGGAGCCAGTATCAATCTCATGCCCTTGTCAATCTTCAAGAAACTTAGAATTAGAGTTGTCAGGCCAACAACAATCACTCTTCAGCTAGGTGACAAAAGTATTTGTCATCCTCAAGGGAAGATAAAATATGTGCTAGTGAGAGTTGAAAAGTTTGTGTTCCATGCTGATTTCATTATCATGGACTTTAATTCTAATGAAGAGACTCCCATTATGTTGGGAAGACCTTTCCTTGCTACATGCATAACTTTAATTGATGTAGAAATAAGAGAACTCACTAAGAGAGTCAACGTTGTGTTCAATGTTCTCAATGCCTTAAAGTATCCTAAAGAAGATGTAGCCGATTGTTCCATGATATCAGGAAGGAATCATCCATAAGAACATACTCAAGTCAAATAATGTGTTAAAGTAAGAGCTAGGAAAGTTAGAAAAAGATGTTGGTGTAAGCCCTAGAGGCCAATACTTTTGGTACTTGTATCGAATTATTTATTAATAATAAAAGGCTTTTTCTTTATTACGTTTGTTTAATAAAGTCCCTAGAATAGGTAGTCCGTTTAATGTATCAAGTGTGACTTGATCATGAGATCACATTAAACATAAGGACACTGTTCTTAAAGTATACGTAGTCGAGCTTTATTGTGAAGTGGGATAACATTAAAGCATTAAGACTATTATGTATATAGACTGATGATCACATCTCATGGATCATGGATAAGGAGTTATCAAGTCTTAAACATAGGTATGAATATTAAGAGTAATATTTATACTGGATTGACCCGCTATGAGAATACTATATAGAAAGTTATGCAAAGTGTCATAAGTTATTCTCATGGTGATAATGGTGTATACCACTCTTCGACCTGAAACCACTATGGACCCTAGATGTAGAGTCGAGTGCTTTATTGCTGATCCAACATTGCCCGTAACTGGATAACCATAAAGACAATTGATGGGTACTCCACGAAGCATGCTGAGGGACATGAGTGACCTAGATGGAATTTGCCCATCCTGCGTAACAGGACAAATGTCTATAGGCCCAATATTGAACTAGACAAGGATGACACGGTCTATGCCTTGTGTTCAATATAGACATAAGGGCAAAAGGGTAATTCTACACATAAGTATTATCACAGAAGGATTTGTCAGATCACATGACATTTTCGTGTCTTGGGTAGCAGTGATGTGTTGCTAGATACCGCTCACTGTTTATTATGTTAAATGCGTGATTTAATATAATTGCCAACGTCGCGAAAACCTACAGGGTCACACACAAAGGACGGATTGATGAGAGATAGAGTAACTAAGGAACATCGTAAGGTACGGTGCACTTAAGTGAGTTGTGGAACATTGTAAGGTACGGTGTACTTAAGTAGAATACGAAATATGGTAAGGTACCATGAGCTTAAGTGATTTTGGGCATATTATAAGATATGGACCAAAATACACTTAAGTGGGCTTTTTAGCTTGAAGCCCACACAAGTGGTTCTATAAATAGAACCCTTGTGCAGAAGCATTATTGCGGTTGCATTTTTTTCGTTTTCTCTCTCTCTCTCTCTCTCTCTCTCTCTCTCTCTCTCACACACACACACACACACACACACACACACACTCAAAGCCTTCATTCGTACCAGCTAGCACTGAGATTGAAGGAATCCGTTCGTGTGGACTGAGTAGAGACGATGTCATCGTTCGACGTTCGTGATCGCTCCGTAGATCTGCATCAAAGGTTTTGATCGTCACAAGAGATATGCACCAAAGGTTTCAATCGTCACAAGAGGTAAATATTCTATCACTGATCATGACCATTCGTAAGGATCTCTAAAGAAGAAAATTTTAATTTCCGCTGCGTTTTGGACCGCAATTCTCCTTCAAAAGAATATGTTCAACATGATGGTATCATAAGTGTACCTTAGTGCAAAGCACATATTCTTGAAGAACCTGTAGAGGTCTTGGAATTATCCATTGTCAGTACGATATCCTTAATTTTTATCACTTGCTACTTTTAAACATACATGTATACTTGCATGTGACATATATTTAAGCAACACGCATCCTGATACCACTTCACCTCTACCTTACTAGCATCCTCTAGCTCGGTTACCCAGGCTTCTAGAGTATCAGGGGAGTCGTGGGTCTTTGCCTTATCTTGCAAAGAGTTAGCAAGCTCGACCTTCTTCTACAGCTCAACCAAATCCTTCTAAAGAGAAAAGCACTTCTGCTCCATAGTTTCACAATTCCCCTTCTAAGTGCCCCTTTCCCTGGAGGGATTTCCAAGAGCTAGGATGTCTCCTCTTCCAGCAACAAAAAGAGAGAACAAGGAAGTAACATGATACATGTTGTGGGTGATCTCATTAATAAGCCCCATCTTCTTCGCCTTAGAGAGATTCTTAATGAAGGAGAGATTCAACGTCAAAATAGAAGTAACAACTTCCTTAGGGGTGCGAGCAAGATGAGATGAGAAAATGTAGGGCATTTGCATGAAATGGCTTATCTCCCCAGAAAGACGAGTCCGTTTAGGAAAACCCTCTTCCCGGGAGGAGTGTTGGTTCTCATACTAACATCTCTTTGTTTGAATTGGAGACATGGGTGCCTCCTCCATGGTCAATCTTATGTGCAGAAGTTGAAGTCTTGGCAGCTGAGATGGGAGCAGAGGTTAAAGCAGAAGTAGTGGTTGTCAGAGGGGGAACCACAACCTTGATGTCTTGGGCTTTAGCAAGACCACCTCGAGCTCCACCTAGCCATACTTCATTACATCGGTCGACTCAACTAGCATCATTCCTTTTCACGCCAAATGGTCGGTCTTAGAATGTTTGTCAGGCGTGATCCAAGACAATACGTTTGGCCGACCTCGAAGATTCAAGAATGCTTTCACTTCAGCATTGTTGGATTCACATTTATTGGTTCTCAGAAAAAGCTATATGAAATTTTTAGCGCGTTCTCTCATCCGATGATTGACTTGTATTTCCTCCTCGGTTAAGATATGAGAGGGCATATGGACCTTAGTACAATTCACATCTCTGTCGACATTTGATAAAATATCCTTTAATGAGTCGGATGAAGAAGATCTTTCCTCCAGTGAGTACCCAAATACCCTTTCTAAGTTAGAATCGCCAAATAAAGGTACGACTTCTGGTTCCAGGTGATCATGAGCAAAAAGAGGGAGATGAGAATCAGGGGATGTCCCCACTCTCGAGGCAAAAGAAGTTCCACTCTTAGAATCACTAAGTTAATTGTACTATCACTCATCCATACAAAAAAAAAAGGGAAATTTTTGAAGAAAAAGCTTGACTTTATGGTGGTACTTGAGATGTGAAATCGATGAATTAGAATGAATGAAGAAATCATATATTTTGATTAAAGAACTGCATCCATCCTGATTAATGCTCTAAGGAAAAAAGAAGCGAAAGCATTTGCCAAGATAGTGAATACATACGAGCTTGAGTGACAATGATTGTGAAAGGTTTCCAAAACGCTCAACTCTTCCTATTTATATGCAAAAACGGTTGGATGACCCAAATCAACTAAGGAAAGGAGTTACGTAATCAATAGTTAGATTCCTCGTCGGGAATACATGCAAATTAGAGCGCACTCAAGTGCACTATGATCCGCAATATGCCCTAACTTATCGCATCAGCACACGTATCAAAAGAAGACAACATTTAAATAATGGAAATGCATTTGATGTGCTTGTTACCCACTACTTTTTCAACTGACTCTGGGCGTTTCAGTTCTAGCTCACACCGAACAACATCTTGGAGGTCGACCAAAATAACTAAAGGCTTTCCCGACTCATTCAGCGCCCGACAAAATCTTGGGGGCAACTGTTCTGGATCGGTCAAATGCCTAAATAATTGAGGCTCAATTCATCTCAAATCCACTGCACTCGATCTAAGGTATAAAAGTCAGTCCACACAGAAAACAAGGTACATTCTCTAATATCCACTTTTCACTATACTCATCTTGAGTCTTGAACTAACTTGTGTGTTTGAGTGTTAACCATGCAAGTCCACTATGTATCACTGTAACGGAAGACAACACCATCGTTTCAAGAAGTTTAGTTCACCAACTGAATCTGATTCTGGTTTTTGAACGTGTGTATATATATATATATATATATATATATATATATATATATATATATATATATATATATATATATATATATATATATATATATATCCAGGGTTCTCATAAGTACATCGACATTCAGTTTTAGTCTCTCAAAAAATTTTCTTCAAGAAATGATCTTCCTAATATTTTTCATCCACACTTTTGGTTCCTCTTTCTAATGTCAGTTAACAGAGCTTACGTGACATTGACACGTGGCAATGCCGACGTGGAAAAGATGTTGACATGGATATCAGGTAACATTTGTCTCAATTTTATATTATTTATATAAATTTAATTTATGGCGATGGAAATTTCGCCGCTAAATCCATCGCTCACATAAATATCATATAAAAACTCAAAAACCGTGGCTAATTGTAATTAATGCGTAGCTAATCCCTAACTAATTCAACCTCATCATTCTTATAGCTTTGACTTCGTTTTTTTTCATAAGTTTTTGTAAGAAAGTTCCGAAGTACATCAGAGATAAACAAAAACATTTCATTCAATAAAAGTGAAACTCCAACGGCTCGGGATGAACAATTAATATAATCTTTTATATGAACAACAGTTCAGCAAATGAAGAAAGTGAAATTCCATTTTCATTCAAATAACTTTGCTGAAGTGATGATTTGGTAAAGCTAAACCATGACTGTAAAAAATGCTATACTGTAGTGTCTACTGTCTAGAAGTCCAAGATCAACAGTTAACAGAAGCCTTCAAGGTTCAATACATATTTTTTCTATTTTTTTATGTATATTTATTTTATTATTCTTTTTCTTTATCTAACCTTCTCGGGAATCAGTTAAAACAAGAAACAAATATGAAGCGAAAATGAATTGAGAACTTAATGATGTGTATTTAACACTACAGAAGCATAATATTGGAATGAGATAATAGCAAATTATGTATTGAAAATATGTCATACTCCTTAAATGTGAATTGATAAAATAAAAGTTTTTATATTCTCCCAATGTGAAACATGATTCAGGTTATAATTCATTTCTCTCAAGAAAAGTGAAATGGTATGGACTTTCAATCTATTACTCCTTAGTGATCTACATAAATAAGTATGCGCATATATTATGACTTCAATGCTTTAAAAAAATAATAAACTTGTATAGGTTTGCTGTATTTTTATTTATGTATGTGGGGAGTGTCTCTGCAGTGATTTTTTTCTTATCAGATGCAATATCTCATCAATCTTACTTGAGATGGATCAGATACTAAGACCTTGTGAAAACGTATACATCCGTGATGCACTTTCTATCATGAATGAGCTTGTGGAGACGGCCAAGGCTATAGGTTAGCAAGCCACCGTGCAAGACACAACCGAGGGTCCACATGCAAGTTATAGAGTCTTGGTTTGTTAGAAGCACATAATCGGGTTATAAAACTAGTGTTCTTAGTTTCTGAATGATCTCTGCAGCTACAATGGAGAAGTTAACACTTTGACATAAGTTTAGGAAGGTACAAGTGTAGGGAGAGATCTTTATAATTTGATAAACATTCTTGTAAAATATCATGAAAAAAAACGAAATCTAGGTCATAAGAATGATGTGTTTGAATTAGTTAGGGTTTAGCTGCAGATTAGCTATGGTTTTTGGATTTTTGTATGATGTTCATGTTAGTTTGTTATAAATTAAATTTTTATAAATAATATAAAATGGGAACAAAATGTCATGTGTCATCCATGTCGTCATCTTTGCCACGTTGACATTGTTATGAGTGAATGTCACGTCAACTCTATTAACATAAGGGATCAAAAGTGTGGATCAAAAATATTAGGAGGATCATTTTTTGAAGAAATTTTTTTTAGGGATTAAAAATGAAATTTAGATCTTTGGGACTAAAATCATATTTAACCTTTAAAATAATAAAAATTAATGATACAATTTTGCATTTATGTTTAAGAAATTATATATTTTTATTTTAAAAAATAGTATCCAATATTCTATTTTGATGTCCATTTTATGTTCTTACAAGTATAAGACAATTGTAAAAAAAAAATAAGGGTTAATACAATTTTACCCGTTGTCATATGGGGGACTTCTGGTTTACTCATTTGTAAACACGAATCAAGGCACGAAATCGTTCAATCTACTCCATTTTTGTGTTTTCTTTTGTTAAGTTTATAACATCACTATGATAATAAAATAATTTTTGATACAAATAATGGGTAAGTTCACTGTTATTGTTCATCATGGAGGTGAGTTTGTTAGAGATGATACAATATTTTATAGGGATGGAGTTCAAACTCATGTGTATGATCTAGATAGAAAAAAATAGGGTGTCTTTGACGTGTTGAAATTGGTACTTGACTGGATATACAAAAGAAATGAGTTTAGTGTTTGGAGAAAACTTGAAGGTATAGATGAATGTTATTTTGAAGTTAACAGGGACGAACATGCTTTGGATGTTGCTAGTTTTGCTGTTGGTGAGAACACAAAAGGTCATTTATACGTCGGGCATAATGTGAAGGACATCCAATACTTGAGTGATGAGTTGGTTAGTTTAGATCCAAATGCATCTGAAGATGAAAAAATTCCAAAGTATAAAAAATTTATGAAGGAGAAACTAGGGAAGGTCCATGAGTTTAAGCTTGGAATGGAATTTAATTCCTTGAGTGATTTCAAGGATGCTATAATTGAGTGGTCAATTTTGAATGGAAGGGAAATTGCATTTGTGAAGAATGAAAGATACAAAGTGAGGGTAAATTGCAAGGGCAAATGTGAGTTTTTGGGTTTATGCTCTAAAGTAGGTGGCAATATGACTTTTAAAATAAAAATATCGGTGGGCACCCACACTTGTACTAGGGTTTTAAACAATACTAGTGTAAAGTTCAAGTGGGTTGCAAAGGCAGTTGCAAAGAAGATGCAGGCAAGTCAGAAGGTGAGGATTACTAATATAATTCAAGACATGAGAAAGAACTTATCAATTAGGATTACACCGTGTATGGCATGGAAGGCCAAGAAGATAGCAAAAAGGAATAGTTGAAGGAGATGCAGATAAATAGTATTCAATAGATTGGAGTTATATAGTTGAATTAAGAAGAGTATATGCTCGAAATACAGTTAAGATTAATGTAGACATACCCAATCCATCTATTCAACCAAGATTTGGATCTTTCTACTTCTGCTTTGATGGCTGCAAAAGAGGTTTCATCAAGGGGTGTAGACCCTTTATTGGTGTGGATGGTGTCATTTGAAGACAAAATATGGTGGTCAGTTGTTGATAATTGTAGGCAGAGATCCAAATGACCAATATTTTCCATTTGTATTTGGAGTGGTTGAAATTGAAACAAAAGTGAGTTGGAGATGGCTTTTACAATTGTTAATGGAAGATATTGGCCAAGATAGAAGATATGTCTTCATCTCAAACCAACAAAAGGTATGTGACTATTTATGCATTTTATTATATAGACATGCTTGTGCAACAATAAACTATAGACAACTAAAACCTGAGGACTTTGTGGATGATTGTTACTCTAGGGAAAAATATTCACTGTTATATTTTTCCTATAAGCATAATAAATGGGTGGATATGTGGCCTACAGTTGATGTAGATGAATTACTCCCTCCTTTGTATAAGAAAAGGGTCTGGTCGACCAAAGAAACTTAGATTTAGGGGATTAGGTGAGGGTGTACAAGGACGAGGAGAGTTGGAGTGACCTACATGTGTACTAAATGTGATAAAATGGGTCTTAACTCCAGAAAATGCAAGGCAACAACTTAGAATCCAGAAGCTTTGAAAAGAAAGGTAATTAATCATTAGGTAACTGCCTTAATTTGATTGTAATATAATTGTTCATTTTGTAACTGTCTTGATTTAAATTGTTGTAGAGAAAGGCTTAAAGACTAAGTAAAGCAAAACCAACTGGTGTGACACAAACTGAACCAATTGGTAAGGCACTAACTGAACTAATTGGCATGGCACAAACTGAACCAACTGGTGTGGCACAAACTGAACCAACTAGTGTGGCACAAACTGAAAATCCACTTCTGTCAAGAAAACTCCAAAATCAACAAAGGTGAAATATAAAGGTCCAAGAAAATCAAGTCACGGGTTGAATAAATTGAAAACCAAGTCAATTAAAGGCCCATGTGCAAGCAATGATGAACCAATGATCATACCAGAAAATGAAGATGGTACTTTGACTTAGGAACCTATTGTGGTGGTTAAGGGTGTACATGATCTGATTTGGGTTGAGTTTATCCAAATCCAATACATAATCCATATAAGACACTCCAGTTTGGGTGAGGTAAAATAACCACTCATTATACCAATGGGTTAGTTTGAGCAAACCCACTATTTTTCGGATTGGGTTTGATTGGGTAGTGGGTTGCCCACATAATTTATCTTTTTTTATTAATATAAAATGACTAAATGATGAGTCATCATATTTTTTTTATAAAAATTACTCAACATTTTTATTTTCATAAAAATCATAAAATAATAAATGATATCATAAACTAATAAAATTATCATAAAATACTAGTAAAAAGCTAAAATTGCATGAAATAAAATTGTATTAGCATCAAAATAACTAAAGAGTGAAACAATCAAAATTAGTTAAAGTCATGGTTCATAAAAATAGTAAATGTTAAGAGACTAAAATTGCAACACCTAAGTTAATATTCATCAAAATTATTAAAATTGTAATAATAAATATTTGATTAGTGGGTTAGTGGATTTTGCGGTTTTGGTCCGGTTTCACCCGAAACCCGGTTCTTTTAATGGGGTTTTTAGTTTTAAAACTCATATCCATCCAATTATCTGACCCAACCCAATTTTTTGGATTTTTTTTAAATGGGTTTGACCAAGATAGTTTCTTAATGCTTATGTAATGACATTTTTAAGGCTTAATCTTATGATATGTTTGTTAGCATTACAATGACTATATTTCATTTCTCAATAGCTTCTAAATAGAACACAATGTGTTTTTAGTGTAGCGGTAAATTCAAGACCACTGAGCTATTGGTTAACTCGACGTCAATAAAATAAGAGTCGTCACTGTGCTTTTATTGTTTCCAAAGGAAAAGGAAAAAAGTACGAAAAAAACCCAAAGATAAGAAGTTTTCAAATCAAAACTAATAAAATGTCAGAGATTACAGGTAAGGGAGTTGGTTACACAGAGGGAAGGTATTAGCACCCAAAGTGTCTTAGGTACTCCTAGGGAGCCCTTTTTTGTGTGTAAGTGTTTTAGTTGAAAAAGATGTTTGTTAAGAATAGAGTGAGGGGATGAGAAAAGAATTCATTATTTATAATTTTGTGTTTGGCAAGACCTTCGGTCTTATGCCTACGTACCAACATAAAAATGAGAGATCAAAACCTCGTAGTTCGTGGTAAAAATTTCAAAGATGGGTGAATTGATTTTAACAAAATCTTAAAGATCTTTTGTTATCAATGGGAGAATACTCAATCAAATATCCATCGGTAATGAGGGATTTACAACATTTAATAGGGAGGGTCCAACTTGGATTTAATCAACAAGTATGCCATTAACCCTTAATAAATGGAAAGTTTTACAATCAATATATCATGGAATGGGAGAATTATATCTCAACCAAAGATAACTCAAATCTAAGTGCTCTCTTTTGAAAAAGTTTAAAAGAAAAAGGCACAAAGTGGCCAAAAGGATTAGATAAAGTTGTTAGTTCTTTTTGTCTTTTTGAAAATGTGGTAAATATGATTAAGTTAATTCAAAAGTTTGATTAAGAAGACATTATGAAAATCAATGGCATAAGGCCAAGGTTTCTACTCATTAAAACAAGTCTAAGTTGAAAAACACAAGCAAAGAAGTTTTAAAAATGAGAGAGGGATTTTGAAATTAAAGAAGTAGGAGAAGATGAAGGGACTATCCTAGACAAGATTTAAAAGTTTAGAGTTTAAAAGATCTAGCCAATGTGAAGCATCCACAAGATAATAATATCAGATAGAAACCCATTTCCTTTGTATTGTTAAGTAAGCAACAAATCATAATCATGCAAGCAATTAATAAGAAGACCAATGATATCAAATAAAGATAACCAAACATCCAAGCAAGCAGTCTTCAATGTCTTTTAGATGTATCAGATGAAAGATCCCTTGAAACATACTCACAGAGATAAGCATCAAATGATAACAATAAGATCAAAATAACAATTCATACAAGAGAGAATGAATATAACAGACAAACCAAATGAGTCTCTCAAGGCTTGTATCAGATGAATGACATTGGCCAAGAAATGGTCTCAAATTAATGACATTTACCAAGTTCTTCCATAGCTCAGGGGATGTTGCCTACTCTAAGTCCAAGGATGCAAACCAAGTCATAGGTAGAGGTCCAACCGTCCACCAATGTATTTTTTAGGGTTTTTGTTTTTTATTAAGTATTTTAAGGTCCTAAGACCACAAAAAAAACAAAGTCACAAGCACAAAATACAATGGCTCAAGTGAGCAAAGTGAAAATGACTGAAATAAAAACAATTTGCATGAATGTAAATGATAATGAATGATAAAGTGGAAGAATTTAAATTGCATTAAAGAATTCAATGGCTCAAGTGAGCAAAGTGAAAATGACTGAAAAATAAAATCAATACAAAGAAATGTTAGTGAAAGAAATGATTGTTTAAGTCAATTTTTGGAGAACACTCAACCATCCACTCACAAGCATGAAGATATGAACCTAGACATCATTCATGAGAAGGGCTCTAACTTGGATAAAATCTACAAGTATGCCACTAGCTCTCACAAATGTAAAAGAGGCAAAACCTTCATACAATACCATGAGGAATGGGAGACTTACAATCTCACTTACAAAAATGCAATTGCTTTTGCGACAAATTTAGCGCTATGTTAAGCAATCGTAATTGGACTTATGTAGAAGTCACAACTATCTGAGGCCGAGCAATAATAATATTGGTGTTAATGCATGCTAAAGACAAGGCATAAGTTCCAAGCTCCGAAACCATACCACACATAAAATAAGAGGGGATAACCCTATCTCAATCAAGCTCATGTTGATTCATCTGACACAAGGTCATTGATGAATCAACTAGCATTTTGATCCATGAGAAATCATTGGCCATGAATGGATTGTGATGGAAGTGAGATGAAGATGAGAATATGAAGTGAAAGAGATCCCAAATTGATTAAGGGATGAACCTCACTTGATCAATACTATCCATTCATCTTGAGGGATGAAGTTCAAACTTCATCAACCCCCTAAATCCAATAGTATTAACCAAATTAAAGTTCAATTCAACAAAAACCAAAGCCAAACAGAAGTTGAGTCAACACAAAGTCAATAAAATAGCTCAACATAATATTAAAGCAATTAAAACAATTTAAATCAATTTTTAAATGAAGAAAAATACATTTTAAAAGGGCAAAAACCTAAAATCCCTTCAAATCACCAAAGAAATAGCCAAGGGATTTATCATAGGTCAAACAGGGTCAAATGACCATTGACTAATTTTTTCGGCATTTTTTTAAAGTCAAAAGTATTTAAAATCAATTAAAAACAAGTCAAAAATCATAAATTTCACTAAAAATATCAAACTCAATCTAAAAAAGAATTTTAATTCAGAAATGGGAAGGGGAAATTATTTGTGAAATTTTGGTGGTAGTCCCATATTTTTTGGATTAAAATTGAAATTATAATGAATTAAATGAGAAAATGAAATTTAAAAAATACATTGTAAAATAAACTAAATAAAAAAAATAAGGGTCACCAGATCTCCCTAATTAATTGAGGTGCCAAGTCTGATAGCCAAGTGTGTATCATCCATGGTAGGCCTTAGTCAACGCGCACGCAGGCTTAGTAATCACATTGGATGGACCAGATTAGAACGTGGCTAATGAATCAGATGGTCTGGACTGCGCCAGCACATCACCGGAGCCCTAGCTTCGGTCATCTTCTCTGGCCACCTCATCGGACTGGTCAAGATCAAAAGTTCACCAAAAATAATGGATCATACACTGGTTTGAAGAGAAAATCACAAGGATTCCAAATATGACCTCCAAATCTTTCAACCCTCACTCTATAATGAGAAATGTGGAGTTGAAAGTTGAGGTGTTCAAACTGAATTACTTTGACTCAACCTCAAAGCAACACAGTATCAATGCCTATATTGGTAGGACTTCAGTCAACTAAAAATCAAGCCAAAATCTTAAGAAATGAGAGAAAATCGAAGAGTTAAAATTCTGGAAAATTTACCTACGAGTTGCAATTTTAAGGCTCGATCTTGATGCAATTCCACTTGGCCTTGCTTCCTCTTGCTTGCAGGAGATCATTAGGATCAAAATGGATGTGAATCCTTGGAGTTCTAGTTCAGAAACAAAAGTTGAACTAGAAGCTCGATTTCAATGAAATCTTTAAGGTATTATGTGCAATGTGGCTATGGGATTGTTGGGCAGAGCTTGGGCAAGGTTTTTTTTTTAATCTGAGGCAATGCATCTCAATTTATAGGCAATGGAATTGATCTTTGCACCATTTCAAATTTTGGCCTAAAATAGTAATTTAATGTGCATGGGTGCAAGGGCATGTGTTTAGGCCCAAATGATCATTGCAATCAGTCCAAATTCGTGCAAAAATGATGATGATATCATAACATGAGGCCATTGATAGGTGTGTAACATTTGAGTTCAAAAGTTTCCAAATTGGGCCATGCAAAGAAACTAAGCGCAAGTCCCTCAATTTTGACCCAAATGGAATAATCTTGGACTCTTTGGAAAGCTACCATCATGGGGAACAACCTTTATGTTGGTAATTTTTCCATTTGAAGCTTGGAACCTATGAATTCTGGCCTTGAAGTTGGAGGAATCAAACATACTTGAAACTTTTCTGAGTTAAAAGTCAAATGACCCATTTTTCCACTTTGAATAACTTTTGCTATGAGTTTCAAATGACTTTCATTCCTTCTACAAAGTTGTAGATTTTTCAGTCATATTCAATTTAGTCACAAATTTGATACCATTTGGAGCATTCATGATGGAGTTATGGATTTTAGAAGTTGAGGAAAATTGCTTGTTCATTGGTAAGGACCCAAATGTGCCTATAATGTTTCCTCATGGCACATGTCCTTGAAAGTGGAATTTGACCTTTCCCAAAGAAGAAAAATTAAATAAGACATATTGAATTTAATCATGAAACTTGTATCATTTTCATATAATAAAAAATTATAAAGTTATGGTTCTTGAAAGTTGACCTTCTATTTAGGGCACAACTTGGAGTTACTTAAACCAACTTGCAAACTTGGAGTTACTTTACTTTTAGAGACTCTTGGATTATAATATATGATTATGATGAATTACAATGAAGTATACCTTAATTTCTTTGACCAAATGTTGAATAAACTTGTTAAGGAAGGCACACAAGATACCCAGATGAATTAGGGCTTCCTTGACAAACAAGCTTCAAACTCTTGATGAATTCTTGATCAAAATGAAAAATAAAGAACACGGGGATCCATATATGATGCTTGGAACCAATGTGAACCTTTTATTGCTTGATCATTTGCATTGCGGATCTCAAACCTTAGTTGTGAGCTTGATGAGGCGCAGGTGGAGACACACACTACTTACAAAAGAAACAAAGCTACACTAGACATACTTTTAGATATTTTGGTTAGTAAACAAAGAAAATAAAGTATGATACAATAAAAAATGCTCGGTGATTTCTCCCAATGCAAACCCAATGAATGATAGGTGAGGGGGATACCAAGGTGTGATCCCGATGTCAATGCCAAGTTATGAGATGACATGAGGGGTCTTAGGGGTCAAAATTGGGGTCTTACAGTTTCCCTTATTTAAGGTCATTCTATCCGGAGATGTGAAGGTTAAAATCTTCGTATCAACGCGGTAGAATGAACTTAAATAACAACCACAAGAAACAAGTTTTGGTCCCTAAGAGACCTCATGATGCATATGATATGAATGCAAAAATAATCTTTGTGGGGAATATATATCCACAAAGGAAAAGAATCCCAGAGAGACTAAAAGTTCACAGGAGCACAATGCATTCCATAAGGAAAACTTACTGAGGAGATAGAGACTCTGGGGATAAAAGATATGCGTATGCCAGACTACGACTTAAAAACTACTGGAGACACAAGGGGATTTCCATGAAAATAAATCAATGGAAAGACTCAGACTAGGGAAAAAGGATCTACATGTATCAGAATAAAACCAACACAGTAAGAAACAATCACTAGGGAAAGGCGTAAATCAGAATGAAGCTGAAATACCCTAACAACAAAAGGAAATCAATTTCACAAAGAAATATGAATCCAAGCTCAATTGGGGAAAAAAACTTGAACACATGAGTAAAAGAGATATACTATCTACCACCTGTTACTGGGTATGAAGATAATACAGTCGGGCAGAGGGAGATCCGTTACCAGTTAAGGTAAACATATCAAAGATGACTCACTGAGGAAAATGAGGAATATCCATTACCGGTTACTGGGTAAGAATAGCCTACTAGGGAAAATGAAGAAATAAGATTTACAACTACCTGTCACTGGGCAGAAGACCGAAGGAAGAATATCTGTTACCGATTAAGATAAACATATCAAGGATAGACTGCCAGGGAGAATCACCAACTTTCGGGTACTGGCCAGCTTAACAAAGGTGATCAACCACAAAAAAAACATAGGATTTATATCTACCGGTTACCGGGTAGAAGACTGAAGGAAAGAATATCCGTTACCGGTTAAGGTAAACATATCAACGATAAACTCAGAAAGGAAAATGAGGATTTACATCTACCGGTTACTGGGTAGAAGACCAACAGAAGAAAATACGTTACCGATTAAGGTAAACATATCAAGGATAATATTGCTGGGAAAGAAGGATTTACAACTACCTATCATTGGGTAGAAGACCAAAGAGAGAATATTTGTCACCGGTTAAGGTGAACATATCAAGGATAAACTCAGAAGGAAGAATATTTGTCATCGGTTAAGATGAACAAATCAAGGATAGACTACCAAAAGAAATAGGATTTATAACTACCAGTTACTGGGTAGAATACCAAAGGAAAGAATATCTGTTACTGGTTAAGGTAAACATATCAAGGATAGACTACCAAAAGAAATAGGATTTACAACTATCAGTTACTGGGTAGAAGACCAAAGGAAAGAATATCCGTTATTGGTTAAGGTAAACATATCAAGGATAGAATACCAAAATAAATAGGATTTACAACTACCAGTTACTAGGTAGAAGACCAAAAAGAGAATATTCGTCACCGGTTAAGGTGAACATGTTAAGGATAAACTCAAAAGGAAGAATATTCGTCACCGGTTAAGATGAACATATCAAGGATAGATTACCAAAAGAAATAGGATTTATAACTACCAATTACTGGGTAGAAGACAAAAGAGAGAATATCCATCACTAGTTAAGGTGAACATATCAAGGATAAAGTTGTTGGGGAAACGAAAGTGAGTCCGCTAGAGAAATCAAAGAACTAAATTACCTTTTACTGGTTACTAGGTAAATTAAAACAGGTAAAGTACTCATCATCAAGAATGATATTATTAGTTACTAGGTAATAAACTCTCGAGGGACCAAAAGATCTATCTAGGTTAGAACTAGAAAGAAATGGTCAAACAGGACTCAACCCAATGAGGATATAACTCAAGGGGACTGGTTTCATCCAGATAGTGAACTGAGGAGGAAACAAAAATAATAATCATCCACGAGGAAATAACTCAGTGGGGAAGAAGAGAGGATAAACTTTTTCTGCTTAAGGGGATGGCACTCTACATTGAAGGAGGACAAACACACAAAATCTGCATAGGAAAATGATATCACCAAAGCAGGGGATCAGAAAAATTAGGTCAATGTGTAAAATGCACAATGAAATATCTGAAGTCATGTTTATGCATGTATATGCATGAGTATGTATATGATTATGCTGACAAACAAGCACAAATGATACAAATACTGAAGATCCAATCATCACAACTAGATACTCGACTAATCTCAACAAGATGGGGACACCAACTGGAGAACCTGCTAGGGATGAAAATAAATCATCGAGGATATAAATCATATATTCAAATATTCAATTCCCTGGGGATAGCACACAACCATGTACTCAAGGAAGACTGGGGATATAACAATCCAAATCAAATGCCTAACTTTGGCTGGAGGAAGACATGGAGAACATGCATCCGACCAAAAACTGCTGAAGACTCATCGCTCAGAGGAAATGAAAAAAAAAGTATATATATATATATATATATATATATATATATATATATATATATATATATATATATATATCAGGGATTAAAACAAATTCACCTCAAAACTCAACTCTCAGGAGAGGAGGAAACAACTGCTAGGGGATAAGCAAAGATTAACGAATATCTTGCTTAAAACTCGAACTCTCTGGGAGAGGAGAAAATATAGCTTGACAAATCTGTGGGGGACGAAAGCACTGTTCAGGATATCAACAAACATGCTGAGGATAAGAGAGATCTGTTGAGGATCCATATATATATATATATATATATATATACACACACACACACACACACACACACACACACACACACTTCAAAGCCACAAGTCAACGCTGCGGGGAATTTTAGGTCAACACCATATCAAATGGGAGACAACCCTATATGAGACGGCTACCTCAATATTTCTTAGAATCAAACATTGTCTAAATGGGGAGATCTTTCATCAGAAGAGAAAACTCCGCAGGGAATCCACATCACAATAAGAGGCAAAACTCCTAGTCGGGAACCAGAAAACTTAATGGGGATTCCATCAATCAAATATCAACTTTGTGGGGAATTCACTGGGGAATAAAATTTGCTAGGACAAGACATGTGCCACATAAGGATGCAATCAGCAATAAATTCCTCAAAAGGAAAAAAACAGTCACAAGACTCTTCTTGGAGATTAAGAAATAAACCAATTACAAGGTACCAAATAATCAACCAGGCTTACAAAGACTCGGAAAGGGAGAAACCATGTTACGGCTATGTGATAACCAAATAAAGGTGTTGGGGATCTGAGATCCAAATAAAGGCTTCACTAGAGATCCAGGGTTCAAATGCAAACTGAGATTGAAAATTCATGAAGACCTCAGTTGGGGATAGAATGATGAACTACAAAGAGAACAACACATCAGCCACGCTGGGGATAAACTGATAACTGTTTGGGGAGCAAACACCTCCAAACACTGCTTGGGGAAGGCAACAATGTTTCACACGTCAAGACTTATCATTCTTAGATTGCTGTTGACATTTCCTTTGAGTTCAATGTTCTTTTAAATTAAATGTCTTATTATTTCAGAAAAATGTTTATTCGTTGATTTATTTATTTCAGAATTATCATCATAAAAATACAGTTTTACAAAAACAAATAAGAATTGCAAATAATTGGATAAAGGATCAACTTTATTTAATAGAATGGTAGTCTGCAAATGGCAAGACTCCATGGATCTTTATAAAGTTCGAAAATGATTATTTACATGGAAAAGGGCTACATTGAATACAATGACCACTACTCTCCCTACCAACTTTGAAATCCATTGTGCTTTGTCTTTGGTTGAGAATGATGAATCAGAACCAAATGACTGTCAATACTGCTTCAACGATCAGACATAGCCGGATGCAGTTACTTGCCATAATCCCTAATTTTTGTCTAGATTTCCCCAAGGTGAGGTACTCAATCTACCGAGATGATTTTTCTGTTTTATGTCTCTAACTTTTGCCTGGATCGCCCTTTCGGGTTTTCAATCCACTAAGACGCTCATTTTTGCCTAAGCTGCCCTTTCGGGTTTTCAACTTAGCGATATGTTCTTTTCTTTTTTTAGTCAAAGTATTTTTTGAATGCATCGGCATTCATAGGACAAGTGAACTCTTCATCATCCATAGTTGTAAGAATCAATGCACCGCTTGAGAAGGCTCTCTTAACAGCATATGGACCTTCGTAATTAGGAGTCCATTTGCCCATAGAATCTGGTTTGAAGGATAAGATCTTCTTGAGCACGAGGTCACCTTCTTGGAACACACGATGCTTGACCTTCTTATCAAAAGATTTCTTCATTCTCTGCTGATATAAATGACCATGACACATGGCAGTCAATCTCTTCTCTTCAATCAAATTCAAATGATCATATCTGGTTTGACACCATTCAACTTCGGTCAACTTGGCTTCCATCAGCACACGTAATGATGGGCTCTCAACCTCTACGGGGAGCACAACTTCCATGCCATAAACAAGAGAGAAAGGGGTTGCCCATGTTGAAGTGCGAACGGATGTACGATACCCATGAAAAGCAAATAGGAGCATCTCATGCCAATCTTTGTACGTCATAACCATCTTCTGGATAATCTTCTTGATATTCTTGTTCGCAACTGCAAAACCCCGTTCACCTTGGGTCTGTAGGGAGAAGAATTATGATGTGCTATCTTGAAGTCTTTGCAAAGAGCTTCCACCATATTGTTATTCAAGTTTGATCCATTATCAGTAATGATCTTACTTGGCACACCCTACCGACATATAATCTGATTCTTGAAAAACCTCACAACAACTTGTTTGGTCACATTTGCATACGATACCGCTTCAACCCACTTTGTGAAGTAGTCATTAGCCACTAAAATGAAACGATGTCCATTTGATGTCTTGTGCTCAATCATGCCAATCATATCAATTCCCCACATGGAGAAGGGTCGTGGAGAGGAAATGATATTCAAAAATGTTGGAGGAACATGAATCTTATCCGCATAGATTTGACACTTGTGGCATTTCTTCACATACTCGCAACAGTCAGATTCCATTGTCAACCAATAGTAACCTGCTCTCAATATCTTCTTTTCCATAACATGTCCATTGGAATGAGTACTAAAGGAACCTTCATTGACTTCTATCATCAATAGGTCCGCTTCGTGTCTACCCACACATCTGAGAAAAACCATATCGAAATTTCTCTTGTAAAGCACATCACCATTCAGGTAGAAGTTTCTAGCTAATCTTCTCAAAGTCTTCTTATCTTTCAAAGATGCCCTAAGCGGGTAAATCTGACTTTGGGGGAAACATTTGATATCATAATGCCATGGCTTATCATCCTTGATTTCTTCAACAACAAATACATGAGTTGGCCTATCAAGATGTATCATAGTTAGATTGGGAACTTCATTTCAGAACTTCACCACTATCATGGAAGCCAACGTTACAAGAGCATCTGCCATCCGGTTTTCATCTCAAGGGATATGATGAAACTTAACCTTTGTAAAGAAAGTTGATATCCTCTTCGCATAATCTCTATATGGTATCAAACCGGGTTGATTCGTCTCCCATTCACCTTTGATCTGGTTGACAACCAAAGCTGAATCTCTGTAAATGTCAAGATGTTTGATTCTAAGATCAATGACTTCTTCGAGCCCCGTAATGCAAGCTTCATACTCAGCCATATTATTTGTACATTTGAAGGTCAATCTAGCTGTAAATGGAAAATGAGTGCCTTGAGGAGTAATAATCATTGCCCCAATGCCATTACCATATGAATTAACAACTCCATCAAATATCATGCCCCAACGGGAACCAGGTTCTGGCCCTTCTTCAAGCAATGGTTCATCACAATCTTTCATCTTCAAATACAATATCTCTTCATCGGGGAAATCATATTATACTGACTGATAATCATCAATAGGTTGGTGAGCCAAATGGTCAGCCAAGACACTATCTTTAACCACTTTCTGAGCTCGGTATTCAATATCATACTCAGATAACAACATCTACCAACGAGCAATCCTCCTAGTTAAAGAAAGCTTTTCAAATATGTACTTGATTGGATCCATTTTGGATATCAACCAAGTGGTATAATTCAACATATACTGGCGCAGACACTTGGCAGCCCAAGCTAAAGCACAACATGTCTTCTCAAGCATAGAATACCGAGACTCACAATCGGTGAACTTCTTACTGAGGTAGTAAATTGCATACTATTTCTTACTAGATTCATCTTGCTGACTAAGAATACAACCCATACTCTCTTCAAGCACAGTCAAATACATGATCAAAGGTCTTCCTTCAACAGGCGGAGACATGATCGAAGGCTCAAGCAAATATTCTTTAATACTGTCAAAAGCTTTCTGGCAATCCTTGGTCCAATCACAAGACTGATATTTCCGAAGGAGCTTGAATATAGATGTGCATGTGGCAGTCATATGCGGTATAAATCTTGAGATATAGTTCAAGCGACCGAGAAAACCTCTGACTTGCTTCTCAGTTTTGGGAGCAGGCATCTCTTGTATTGCTTTGATCTTGGCAGGATCAACTTCAATACCCTTCTCATTGACAATAATGTCCAACAACTTACCAGAGCGAACACCAAATGTACACTTATTAGGATTCAAGCGGAGTTTATACTTCCTCAAATGCTAGAATAACTTCAACAAGTGCTCAACATGCTCATCTTCAGTTCTTGATTTGATAATCATATCATCAACATAAACCCCAATATCTTTATGCATCATATCATGGAAAAGAGTGGTCATAGCTCTCTGGTATGTTGCCCCAGCATTCTTCAAACCAAAAGGCACCACTCGATAATAGAATGTTCCCCAAGGCGTAATTAATATGGTGTCTTCTCCATATCTTCGGTTGTTATCTTAATCTGATTATAAACGGAAAACCCGTTCATAAAATAAAAGACGTTGAACTTAGATGTATTGTCTACCAACATATCAATGTGTGGCAGAGGAAAATCATCTTTAGGACTGACTTTATTCAAATCTCTATAATCAACACACATGCGGACTTTTCCGTCCTTCTTAGGAACAAGCATAATATTACCCATCCACTGCAGATATTCAGAGGTAACAAGGAAACCAACATCAATTTTCTTTTACACTTCTTCCTTGATCTTCATTGCCATATCAGGATGAGTTCTTCTCAACTTCTGCTTGACCGGTAGACATTATGGCTTCAGTGGTAATCTATGTTCCACAATATCAGTATCAAGACCTGTCATATCTTGATAAGACCAAGCAAACACATCATAATACTCTCGAAGAAGCTCAACCAACCCCTTTTTAACCTCTAGACGAAGTTGTGACCCAATCTTGAATTCCTTCATATCATCTTCGGAACCCAAGTTGACCAGTTCAATCTGTTCTTCAAATGGCTGAATGGTTCTTTCCTCGTGCTCAAGCAAACAGGATAACTCATCAGAGACGTCTTCATCATCATTCTCTTCCTCAACTTCAAACACGGGGAAATCAAAGTTTGGAGAGGGAGTAAGATCATTATACTCAATGGGTTTGAGAAGCAACCTGCATAATGATTTGATATTTTGATTTTAGAAATATGAAGTGAAAACAAATATTATGCAGATATGGGAAAAATTATTGCTTATTTATGTTTTTTATGATTACCATTTTCAGAAAAAGTAAAAAGTAAGAACAACATAAATGTGGATGAATAAAATTGTATTTTATTGATGATAGTTTGAAAATGCCTGACAATGTTTCACTTCTCCCTTATGCATAGGAGAAGGATTTTTCATAAACAATAAGACATATTACTTTGAACGATGGACTATAATAGGAACATCAACAGCAACTCAATTGTTGCAAATCTGTCTGTGTGTCACAAAGTTGGTGATGTCTTATTTATCTTCATCTTCAATGATAGCAGTTGAGTGTTGTTCTTCTTTATGAATGAACCCTGCATTACGGAAAACTTGTTGTATAGTCTTGATATCGCCTTTGAACGGCCCTTGCTGAAATCCTAGATCAGTTTTGTTCTTGTTCTCAACGACTTCTATGATACGGCGCCACTTGTCTGTGCAACCAGCCTGAACAAATTCTCGTGCACCTTTCAAGGAAGACATGGTTGCCCCAGTCTTCTGAACTTCATCAGCTATGGACAAATCTTGGAACGAAGTTCCAACCTCTTCTTCAGCTTCAACATATGTGAAAGACGACAGATGGCTTACCAACAATGCTTTCTCACCTCCCACAATAATGAGCTTGTCATTCTTAACAAATTTGAGTTTCTGATGTAACGTCGACGTGACAGCACCAGCCTCATGAATCCACGACCTTCATAATAAACAACTATAGGTTGGGTGAATGTCCATTACTTGGAAAGTAATTTGGAAATCACTTGGACCAATCTTAACTGGGAGGTCCACTTCTCCAATGACAATTTTACGAGAACCGTCAAACGCTTTCACAACCACACCATTGTACCTCATGGGTGCGCCCTGATAAGATAACCTTACCAAAGTAGATTTAGGAAGAACGTTCAAAGACGAACCAGTGTCTACCAAAACATTGGACATGGCATCTTCTTTACAATTCATGGATATATGGAGGGCCAAGTTATGATTTTTGCCTTCCTCGGGAAGCTCTTCATTGCAGAAACTCAAATTGTTGCATGAAGTGATATTAGCGACTATATGATCAAACTGATCAACTGTAACATCATGCTCTACATATGCCTGCTCAAGCACCTTCTACAATGCCTCTTGGTGTGCCTCGGAGTTCATCAACAAATATAAGACAAAGATCTTGGATGGCATTTGGAGCAGCTGCTCCACAACATTGAACTCACTCTTCTTAATCAATCGGAGAACCCCATCATCATCATCCTTAACCTTCAACCCGCTGGATTCACCAAATTGATAAATTAGAGTGTTAATGGGATTAACAACAAGAACATCCGCCTTCTTACCAACCATAACATCCTCCACAACCTTCGGAGATACTGGGCCAAATACATGATCGCTATAAGCCACCTTAACAACATCAGCGATGCTCACTACTGAATTTGCTGCAGGAAGAGGAACCTCTTGCCCATTTTCAATCATAGTATCATTATATTTTTAAGTTACAACTTTATCGGACGCATATGGGATGGGGCCCGCTAACAGTATTACCAACGACGATACCGATCTATTATCTCTTTTGTTGTTGTCAAACTGGATTACTACTCGCTCAAGAGTCTTGAATACTAGCATAATTACATTTACATCATTACCCATATCTCTATCTTGATTGATCTGAATAACACCTTCATCCATTAACTTCTAAATGTCCCTCTTGACAATTATACATCCTCGTGGATTAACACTGCATATAACACAACCATCACGATCATGTTCACAATCACTAATCAAGCACAAAGTTCTATGTATCTTCACCAAAGATATTTGGATACGACGAACATCAAAAACTCTGAATTTACCAGGACAACCATCTATCATATTCACAGAAGAATTGCCATGAGCGGGCAATGGATAAACTTTGACATTTGGTGCACGGTCCTCAAAGGATACCATCCCACTTTTGATCAATTTTTGAACTTCATACTTCAATGGATAACAATTCTCAATGTCATGGTCGAGTGCCCCTTGGTGAAAAGCATAATGCTGATTGGGCTTGTACCACCATGGTAGAGGCTCAAGTGTATGCAGAGGATTTCTCGACTGAATCAAATTCTTGACGATAAGATAAGGATACAGTTTGGCATAAGTCATCAAAATGGGATCAAAAGTGACCTTCTTCCTTTAAAAATTATTATGCTTATTGTTGTTGTAATTATGATTGTTATGGGTACGTTGTTGTTGCTGTTGCTGTTGAATTGGTGCTGATTGACTTACAAAATTGTTGGTGAATACCGGAATAACAGATGATACTTGATGCTGCTGCTGAGACCTGAAATTCTTCCTCACATGAGGCCTCCTTTTCCTTCCACAGATACTGAATTGGTTTCTCCCTCATTCTTCTTAGAGAAACTCCCCTCATACTTCTTGCTCGTAGATGCTTCTTCTTTAGACAAACGGCCCTCTCAGACACCCTCTTATAAATGCATCCCCGTGTTCACCATTTCAGTGAATTCATTGGGAGCACTGGAAATCATACGCTCATAATAGAACGAACTCAAAGTTTTAAGGAAGATCTCCGTCATCTCCTTCTCCTCCAATGAGGGAGTGATTTGAGTAGCAAGCTCTCTCCACCTCTGCGCATACTCTTTAAACGTCTCCTTATCCTTTTAAGACATGGACCCTAACCGATCATGATCGGGAGCCATATCTACGTTGTACTTGTATTGCTTGATGAAGGCCTCGCCTAGGTCATTGAAAGTACGGGTACTAGTACTGTCTAAACCCATATACCAACGGAGCGCGACACCGATCAGACTGTCTTAAAAATAATGGATGAGCAATTGATCATTATCTGCCTGGATCGACATCTTGCGGACGTACATTACAAGATGGCTCAAAGGACATGTATTTCCCTTATACTTCTCAAAGTCGGGGACCTTGAATTTAACAGGGATTTTTACGTTGGGCACTAAGCAAAGTTCAACAGTACTTTTCCCAAACAGATCTTTACCCCTCAGGGTCTTGAATTCCTTTTTCAGCTTTAAAAATTAGCCCTTCATTTCATCCATTTTATCATTCACATCAGGGCCCTCAGACGGCTCAGAATGACAAATGGTCTCTTCCACACGCGGCATAACATGCACAACTGGAAGAGGAGTAGACATGACCGAGCTAGATGTCGGCATAGGAGCAATCGTTGGAGTATAACCATCAGGCATAAAATTTTGAGGCATTCTCTGCGGGAATCCGGCAAGCATGGCTTATGCAGGATGGATGACAGGAATCACAGACATTGGCATTGAGACGACCTCTGAGATGATTGTCCTTGAGTAGTTGTAGGAGTAGGGGCCAGTTGACTCTGAGCAGAAATAAAAGACTCCATGAGAATGGTGAATCTAGCAACTTCTTCCTTGAGCTCTAGGTTCTCTTGTTCCAAATGATCCATTCTTCATTGACGATTAGCGCGAGTATCGTATTGATGAGTCAACTTGTCTGATACAAAGACGAAGACCAATAAGACATTTGGTCGAAGGGCTAGAAGGCAAGAAACCTGCTCTACAAATCATGCATACAATGTTTTTATTTTTATTTTTCAAGGAACATTCAAAGTCTTACTTGCAAATATTTTAATAATAATAATCAATAATAACATTTGAATTGACCGTAAAATCTCTTTTTCACTCATAAAATTTGGAAGGAGTACACTGAGTACAATTTCAGAAACCAAAAATACAAATACAGGAGAAAGGGAAAGTATCATCCTAAGGATCCCTAGCAACTGAATCAATTGAACTGGCCAAGGGTGTGTACTTCCTTCGGATGCGTCTGATCTATGACTCATAAGCGGTCTTCATATGAGCTTTCTCGATGACGAGTTGATCGACGATCTTCTTCCAAGCACCGGAAGGCCGAGGAATACTAGAGGAAAATAAATCCTGTGTGTCTCTCTCTCTCTCTCTCTCTCTCTCTCTCTCTTTACTGCACGCTCTTCAAGAATCTCTATGAGTGCATCCTTGTCTTTCAACTCAAGATGCAACTCTACTTGCTTTCAATTCAAAGCATGGAATCATTCTTCCCAAAGGTCCCTCTCTTGCTTCACCTTAGCTAATGCATCTTCCAACTCCTCTACATCTTGGTTAGGGAGAGTTAATGGCTCATCCACAACCATATACATAGGTCTTTCGCAGGCGTATGACATCTTAAGCTCCAAAGCTCTCTTCTTCACCCAACTAGTGTAAACTTCCAAAGGTACACAATTGTACAGACCAAGCCCGACTCTTCCTTTCCTATGAACATTATGCCAAGCATGCACCATTCTACTCTTCAAATTTTGGGAATCTTTACCCTCTTGGTATAATAGACCTTCTAACTAAACATTATTAGGTTTATCCTTCAAGGGGAACCCAGGCTGACAACGAGCCAAAGCAGAGTTGTAGTTGATTCCTCCTTGTGTACCAATTAGAGGTACATTAGAGAATTCACCATAACTATCAATAATATCCAAGCCATCAAATGCAGAATCATACCAAGTAATATCATCATTAGTGAGAGATATAAGTCTCTGAGACCACCGTAGACATTGTTTGTTCTCCAAGAAGACTGGTGTTTGAGGCAAGTGCGAAATAAACCAATTGTACAGAAGAGGAATGCAACACACAAGGGTTCCACCACCCTTAGAATTTCTTAAATGTAGAGAGAAATATGTGCCACCCAACAAAGTCAGAACAAGATTCCCAATCAAGAAGATTCTAATGGCGTTAACATCAACAAATTTGTCAATGTTAGGGAACAATGCTAAACCATAGATGAGCAAGACAAAGATGGCTTCAAAAGCGTCCATACTGTCGCATTACGCGAAAAACCGGCGGGAAAACAAGAACAACAGAGCCGCCACCGTGCATTTATCCCAAAAGAGGGAAAGGAAACGCTCGAAGTAAATCTGGAAAAGACATGGTCTCGCGACCAAAGAGAATGGGATCGGGAGTCGGTTATGCGAAGGGAAGGTATTAGCACCCCTACGCATCCGTCGTACTCGAAGGGATCCACGCACGCTAGGAAGGGAAATGGTTGCTAAAACACTGCTCAAATAAACATCTACACAAGCTGAAAGAGACACAAGAAAACAGACAAGACTGACTCGGCAGGATATCGCATCCTGGGCCTACTTAGTCCATCAAGCATAGACATCAGAGTCAAAGTAGTTCGGACTGGGGAAACGACACATGCTCGCTAGGATATCGCATCCTATGCATACGTATCTCCTTTGGACGAAGGAGAATCAGAGCATTCGTAGCTCGGCTAACACGCACACAAACAAACACAGACAAAGGCAAACATGGAGCCTGAATACCACTTACTGGACTTACATCAGCATCCGAACCAAAACACACATAAGAAGGCAAACGTGGAGCCCGAATGCCAATCACTGGACTTACATCAGCATCCGAACCAACACACACCAAGGGGGTTGAAACACAAAGGTTGAAAAAGAAAAAGGGCGCCCGGAGAGATCAGCTCATCTCCTGCCTACGTACCTCATCTGGTATGAGGATCAGGGCGACGTAGTTCCCCTACGGAGGGACATAGGACTAGCCTTACCAGATAACAGAGGGAGACACAACTAGGGAGACTACGTCTCGAGCCTAGATGTTATCATGCAAATTCATCCCTAAGTCAAGGTTTCTAGCTAACTTGCACAGGAAGCAAGCCTATCCTAAACATAACTTGCACAGGAAGCAAGCCAAACCGAACCTATCTTGCACAGGAAGCAAGCTAAAGCAAACACACAAGCACAAATAGCACACACTATATGCAATCAAATGGGCTCAATCAAGGTTAGGTTTTAGTCGAGGGGTCATATCAACCTCAACAAACAAACCACTGTAACTGGGTAGTGTTAGCTCTTAACCCTAACATTGAGAGTTAGGGTGAAGCTGATGAAAGGTGAGTGAAGATGAGACTTCACAGCTCTTATCCCTGGCCTGGGAGAGCTTAAGACAAGAATGTGTGGGTTCAGAAAGTGGGAACCCTTCTACACATATGACACTGACTCAATGTACAATGATCTTAGGTTAATATCTGCCATGCATCAACACAGTGGTGTGAGCAAAGCAGATGACACACAGAATAGTAGGGGATGGATTGCACATCCCTTATATCTGCCAATGCCTCTTCACTTAGGAGGTCTTTGAATATGTACAAGGACAAAAGTAAACAGTCACAAACATTGCCTCTTAAGGAGGACTTCAGACAGGTGCCTGGCCAAGTAACAGGCCAGGTCTTCCAGACTACATGGAGTAAGGAAATTATACCTCAATGCAAATTGCTATCAAGCAAAGCAAAGCAAAGTTCACAAAGAACTACTAGCAACTAATGTACCTGAAATCAGTCAAACACAATTAGTATACTAGACACAAGGTTAAAACAAACAGCATAAGCCAACAGACAACACAGTCAAGCATATGTGCAAAGCACAAGCTCATAACAAGTGAGCCAAGCAACCTACAAAACAAACAAGTTAGTTCATGATAAACAATCAAACTCATTCAACTTGTATTGATCTCTTTGAAGCATTTGTTGCTTAACCTGAAAAACCAAGCTTAAACATGAGCAACAAGACCACTAGGACAAGCCTAGGGTCAAAAGGGGATAAAAATTTAAAACAGCAAGGGATAAGTGTCCAAAGTCAAGACAAATCAATCAAGAAGCAAACCCAAGTGGTTTCACATTCACATCATTCATCATTATCATTTCACAAGCAAATTAGGTCAAAGCATGGCATATAGAACCTCAAAGAAGTCAACAGAATGTCTCAACTCAAATTCAATTACAAACATTTCAATAAATCCTCAAATAAATCATGATCAAACATCATCCACAACATGATAAGCATACCAAATTTCAGCTCATTTGGATCAAAGGAGGTAGGTCAATGAAAATCAGAAAGTCAAAGCAAGTTCAAACATACTCATACAAAGCATCAAAACATGCACCAACTTCAATTAATCATAAAACAGAAACAACATATGATAAATGAATGGGACTAAAACCATGACAAACTATAAGATGTCTACAATCCACATGTTAAATTTCAAGTCCAACCAATTAAGCATTAGAATTTCACAAATCATATGGCATCATGTGTCACAAAAGTCAACAATTTGGCCAAACATGGGAGAAATTATCAATCAAATAGGAAATGCATTCCAAAATTCCAGAAAAAAAATCACACACATTCTCAACATGCACAAGTATCTTCATGCAAAAATCCAGACCATTTTGAGTTCAATAAGCATAGTAATTAAAATCATGAAGTTGGACATGCATGGTGTGACACAAATTGTCACACCCCTATTCAAAAAATCATATCTCCACAACCAGCAACGATAAAATTACAAACTCTACACCAAAATCACCATGAACATGTCTAGTTTAAGCACACAAAATTTGAGAAGCATTGGATAATGTATCATCATTTCACAAGCAATTTGGCAAAGCATACACAAAATGGACATACATGAACAAACCCTAGCATATTTAAAAATCCACACATGAAAAAAATCTGGAAAAATCATCATAAAAAACTAGAGATCATGAGGAGAATTTCACAAAAAATCCCATCAAATTTGGATTAAAAATGAGTGACTTATGAATTTTCTAAGTTGGCCATGCAAAATGAAATAAATAATGAAATAAGAAAATGATTTAATTAAAATGATAAACCGGCAGTGGCATTTTGGTAATATTAGGACTCACTAAGTGAAACGCTGCGTTTCACTTAGTGAGGTGGCGCTCAGCTACTCGCTACATGGCCCAGAAACTTGGAAGCACATGCAAACTTCAATCAAACACGATTAAACACGGGCCTGGGTTCATATTTTTAGGGTTTATGCGTGTTCATCATCGTGATTTCCAGCAAGAACATTGTTCCACCAAAATCAAAAAGCGACATACCAATCAACTCATCTTGCAGTGTACATCAACATTCCAACATTCATTTACACTAACTCAAACTATCAAGAGAGAAATAAGCAAAACATATTTGACAACCAAACTTAGATTCAATGTTTCTCTTTCAATTCTCAACCATTTTCCACGATTTAAAGCTCATTGCAATCAGCATAGAAGGATCTTTAATAAGTATAGCATGATTTTGAAAATAAAGAGGTTCGAAAGTTTACTTGATTAGGAGAGCAGTGATGAAATGATGGTTTTCTGGCCGTGGAAAGTATAAACAGATGAACAATGATGTCCCAGATGATGAATGAACAATGGATTTGGAGCTCAGCTGCCTTGATTTAGCTCAAAATTTGAACTGCCATGAGAGAAAGCTTAATGGAACAGTAGTGATCTTGGCCTTACAGTTGTGGAACAAGGCTTGCAATGGCCTCAACAATGATGATAGATGGTGAATCAATGGACCAAGGCACGAATTCCTTTGAGATTTTTCAGAAAAGTTCCAAAATGAAGAATGAGAATTTTGAGAGGAAATGATTTTCAGATCTGACTTGTGTGTTGTGGCTAGGGTTTTCAGACTGAAAATGTGCACTATATACTCTGATTAGCAATGCTTAAGTGTGGTTAGTGAAAATGATAATTGGTTTTAGCTTAAATGAAGTGTTTTGACAATTTGCTAAAACCAACCAAAAATGCATGGGGTGCATGTTAATGCACGAAAATGGGCTTTAAACAACCTCCAAATGTGATTTCTGAACATTGGCAAATGGTAAAATGCATTGGCAAGACTTAAATTGAAAGCTCATTTTTTCACCTCTCTCTTTTTTAATTCATGCCACTTGAAAAAGGCCATTTTGCTTGGATTATTTTTGGTGAATTGTGATGAAGGATTTGGATAGAGCATATCAAATGTGACTTGTAGCAAAAAACCTCACTCAATTTGGCCAAATGGTTTGGAAGATATGCCACTTTGAAGTTCAAAAATTCTTGAGAATGATTTGATCATAACTTGCCAACCGTAAATGAGAAATGAGTGTTCTTGGACTTTTTGGAAAGGTGAGAGCAAGATATTCAACTTTAATGTTGGACAAAATTTCATTTGAAGCTTGTATGATGATGTAAATTTGAGGAGAAAAACTTTCTATTTTTGGCAGTTTTCAATTACAAGTCACCTGCCATTTTTGGAAACTTTTTGTCTGACTTTATTTTCTCCAATCTTGATCTTTGAAATGTCAAATGAGACTCGTATGGACATGAATGAACCCTTTCAAACCATCTCCCACCTTGAAATCCATAAAATCAGGCACAGCTGACCACAGTTGACCATAGTTGACTTTCTAGGGTTTCTGGTGGACTGAACAATGACTGATGACTTCTGAGCACCCAATCCTTGACCAAATCACTTCAAAAGGACCCCTAGGTCATGTGAACATGTTGGACCAACCCTAGGGCCTTGCTTCCTTGGAAATTGCACTTGCTTGCTTGATTGACTGATCCCCTGACCAGTTTGACCTAATTTGTCAATTGAACTTGCACTTGGGCCAAGGACAATGCAATGCTATGCAGTGGACTATGTTATGTTAATGACCTAATATGAGAATGTATGTACAAAATGGTAGGTGCAAATTTGAGGTGCTACAGCTGCCCCTATTTAATCAACTGGGAACCCGAATGGATGAGAGCAACGGCTGTCAGACTTTCAGGGTAAACAGGGATTGAATACCAAAGAACCGTAGAAATTTGCACTCTGCTGGATATGATACAAGAAAAACCAAGTCATTTACCGATGACGGCTGCACGACAACTTCAGAAAAGCAAAACCATTTACCGATGGCTAAATACTGGAAACTTGATATTTATCGATATCAACTTCAGCGAGACCATTTACCGATGGCTGTTGGGAAACATCTTGATATTAAAAGGAAGCAAGACCATTTACCGATGGTGGCTTTCAAAGAAACTTGACATTTACCGATATCAACTTCAACAAGACCATTTACCGATGGCTGTTCCAACTGGGGACTCGATATTTACCGATATCGAAAAAAGTAGGGCCATTTACCGATGACGGATAAAACTGGGCATTCGATATTTACCGATATCGAAGCAAACGGGACCATTTACCGATGGCGTCTCCACTTGGGGGAACAAAGATATATTTGTAATGGAATCAGACAAGACGTTTACCGACGACTCTTGGGGGTCTCGATTGTATCAACAAGAAATTAACGCACGACCAGACATTTATCGACGACTGGGATGAGACTCGATGTTTACCGACATCGAAAGATGATGTTTACCGACATCCAAAAACGACCAGACATTTACCGATGACTGGGGAAAAACTCGAAAGGCTCGGCGTTTATCGACACCAACGGAGAGGTGAAAAATTTACTGGGGAAGGAAAAAACAAATACTTGCAACCGGAAACCAGACAGGACGTTTACCGACGACTCTACTGGGGATCTATAGCTGGGGATTATCAGGCATTTACCGATGACTGGAAAAACTCGACGTTGACCGACATCGAAAGATGATGTTTATCGACATCAAACAAAGGTGACCAGACATTTACCGATGACTGGAATGAGACTCGATGTTTACCGACACCGAAACAATGGTGTTTACCGACACCAAAAAATGACCAGACATTTACCGATGACTGGGGTGAGACTCGATGTTTACCGACACCGAAACAATGGTGTTTACCGACACCAAACAAAGAACACACGCGGGTGCTGAAATGACACTTACCGGTATCACAAGAATGACATCTTAAATATGTCAAGGCAAGGCTGACCACTTGCTGGGGTCTCACTGGGGAGAAACAAACTTTCTGTCACCAACGGGTGAGGAAATAAACCTCTGTGGGGATATCAATCCTGAATGTTGTCAGGAGCAACTGTAGCAGCCATGCTGTACCGATGTTGAACAAAATGATCCGCCTCTGCCGGGGATACAGTCTGATAGGTTTCGAACACACGAATGCATATGTTTGAATTTTTTATGGCGTAATGCTCCATATAGAATGGGAATGCTACGCATTTTGAGGATGCAATGATCACTACATGCAAGATGCAAAATGATGAAAATCCGCCGGGGAATACACAGGACGACTGTGCTGAGAAACCATCAATACAACTCCACTAGGGGAAAACAAGGCAACTCGCTGGGGAGTAATAAAGCGACTTGTTATGGACAAACCGACACTTTGCTGGGGAAGGCCCAACCAATCCACGAGTAGGATGAACTCTGCTCTGGGAAATAACTGCTGGAGATTGCTCACAGACGACGACCTGCAAAACAGCACAACAAAATGCTCCCAGGGGATACATGGACAAGATACGCTCAAGTGTCCTCAACATTCAAAATGATTTTCAAATGTTTTGATCTTTCTGCACGTTATTGTTTAGCCTTCATGTTTTTATATGCAATGTTTATCAAAAATTCGGACGTTTTTGCAAACAAAACAGTAAAAATAAAAACAAAGAGCTATTTATCTGAATAACGACTTTTATTGATAGAAAAATGTGCCTGAAAAGGCGAATACATTGGGAAGCAATTCCTAGAAAGAGGTAATTGCGCACAAAAGGAAAATAAACTATCCTAATGGCAATGTGAACACGGCATCCACTATTTCCCAATTTTGTTATAATTCACAGATCATCAATTTTCCTCCCAACTCCTTGCTTTCTGAGAAGACTGACTGGACCGATCACATCTTTCGAGATGGCAGATAATGAAGCGCGATGAAGTACAGATAACTCAGACTGTAGTCTTCGCTTTAATCCCTCTTTTGGCTGGATCGCCCTTTCAGGTTTTCAATCCACCGGGATACCCATTTTTGCCTAAGCCGCCCTTGCGGGTTTTCGACTTACCGGGTGTACAAATTCTTTTCATTTTTATCCCTAATTTTTGCCCGAACCTTTTCTTTCTGTTTTTGGTTCGCCGGGATGCCCTTTTTTGCCTGGATTCTTTTATTCTTTTTGTCCAGCGGGTCAATTTATGCGAAGTATTTTTGACTACATCTGAGTTGACAGGGGACGGGAAATCTTCACCATCCATAGTTGTAAGCATCAAGGCTCCACCGGAGAATACCTTCTTCACAACATATGGACCTTCGTAATTGGGAGTCCATTTGCCCCTGTTATCTGTACCGGGAGGAAGGATCCTCTTCAAAACCAGATCACCAGTTTGATAGCTCTAAGGACGCACTTTCTGATCAAAGGCTCGCTTCATCCTTCTCTGATACAACTGCCCGTGGCACACAGCTGCTAGCCGCCTCTCTTCGATAAGGCTTAACTCATTAAACCTTGTCCGAATCCACTCGGCTTCATCCAGCTTGAAATCCAACAATACTCTCAGAGAAGGGATCTCCACTTCAACAGGCAGGACTGCTTCCATACCATACACAAGGGAGTACGGGGTTGCCCCGGTCGACGTACGTACAGAGGTACAGTACCCATGCAAAGCGAAAGGCAACATCTCATGCCAATCCTTGTACGTAACGACCATCTTCTGCACAATCTTCTTGATGTTCTTGTTAGCCGCCTCTACAGCACCATTCATCTTCGGTCTGTAAGGAGAAGAATTGTGATGTTCAATCTTGAAATCTCTGCAAAGTTCTTTCATCATCTTGTTGTTGAGATTTGAACCATTGTCAGTGATGATTCTCTCGGGGACTCCATAACGACAGATGATTTCTTTCTTGATGAACCGGGCAACCACTTGTTTGGTGACATTAGCATAAGAAGCTGCTTCTACCCATTTGGTGAAGTAATCAATCGCAACCAGGATGAAGCGATGTCCATTCGAAGCAGTAGGCTCAATCTTCCCAATCATGTCGATGCCCCACATGGCAAACGGCCAAGGCGAGTTCATGACGTTCAGAGGGCTTGGTGGTACATGCACCTTATCAGCATAAATTTGACATTTATGGCACTTCCGAGCGTATTTGAAACAATCGGACTCCATAGTCATCCAGTAATAACCGACTCTCAACAATTTCTTCGACATTGCATGACCACCAGCATGGGTACCAAACGAACCCTCGTGCACTTCCTGCATCAACATGTCTGCTTCGTGTCTATCCACGCATCTGAGCAAGACCATGTCAAAGTTCCTCTTGTACAACACATCATCCTGGTTCAAATAAAAGCTTCCAGCTAGCCTTCTCAGGGTCTTCTTATCATTCTTTGACGCACCTTCAGGATACTCCTGAGTCTTGAGGAAGTTCTTGATGTCATAGTACCACAGCTTCTCATCAATCGCAACAGACTCGGCTGCAAACACATATGCAGGCCTCTCGAGTCGATTCACCGCAACATGTGGCACATGATTCCACAAATGAACCTTGATCATGGACGACAAAGTGGCCAAAGCATCAGCCATCTAATTCTCATCCCGTGGGACATTATACAACTTCACCTTCTTGAAGAACGTCAGTATTCTTCTGGTGTAATCTCTATACAGAATCAAATGCGGCTGGTTCGTATTCCAATCTCCATTGACCTGATTGATCACTAGAGCGGAATCTCCATAGATGTCAAGAGTCTTGATTCTCAGGTCGATGGCTTCTTCTATCCCCATGATACAAGCCTCGTACTCAGCTTCATTGTTGGTGACGTCAAAAGTCAATCTGGCAGAGAAAGGTATATGAGCCCCTTTAGGATTAATGAGCACTGCCCCAACACCGTTACCATTCATATTCACAGCCCCATCAAACATCAGTGTCCACTTGTCATCAGGATCCGGTCCTTCCTCGACAAGCGGTTCTTCGCAATCTTTCGTCTTAAGATACATGATGTCCTCATCAGGGAATTCAAATATCATCGGCTGATAATCATCAATTGGTTGCTCGGCAAGGTAGTCTGACAGAATACTACCTTTGATGGCCTTCTGTGACGTGTACTGAATGTCATATTATGTTAAAATCATCTGCCATCGAGCAACGCGCCCGGTGAGAGCCGGCTTCTCAAAAATGTACCTTACTGGATCCATCTTAGAAATCAATAAGGTAGTATGGTTCAACATATACTGCCTCAGTCGGCGAGCAGCCCAGGCCAAAGCACAACAAGTTTTCTCGAGCAGTGAATATCTTGTTTCACAGTCGGTAAACTTTTTGCTAAGGTAGTATATGGCATGCTCTTTTCGACCAGACTCGTCATGCTGCCCCAATACACACCCCATCGAGTTCTCGGTTACTGATAGGTACATTATCAGAGGTCTCCCTGGCACTGGAGGGATCAGGATTGGAGGATTCTGTAAATACTCTTTTATCTTGTCAAACGCCTTCTGACAGTCATCATTCCACCTGATTGCTTGATTCTTTCTGAGCAATTTGAAAATTGGTTCACACGTGGCAGTTAGGTGAGATATGAACCTTGCAATGTAGTTCAACCTCCCTAAAAACCCACGGATTTGTTTTTCAGTTTTCGGTTCAGGCATCTCTTGAATAGCTTTGACTTTAGCTGGATCAACCTCAATCCCTTTCTCACTGACAATAAAACCCAACAGTTTACCGGATCTCACCCCAAACGTACACTTGTTTGGATTCAGCCTCAGTTTGAACTTGACCAATCTGTCAAACAACTTCTGCAAATTAACCAGGTGCTCCTCCTCCGTCTGCGACTTCGCAATCATATCATCCACGTACACTTCAATCTCTTTGTGCATCATGTCATGAAAGAGAGTCGTCATTGCCCTTTGATAGGTAGCACCGGCATTCTTCAGCCCAAATGGCATCACTTTATAGCAGAATGTGCCCGAAGGTGTAATGAATGTCATCTTTTCCATGTCCTATGGCGCCATCTTGATCTGATTATAGCCCGAGAAACCGTCCATGAAAGAGAATACCGAGGATTAAGCCGTATTATCCACCAATACATCGATGTGAGGTAATGGGAAATCATCTTTCGGACTTGCTCTGTTCAAATCCCGGTAATCGACACACATTCTGACTTTGCCATCTTTCTTCGGCACAGGAACGATGTTGGCTACCCACGGTGGATAACTGGTAACAGCCAGAAAACCCGCGTCCCACTGCTTTTGAACCTCTTCCTTGATCTTGACAGCCATCTCAGGACTAGTTCTGCGAAGCTTCTGCTTGACCGACGGACACTCTTCTCTGAGGGGTAGTCGATGCACCACAATGTCAGTATCCAAACCCGGCATATCTTGATATGACCAGGCGAATATCTCCACATATTCTCTCAGCATCTCAATCAGCCTCCTCTTGACAGAGTCCTTTAAAGCAGCCCCAATCTTGATCTCTCTTCTGGCGTCCTCAGTACCCAGATTAACAATCTCCAACTCCTCCTGATGAGGTTGGATGACCCTTTCCTCTTGCTTCAGCAATCTGACCAATTCTGCAGGGAGTTCACAGTCTTCCTCACTCTCCTCTTCAGCTTGGTAGATGGGATTATCAAAATCATACTGAGCCATAACAGGATTGTTCATAGTGGATGCCATAAGGTCACTTCTGCATGTTTTAATGTTTTGTTTTTAGAAAAAGAGTTCAATAAAGTCACAAAAAAACAAAAACATTGCCATTTTTATTTTATTTTTTTAGAAAAAGTGAAAACAAAAAATAGAAAGACAGGGATCACAAAATTTGATTGCAAAACGTCCTTTATTTATGATAATCATTAAACATGATGAGGCCCTACAATGAACCACTACGCCTTGGGCAGAACGTAGGGTTTTCATGCAAAATGACAAAACAAAGGAAAATTACTCTGTCTGAAGAGTAACTTGGACCATTTCTTCAGCCGTCCAGTTGTTGATAGACTCCCCTGGGGCACACGGGCGAACCCAGATGTCTAAATCACAGTCGCTGTCACAGTCTTCACCACCGGTTGTAAAGACGTCGCCATGATTCATCAGCCCAGCGCTGGTGAAGGTACTCGGACCCGTCTGCACACTCTGCTCTACTTGGAGAGGCTCATAACCAATGCCGAATTTGTCTTCCTTGACAGGCAAGTCTACCATCTTGCCCCAGCCCTCAGCTTTGCCGGAATCAACAACCTCCTTGGCTTGCTTGTATGAAGCAATCGAAGCACCCGGTTTCCTCTGATCAGCGTAAGCCACCTTCTCAAGAGCCACTGTCTCAAACGCCTGGCACAATGTTTCATGGATCTCGCCATCTACCTCAACATATTTGAATGAGGATAGGTGACTCACCAGAATCTCTTCTTCGCCACACACGGTCACAATTTGGCCGTTCCAGACATACTTGAGTTTTTGGTGGAGAGTTGACGAGACTGCTCCTGCTGCGTGAATCCACGGACGCCCCAACAGACAGCTGTAGGCGGGTTGAATGTCCATAACATAAAAAATGATGTCGAAAACCTCGGGACCTATCTTCAGCGGCAATGTAACTTCACCAAACACAGAACGTTTGGATCCATCAAATGCGCGCACAATGAGGTCACTAGGAGTGAGCACAACTCCTTCAACATCAATCTTCTTCAGAATCTGCTTCGGTAAGACATTCAACGACGACCCGGTGTCTACCAACACGTGAGACAGAACTGCCCCCTTACATTCCATAGTGATATGCAAGGCTTTGTTATGATTGCGCCCTTCAGGCGTTAAATCCAGGTCAGTAAATCCTACACCGTGCCTGGTGCTCACATTGGCCATTACACCTTCCAGTTGATTGACAGAAATCTCTTGAGGTACATATGCCATGTTCAGCATCTTCAACAAGGCGTTGCGATGTGCCTCAGAGCACAACAGCAAAGAGAGAATAGAGATCTTGGACAGAGTCTGGTTGAGCTGATCTACGATCTTGTAGTCACTCTTCTTTATGATCTTCATAAATTCCTCCACGTCCTTTTCAAGTGAACCCTCAGCCTCCTTCTGAGCCGGTTCCTCGTCAACCATGACCTGTTTGCCCTTCGATCTAGCAGATGCTTCAGCATTGGCATCCCTCAACGGTTGAGGCGCAAACAGTCGTCCGCTTCTAGTAAAACCTCCCGGACCACCAACATTGTCCACAACTGGACTTACAACGGCCGGAGTTCTACTGGGTGCACTGATCGTCACAGGCGCTTAACTTACTGGCCTCGTCTGATTATCAGCCCTTCTGTTGCTGCGGTAGGCGTTGTCATACCTCCATGGCACAACCCTACTATTCTCAACTGGTCTTCTTCCAGATGCCACGATAGTAGTTGGAGCATTGATGGTTACCGGAGCAGAAATGGTAACTGAGGTGCCACCATTTGCAGGCGCACTAACAACCCTTTGGCCTCGTCCTTCAGACGGTTTAAAATAGATGGTAACAGTTGACACTGACCCATTATCTCTGACAGCCCGACTAAATTGAACACAACCCTCGTCAATCAGCTTTTGAATACCAGCCCTCAACTGGTCACAACCATTATCAGCTTCTACACAATCAAGACATCCCTCATCACAGCCCGGGTAAACACCCCCATTCAGCAGACGACCCTTCACAACTGACAAAGAAGTCTGAACATCATCAACATTAGCAACTAGATCTTCAGCTTCTTCCCCCTCAATATTGTTCACCCTATGCCCACCATGCTGGGGCATAGGATTGTTCACAACGTTAGGTACCGGAGAGAAGTTGATCGCCTTGGAATCGATCAAATCTTGGACCTTGTGCTGGAAAGCCCGACATTTCTCAGTATGGTGCCCTGGTGCCCCGGAGTGAAAGTCACAACGGACGTTGGCGTCGTATCCAGGAGGCAATACTGTGGGTGGAGCCATTGTACGCAACTCTACAAACCCTAACCTGAGTAGTTCGGGTAACAGTTCGGCGTACGACATTGGTAGCGGATCAAAATGACGATCAGGCATCCTTTGCCTGGGCTGATACGGACGCTGTTGTTGTTGTTGTTGTTGAACTCTTTGTTGTTGTTGATGAGGTTGAGGTGCAGGAATGGTCACTGCAGCAACCGGGCGATACTGATCTCTATTTACACTTCCTCTATACACATTCCCTCAGTGTTGTATGTAACACCCCGATAAAATATGATAATTATTTAAATTAAGTTAATAGTATATTTATTAATTTAATTAAATAATTAGATTATTATTGGAATATTATTTGGAATAATAAGTTGGAATATATATAAAGAGTTCCATTTGGTAAAAAGGGTTTTTTTCACGTGAAAGCCAGAGAAGCGACAGAAAGTGGAAAAGGGCAAAGAGGAAGAGCAAGAGAGCAAGGGTTGAAGAAGGGAAAAGCTTGAAGCTAAAGGATTGCCGGATTAACTCAGGTAAGGGGGGGGGGGTTTATCGTCGTTTAATGGGTATTATGGGTTAACATGTAATGGGTAGTAATAAGCCATTGATTTGACCCTAATTTGGATGATGAATGTTGCAAATTGTGATGACCAAATTACGTTAAAAACTGTGATTAAATCTATAATTGGATGAGTTGTGATTTTCTGGACGTGTAGCCGTTTACGGAATCGAAATCGGAGGTCCGGAAGTCCTCCGACGGCGAAAAATGCGGGTAATTCTGCATTCTGTTCGTGTTAGCGCAGGAACAGCTTTCTGTCTTGCGTTAACCGGTTAACCCAGGGTGTTAACCGGTTAACACTGTTATGATAATTAAAAGAATTTATTTCTGTTCTGCGTTAACCGGTTAACCCAGGGTGTTAACCGGTTAACACTGTTATGAATTATGAGAAATTGCTGTCTGTCTTGCGTTAACCGGTTAACCCAGGGCGTTAACCGGTTAACACTGTTAAAATGTGCTAGGAAGCGTGTTCTGTTTTGCGTTAACCGGTTAACCCAGGGCGTTAACCGGTTAACACTGTTGGAAAAGTGGAAATTTGATATTTAAATATTATGGACATATTTGATGATTGGCCTATATTGGTGTATGATATAGTAGGGATCATTTCCCGTTGTTTTGAGCAGTATAGGTATTAGTAGAGTGTGCTAATACTGTGATTTATTATTTGGCATGATATGAATATGATTCTGTGATACATATGCTGATGATGTGTGATGGTATGCATAATGCTGTGAATGTATCTGTTATGTATGCAATTGTGAATGGACTGTTTATGGCTTAGAGTGTGAGCATATGTCCATTGTGGATTGTTGTTGATGTTGCATGCTAGGTGATTTAGCGTGCATGGTATGGCCTTTATGGTGGTAGCTAATTCCCATGGTGAGAAATTAGTGAGTGAGTTATTTTGGATTGTTATTGATGTTTGCATGCTAGGTGAATTAGCGTGCATAGCATAGCCCTTGGGGTGGTAGCTAATTCCCATGGTGAGGAATTAGTGAGTGAGTCACTAGGTCTCAAATGAGTGGGACTAGTGAGCTTGGTAGCCGTATCTGGATTTGATCGGTGAGGTTGAACTATGTGTTCACGAATAGTCGGTACCGCATGCATGGAGTCTCATTGCATAATATATGTATGGCGTATAATATGAATGGATGTATTCCAATATTATACGTGTGTTTTGTGTTGGGTTGAGTATGATTATGATTTTGAGTTGATGTTGCCGTTGCTGAATGTGTGATCTGATTGGGTGATGAAATGTGTTAATTTACTTAGCATTACATGATATTTTATAATGCTTATTATATCGATTGAGGAACTCACCCTTACAACTATGTTTCAGGTAACGAGCAGTGATTGAGTAGAAGCTAGTGCTTGGAGTCTAGTGTAGTCCCTTAGTGGGTCATGCTCTGGTAGATGTAACATCGGGACGGGATGTTTTACTTTATTGGGATTTTGGTTGTTGAACAACTTTACATGTAATGTGTTACATGGTTTGCATGATTGATTAGATCTCTATCCGCTGCGAATTGTGCAATGTTTTATTTTGTTTAATAAATGAGCATGACAAGTTATTTTGGTGAATGGTGTGAAGTGTCAAGTGTGACACCCTTAAATTGCATATCTACTCTGATTTATGTTTTGTTGAATTAATTAATTATTGGGGTATTTTAGAAGGGTGTTACATTAGTGGTATCAGAGCATAGTCGGTCGAGTCGAGTCGTGATTATTCTGTTTCCCTGTACGTGATAGGTGTTGTGTAACCCTATCAGTACTTATTGTTTTAGCTTGTTGGGTTTTCAGAATAGAGATGGCTGGAAGAGGTAGAGATGATGCTGCGATTGCTGAGGCTCTGGGTATGCTAGCTGGAGTACTTGGAGGAAATCCGAATGTTGTGGGACTGGGAGCTACTCGTCAACTGAGTGAGTTCCAGAAGAACAATCCTCCAATGTTCAAGGGAGCATACGATCCAGATGGTGCTCAGAAGTGGTTGAAGGAGATCGAGAGGATCTTCCGAGTGACTGAGTGTGCCGATAACCAGAAGGTCAGGCTCGGTACGCATATGCTATCAGAGGAAGCAGATGATTGGTGGGTTGCTGCCCGCACTGAGTTGGAAGTTGCTGGGAGTGCTGAGATCACTTGGGCGGTGTTCAGAGAGGGATTCCTGAGGAAGTACTTTCCAGAGGATGTCAGAGGAAAGAAAGAGATAGAGTTCTTAGAATTGAAGCAGGGCAACCGGTCTGTTACTGAGTATGCTGCTAAGTTCACAGAGCTGTCGAAGTATTACACTCCCTATGATGAGGCTACTGGGGAATTTTCAAAATGTGTGAAGTTTGAGAACGGGTTACGTCCCGAGATCAAGCAGGCTATTGGGTATCAGCGAATTAGAGTGTTTTCTGACTTGGTCGACTGTTGCAGGATTTTTGAACAGGATACCAAGGCCAGAGCGGAGAGCTATCAGCAGAGGGTTGATAGGAAAGGCAAGAATCAGAATGATCGTGGGAAGCCGTATGCAGCTGGCAAGGGTTTCCAGAGACAGAGTGGGATGAAGAGACCTAGTGGGGGAGACTCCAGTGCCCCTGCTAAGTGTTATAGATGTGGTCAGGCTGGACATCGTTTCCATGAGTGTACCAGTGCTGAGAAGAAGTGTTTCAAGTGTGGCAAAGGTGGTCACTTGGCTGCAGAGTGCCGGTTGAAGACTATGACTTGTTTCAACTGTGGAGAGATGGGTTATATTAGCCCACAGTGTCCTAAGCCGAAGAAGGAGAACCAGTCGGGAGGCAAGGTCTTTGCTTTATCGGGTTCTGAGACTTCTGCAGATGATCGTTTGATCCGAGGTACGTGTTATATTAATGGCTTTCCTCTTGTAGCTATTATTGACACAGGTGCGACTCATTCCTTTATATCTTTGGATTGTGCTGTGAAACTTAAATTAGAGATATCTGAGATGCATGGGAGTATGGTGATTGATACTCCTGCGAAGGGTCCAGTGACTACTACTTCAGTTTGTTTAAATTGCCCTTTGAGTATTTTTGGTAGAGACTTTGGAATGGACCTTGTGTGTCTTCCACTAGTGCAGATTGATGTTATCCTGGGTATGAACTGGTTGGTGTTTAACCGAGTTTATATCAACTGTTTTGATAAGACTGTGATCTTTCCTGAGATTGAGGAAGGAAAGAGTTTGTTTCTATCAGCAAGGCAGGTGAATGAGGCAGTAGCAGATGGGGCATAATTGTTTATGCTGTTAGCGACTTTGGAGGCTAAAGATAAACTGGTGATTTGCGATCTAGCCGTGGTGTGTGATTTTCCTGATGTGTTTCCTTAAGAAGTGAATGAATTACCGCCAGAGCGTGAAGTTGAGTTCTCGATTGATTTAGTACCTGGTACTAGGCCGATGTCGATGGCTCCGTACCGTATGTCTGCTGTTGAGTTAACTGAATTGAAGAGTCAGCTGGAAGATCTGTTGGATAAGAAATTTATTCGTCGAGTGTGTCACCGTGGGGTGTACCAGTGTTATTGGTTAAGAAGAAAGAAGGTACTATGAGGTTGTGTGTGGACTACAGGCAACTGAATAAAGTGACGATCAAGAATCGGTATCCTTTGCCGAGGATTGATGATTTGATGGATCAGTTGGTTGGTGCGAGTGTGTTCAGCAAAATAGATTTGAGATCGGGTTATCATCAGATACGTGTGAAAACTGAGGATATTTAGAAGACTGCTTTCAGAACAAGGTATGGACATTTTGAGTATTCCGTAATGCCTTTTGGTGTGACTAATGCGCCTGGGGTATTTATGGAGTATATGAATAGGATTTTCCATCCGTACCTAGACAAGTTTGTTGTGGTGTTTATTGACGATATTTTGGTGTATTCGAAATCTGAAGAAGAGCATGCTGAACATTTGAGAGTGGTTTTAGGAATTTTACGAGAAAAGAAGTTATTTGCTAAACTGTCCAAGTGTGAATTTTGGTTAGAAGAGGTTAGTTTTCTTGGTCACGTGATTTCAAGAGGTGGTGTTGCTGTTGATCCTTCTAAGATAGAAGCGGTATCTGAGTGGGAAGCTCCGAAGTCAGTTTCTGAGATAAGGAGTTTTCTTGGACTTGCAGGTTATTATAGGTGTTGATTCCTTAGGATTGGCAGTAATTTTAGAAAACAAATAATGTAATCATCTCTGTTGTTTTAATATGTTGGGTTGAAGAAATTCAACATTTGGACCAACATGTCATGTACGATGTCACGACATCAGGTCTGTGACATCGCACATGTGTAGGAAACTGAATTAATTAATTCAGTATATGTCATGGGATTAGCAAGGATATCTGGTGAATATCCTAACTCCCATGTGGAGGTCTTGAAGACTAAATCAGAATATATATAGGCTCTAAACATGGAGATATATATGGAGAGAGTTTAGGAACTTGAAGACCTTGTTTGTAGCAGAATTTTTCTGCTGAAGTTGCAACAGCAAAGAACAAGTCTGCTGCAATTTTCTGAAGGCCCAAATCCAGTTGGGTGATTGGGTTATAAATAGCTGATTGTAATCTAGTTTTTGTAAGCCTCTTAGAATGAATTTTTAAGGGTGTGTGTAAGGTAAACCTCCCAATCTGTGGGAAGGTTACCATGTGTCTCTCAGTGGTAAACCTGAGAGTGTTTGTTACTCAAAGCCTGTAGGCAAGAGTAATTATGTTCTTGAATGAAGCTGTGAAGCAAGTTCAAGGTGTTTGCACATTACATTGTATTTGTAGTGATAGGAATGGAAACTGGAGGTTTCTATCTAGGAGTTCCTAGGTATAAATTGCATTGGGTAGGGATTAAGTGATGAGTTGTAAACGGGGGAGTTTAACTCTGAATTGATACTACTAATAGTGGATCTTCTTCCTGGCTTCGTAGCCCCCAGATGTAGGTCATGTTGGACTGAACTGGGTTAACAATTTCCTGTGTTTGTTTTCCTTCTGTATGATATAATCATGTCTGCCATAACTAAGCATGTATTCCAGTCTGTTCATCAAGATAATAGCAGACCTGATACATAGCCCTCTGTTGGAATGTCAATCAGAATGTTTTGACATTCATCAACAACAGCACATACTGTTTAATAAGCTGATGATTTCAGTTCAGTATGTAGTGAAGTCTGGAGTTCAAAAGCACAACAGACCTGGCCAAAAGATCATTGTGAAACTGTCATACTGGATGTCTTGACAGTTCTTCCAGTAAGCTGATACTGAAGTAGAGACTGGTTGGTCTTTTACAGTACAGCAAATTTAGCACAGTCTGTGTTCAGAAACCAAGCAGACTTAGCATATGGTTCTGGACTTGGATGTCAAACGGAATGTTGTGACATTCACTCCTGACTGCATATGCTAAATTGTTGGATGGTTAGTTTTTCTGTTTCAGGATTTTTCTCAGGCTATTCTTCAGGAATCCACCAGCTGATCTAAAATCTAGGAAACTAACAACTAAGCTACGATTAATGAACCTGGCAAATAATCTATTTGTTAGCTCCTTAATAAGTGGAGATTAGTTTAACTTGTTACAACCTTTAATTTAGGAAATACAAGTACATGACCAACAAACTGGAACAATGTAACAGATAATGTCCAAAACAGGATTGAGACATCTTGCTGATATCTGTGTAGGAAAACAACAGAAGTGAATGATAAGGTGCACATAACTAGGTGTCCCTCCATTCTAGGATGACATAGAAGGAGAGGTCGTGACACTGTGAAAAGGTGCACATTAGTACAGAGTGTAATAACTGTCTTGCTGTACAATGTTAGATCAGATGTCATGACGTGGAGTAGAACATCTGAATTCTGACTACACCAGAATTTCAATTGGTATCAGAGCAGGCATCCTGTTCTGTCTCTGGATGAGATCCATGGGTGATACTTTCTGGTAGCTGGCAAGGAGTTATGTTAGTACTGATGCTGGAACCTGTGTAAGGTTCTGTAATTCCCTGAATGGTCCCTTGAAGTAGGTGGATGGACTGTTCATGACAGGAATGTGTCGCATCGCGCGAAAAACCGGCGGGAAAACAAGAACAACAGAGCCGCCACCGTGCGTTATTTATCCCAAAAGAGGGAAAGGAAACGCTCAGAGTAAACCTGGAAAAGACATGGTCTCGCGACCAAAGAGGATGGGTTCGGGAGTCGGTTATGCGAAGGGAAGGTATTAGCACCCCTACGCATCCGTCGTACTCGACGGGATCCACACACAATAGAAAGGAAAATGGTTGCTAAAACACTGCTCAAACACACACACAACTGGCTGAAAGAGACACAAGAAAACAAAAGAGACTGACTCGGCAGGATGTCGCATCCTGGGCCTACTTAGTCTATCAGGCATAGACATCAGAGTCGAAGTAGTTCGGACTGGGGAAACGACACATGCTCGCTAGGATATCGCATCCTATGCATACGTATCTTCTCGGACGAGAGAAGAATCAGAGCATTCGTAGCTCGGCTAACACGCACACAAACAAACACAGGCAAAGGCAAACGTGGAGCCCGAATGCCAATCACTGGACTTACATCAGCATCCGAACCGGAACACACACAAGAAGGCAAACGTGGAGCCTGAACGCCAATCACTGGACTTACATCAGCATCCGAACCAAACACACGCACACTGGAACCTAACCGCCACTCGATGGACTTACATCAGCTTCCAAGCACACAACAAGACAAAACAAAGACACGGGCGCCCGGAGAGATCAGCTCAATCTCCTGCCTACATACTTCATCTGGTATGAAGATCAGGGCGATGTAGTTCCCCTACAGAGGGATACAGGACTAGCCTAACCAGATAACAGAGGGAGACACAACTAGGGAGACTACGACTCGAGCCTAGATGTTATCATGCAAATCATCCCTAAGTTAAGGTTTCTAGCTAACTGGCACAGGGAGCCAGCCTATCCTAATCATGACTTGCACAGGAAGCAAGCCACACACACACTTAACTTGCACAGGGAGCAAGCCAAACAAAACCTAACTTGCACAGGAAGCAAGTCTAAACTAAACCTAACTTGCACAGGAAGCAAGTCAAACAAACATACAAGCACAGGTAGCACACACTATATACAAACAAGTGGCTCAAACAAGGGTTAGGCTTTAGTCGAGGGGTCATATCAACCTCAACAAACAAACCTCTGGAACTGGGTGAATGTGCTCTTAACCTTGACATTGAGAGCCAAGGTGAAGCAGATGAAAGGTGAGTGAAGATGAGACTTCACAGCTCTTATCCCTGGCCTGGGAGAGCTTAAGACAAGAATGTGTGGGTTCAGAAGGTGGGAACCCTTCTACATATTTGATACTGACTCAACTGTACAATTGTACAAGATCTTGGGTTTGTATCTGCAATGCATCAACACAGTGGTGTGAGCAGAGCAGAAGACACACAGAATAGCAGGGGATAGATTGCATATCCCTTGGGTTCTGCCAATTGCCTCTTCACTTAGGAGGTCTTTGACTCTATGCAAGGACAAAAGTAAACAGTCACAAACATTGCCTCTTAAGGAGGACTTCAGACAGTTGCCTGGCCAAGTAACAGGCCAGGTCTTCCAGACTACATGAAGATTAGAAATATACCTCAATGCAAATTGCTTATATAAGAAAAGCAAAGCAAAAGTTCACAAGGAACTAAGCAACTAAAAGCACCTGAAATAGTCAAGCAGATGTTAGTATGCAACTCAAATCAAAGCAAAAGGAAACAGACATTAACAGTTAGTCAGAAGCAAATGAATGTGCAAGGCACAAGGCTTAAGGCATGTGAGCCAAGCCACCTACAAAACAAACAAGTTAGTCAGTGATATTCAAACAAGCTCAATCAAATAGAAATGGTCTCATCGGTCATTTGTCGGTCAACCTGAAAAGATAAGCTCAAAGGTGAGTAACAGGACCACTAGGACAAGCCTAGGGTCAAAAGGGAATGAAAAAGTCAAAACAGCAAAGGGCAAGCATCCAAAATCATGTTCAAACAATTAGGAAACACAACCAATTGGGTTCACATTCATATCAATCATCATCATCATTTCATGAACAATTTAGGTCAAAGTGTTGCAAACAGAAGCTCATAGAAGTCAACAGCAAGACTTAACTCAAAAGCAATCTTACACATTTCCAAAAATCACTAAATAAATCATGACCAATCACAACCCACAGCATGGTAAGCATGTCAAATTTCATCTCATTTGGACAAGTGGAAGGCAGTCAATGAAAATCAGAAAGTCAGAGCAATTTTGAACATGCTCAATGAAGTCAACCAAACATGCATCAACTTGAAAAATTCATAAATCAGAGATGGCATATGATAAATGAATGGGACTAAAACCATGGCAAAGCTTAGGATGTCTAGTTATCTCATGTAAAATTTTATGTCCATCCAATAAAGTATGAGAATTTCACAAATGAAACGGCAACATGCATCACATAAGGTCAACATTTTGGTCAGACAGGGGAGAAAATCTCAAACAATTAGGAAATGCCACAATTAATTCCAAGAAAAATCATGTGCATACTAGACATACAAGAGTACATTCATGCAAAAATTCAAACCAATTGGAGGTCAAGAAGCATGGTATCAAAAATCATGAAGTTGCACATCAATGGTGTGACACAAATTGTCACACCCTAATTCAAAAAATCATAACTCACAAACCAGCAATGATAAATTCACAAACTCTACACCAAAATCACCATGAATGTGTCTAGTTTAAGCACAAAAAATTTGGGAGCCATTGGATAAAGTGTCATCATTTCACAAATGTTTTGGCAAAGTGTACAAAAGTTGGGCACATGAACAAAACCCTAGCATAATTTAAAAACCACTCATCCAAAAATTCTGGGAAAAAATATGATTAAAAACTAGAGATTGTGATGAACATGATGCAAAAATTCCCATGAGATTTGGAATTAAAATGGATGAGATATGATTTTTCAAAGTTTGAGTAATTAAATGAAATAAATAATGAACATAACATGGATTAATAGGACACATGCCATGGCCAATGGCAATTTTGAAAATACCGGGCAACTCAAGTAAAACGCAGCGCACAGCTTATCCTGCGTGGCGCTTGGTCATTGGCTACGGCAATGGAATAGGGCTAACACATGCAGAACGAAAATGCCAACGGCCAATCCGTGTTTCTGGGTTTAAAACTTAGGGTTCTTCGCTACTGTTCCTCATGTTCATCATTTTTAACAAAAACCAGCAGAAACAAATCGTGACCAAAATCAGAAAAGCATGTATCAATGTGTTCCTCTAAGCATGTACATTAATAATCCCACAACCATTAACATTGATTCGAGCTATTAAGAGAAAACCAAGCAAAAACATATTCAAGCGTCAAACTTCATTTCAGCATAACTTCATAATAACTCAACCATTTTCAATGGTTCAAAGCTCATAATGACCAGCAAGGTAAACTCTACACAAAGCATAGCATCATTTTGATAGAAGGGAGATTCGAAATATATACCAGTTTTGAAGAACTGAGATGAATCGTGGTTTTTTGGCCTCAATCAGCTAGAACAGATGCACACTCATGCTCCAAATGATGAATGATAAAGGAAGTTCAACTCAAGAAAGCTTGGTTTGGCTCTAATCAACTTCTGCCATTAATGGAGCTCAGCAAAAACAGTCCATGAAAGTGGTTTCCAGTTGAGATTCGAGGCTTGAAATCAGCTCCAAATGGTGGGTATATGATGTAGTAAGCAAGGCAATGTTGTGTGCTTCACAATTTTTTCACAAAAAATTCAAAGATGGAAAGATGGAGATTTTTGAGAGAGTGAGAATTCTGTTGGTTATGTGTGGCTTCTACTAGGGTTTGTAAATGACAGAAAATCATCTTTATATTCTCTGTTTAAAAGTACAAATCAAAGTCCATGAAAAGGTGGGATGTAGTTGTTGAAAAATGTACTTTTTTTCCAATTTTCAAGCAAGTTGGCATGGCTGTATGTACTGCACGAATTTGGGCTTTCAAACATGACACAAACCACATTTCTGAACTATTTCAATTGGCCAAGTGGTTTAAAAATGATTATTTTGAAAAGTCAAAATTCAACTCACTTGAAATTAATTAAGGCAAGTTCAAAAAGGCCATTTTGCTTGGTGAAGTTTTGGTGAATGAAAGTTACATTTTTGGAAATAGGGGATCAAATGTGACTTGTAGGAAAAAACCCCACCCAAATTGGCCAAATGGTTTGAGAGATATGGCCTTTTGAAGTTCAAGAATTTCTGAAAATGATTTGATCATAACTTGCCAACCATACATGGGAATTGAGTGTTCTTGGACTTTTTGGAAATGGGAGAACAAGATCTTCAACTTTCATGTTGGGAAAAAATTCATTTGAAGCTTGTATCATGATGTAAGTTTGAGGATCAAGACTTTCCATTTTGGGCAGGTTTCAATTACAGGTCCAGTTTCCATTTTTGGAAATTTCTGATCTGGCTTCAAATTCTTCCATGATGGTGTTTGACATGATATATGAGGCCTATTTGGACATGAATAAGCTCTCTCAAACCAAATCCAATCATCAAAACCATAAAATCAATCACAGTTGACCAAGTTTGACTTTTTAGGGTTTCTGGCAAACTGTGCATTGGCTGATGACTTCTGAACATCCAATCTTTGACCTAAACACTTCAAATGGATCCCCAAGTCATGTGAACATGTTGGACCAACCCTAGGACCTTGGCTCCTTGAGAATTGTGCTTGCTTGCTTGACTGACTGATCTCCTGACCAGTTTGACCTAATTTCTTGATTGGCTTGTACTTGAGGCAAATGGGACAATGCAATGCTATGCAGTGGACCATGTTATGTTATGACCTAATATGAGAATGTATGTACAATGATAGGTGCAAATTTGAGGTGCTACAGCTGCCCCTATTCAATCAGCTGGGAACCCGAACGGATGATAGCAACGGCTGTCAGACTTTCAGGGTAAACAGGGATTGAATACCAAAGAACCGTAGGAATTTGCACTCTGCCAGATATGATACAAGAAGAACCACGTCATTTACTGATGACGCCTGCAATTGACAACTTCAGAAAAGCGAAACCATTTACCGATGGTTAGAAACTGGAAACTTGATATTTACCGATATCAACTTCAGCAAGACCATTTACCGATGGCTGCTGGGAAACAACTCTGATGTAAAAGGAAGCAAGACCATTTACCGATGGTGGCTTCAAAGAAACTTGACATTTACCGATATCAACTTCAACTCGACCATTTACCGATGGCTACTGCAACTGGGGATCTGATATTTACCGATATCGAAGAAAACGGGGCCATTTATCGATGGCGGATAAAACTGGGCATTCAATATTTACCGATATCGAAGCATACGGGGCCATTTACCGATGGCGTCTCCACTTGGGGAGGAACAAAATCTTTGTGGTGTAATCAGACAAGACGTTTACCGACGACTTCTGGGGATCTTGATTTTATCAACAAGGAAACAAAGCATGACCAGACATTTACCGATGACTGGGATGAGACTCGACGTTTACCGACATCGAAAGATGATGTTTACCGACATCAAAACAAGCGACCAGACATTTACCGATGACCGGGGAACACTTCACTAAGGGAAAAACAAATTTTTGCAACTGGAAAACAGATAGGACATTTACCGATGACTCTACTGGGGATCTCTAGCTGGGGATTTATCAGACATTTACCGATGACTGCAGAAAAGACTCGATGTTTACCGACATCGAAAGATGATGTTTACCGACATCAAAAAAATGATGACCAGGCATTTACTGATGACTGGGGAGAAAACCCGATGTTTACAGACACCGAAACAATGGCGTTTACCGACACCAAAAAATGATGACCAGACATTTACTGATGACTGGAGAGAATACCCGATGTTTACAGACACCGAAACAATGGTGTTTACCGACACCAAAAATGATGACCAGACATTTACTGATGACTGGGGGGAATACCCGATGTTTACAGACACCGAAACAATGGTGTTTACCGACGCCAAAAATGATGACCAGACATTTACTGATGACTGGGGAGAAAACCCGATGTTTACAGACACCGAAACAATGGTGTTTACCGACACCAAACAAAGAAACACACGCGGGTGCTAGTATGACACTTACCGGTATCACAAGAACGACTCTTTAGATATGTCAAGGCAAGGTTGACCACTTGTTGGGGGTCTCACTGGGGAGAAACAAACTTTCTGTCACCAACGGGTGAGGTAATAAACTTCTGTGGGGATATCAATCCTGAATGCTGTCAAGAGCAACTGTAGCAGACTTGCTGTGCTGATGTTGAATGAAATGATCCGCCTCTGCCGGGGATACGGTCTGGTGAGGTTAACACATGAATGCATATGTTTGAATTTTTCTATGGCGTAATGCTCCATATTGAATGGGAATGCTACGCAGTTTGAGGATGCAATGATCACTAAAATGCAAGAATGCAAAAATGATGAAAAAACTCCGGCTGGGGAGCCAAAACTGATTGGGTACTCCAACTCTGCGGGGAGACTCTGCAGGGAGAGCAACGACTTCTCACTCATGTTGAAGAATAGCACTGCTGCCGGGGAAAGGTAAACTCCGCTGGGGATATCCTTCAGTCCACAGATAGGATAAATGCTGGAGATAAATTTCAATGAACCTGCCTCACTCGGGGAGGAAATCGGCAAATACAGGCCTGCTGGGGATAGGCAATCCTTAGATCTGTTGGGGAATAGAAGGCACTATCCACAGACGTCTCCGCAGGGGAACATAGCTCTGATAGCTTCCAAACTTGCTTGGGGAAAATATCTGCTGAGGAAACGTCCTCACAGATGCCAATCCTGAAAAACAGCACAACAAAATGCCCCCAGGGGATACATGGACAAGATACGCTCAAGTGTCCTCAACATTCAAAATGATTTTCAAATGTTTCATCATCCTGCAAGCTATTGTTTAGCCTTCATGTTCTTATATGCAATGCTTATCAAAAATTCGGACATTTTTGCAAACAAAACAGTAAAAATAAAAACAAAAGAGCCATTTATCTGAATAACGACTTTTATTGATTGAAAATGTGCCTGAAGAGGCAAATACATTGGGAAGCAATTCCTAGAAAGAGGTAATTGCGCACAAAAGGAAAAATCTATCCTAATGGCAATGTGAACACGGCATCCACTATTTCCCAATTCTGTTATAACTCACAGATCATCAGTTTTCCTCCCAACTCCTTGCTTTCTGAGAAGAATGACTGGACGGATCACATCTTTCGAGATGGCAGACGACAAAGCTCGATGAAGTACAGACAACTCAGACTGTAGTCTTCGCTTTAATCCCTCTTTTGGCTGGATCGCCCTTTCGGGTTTTCAATCCACCGGGATACCCATTTTTGCCTAAGCCGCCCTTGCGGGTTTTCGACTTACCGGGTGTACAAATTCTTTTCATTTTATCCCTAATTTTTGCCCGAACCTTTTCTTTCTGTTTTTTGGTTCGCCGGGATGCCCATTTTTTGCCTGGACTCTTTTTCTTTTTGTCCAGCGGGTCAATTTATGCGAAGTATTTTTTGACTACATCTGAGTTAACAGGAGACGGAAAATCTTCACCATCCATAGTTGTAAGCATCAAGGCTCCACCGGAGAATACCTTTTTCACAACATACGGACCTTCATAATTAGGAGTCCACTTGCCCCTGTTATCTGCACCGGGAGGGAGGATCCTCTTCAAAACTAGATCACCGATCTGATAGCTTCGAGGACGCACTTTCTGATCAAAGGCTCGCTTCATCCTTCGCTGATACAACTGTCCATGGCATACAGCTGCTAGCCGTCTCTCTTCGATAAGGCTCAACTCGTTAAACCTTGTTCGAATCCACTCGGCTTCGTCCAGCTTGACATCCAATAAAACTCTCAGAGAAGGAATCTCCACTTCAACAGGTAGGACAGCTTCCATACCATACACAAGGGAGTAAGGGGTTGCCCCGGTCGACGTACGTACTGAGGTACGGTACCCATGCAAAGCGAAAGGCAGCATCTCATGCCAATCCTTGTACGTAACGACCATCTTCTGCACAATCTTCTTGATATTCTTGTTTGCCGCTTCTACAGCACCATTCATCTTCGGTCTGTAAGGAGAAGAATTGTGATGTTCAATCTTGAAATCTTTACAAAGCTCTTTCATCATCTTGTTATTGAGATTCGAACCATTGTCAGTGATGATTCTCTCAGGAACTCCATAACGACAGATGATTTCTTTCTTGATGAACCGGGTAACCACTTGTTTGGTAACGTTAGCATAGGAAGCTGCTTCCACCCATTTGGTGAAATAGTCAATCGCAACCAAGATGAAGCGATGTCCATTCGAAGCAGTAGGCTCAATCTTCCCAATCATATCAATGCCCCACATGGCAAACGGCCAAGGCGAATTCATGACATTCAGAGGGCTTGGTGGTACATGCACCTTATCAGCATAAATTTGACACTTATGGCACTTCCGAGCATACTTGAAACAATCGGATTCCATAGTCATCCAGTAATAACCCGCTCTCAACAATTTCTTAGCCATTGCATGTCCGCCGGCATGAGTACCGAAGGAACCTTCATGAACTTCCTGCATTAACATGTCCGCCTCGGGTCTGTCCACGCATCTGAGCAAGACCATGTCAAAGTTTCTCTTATACAGCACATCATCCTGATTCAAATAGAAGCTTCCAGCTAGCCTCCTCAGGGTTTTCTTGTCATTCTTCGACGCACCTTCAGGATACTCCTGAGTCTTGAGGAAGTTCTTGATGTCATAATACCACGGCTTCTCATCAATCACAACAGACTCGGCTGCAAACACATACGCAGGCCTCTCGAGTCGATTCACCGCAACATGTGGCACATGATTCCACCAATGAACTTTGATCATAGACGACAAAGTTGCCAAAGCATCAGCCATTTGATTCTCATCCCGGGGGACATGATACAACTTCACCTTCTTGAAGAACGTCAGTATTCTTCTGGTGTAATCTCTATACGGAATCAAATGCGGCTGATTCGTATTCCAATCTCCATTGACTTGATTGACCACTAGAGCGGAATCTCCATAAATGTCAAGCGTTTTGATCCTCAGATCAATGGCTTCTTCTATCCCCATGATACAAGCCTCATACTCAGCTTCGTTGTTGGTGACGTCAAACGTCAATCTGGCAGAAAAAGGTATATGAGCACCTTTAGGATTGATCAATACTGCCCCAACACCGTTACCGTTCATATTCACAGCCCCATCAAACATCAGTGTCCATTTGTCATCCGGATCCGGTCCTTCCTCGACAAGAGGCTCTTCGCAATCTTTCATCTTAAGATACATGATGTCTTCATCAGGGAATTCAAACATCATAGGCTGATAATCTTCAATCGGTTGCTCGGCGAGGTAGTCTGACAGAATACTACCTTTGATGGCCTTTTGTGACGTGTACTGAATATCATATTCTGTTAGAATCATCTGCCAACGAGCAACGCGTCCGGTGAGAGCCGGTTTCTCAAAGATGTACTTCACTGGATCCATCTTAGAAATCAATAAGGTAGTATGGTTCAACATATACTGCCTCAGTCGGCGAGCAGCCCAGGCCAAAGCACAGCAAGTTTTCTCGAGCAGTGAATATCTTGTTTCACAGTCGGTAAACTTTTTGCTAAGGTAGTATATGGCATGCTCTTTTCGACCAGACTCGTCATGCTGTCCCAATACACACCCCATCGAGTTCTCAGTCACTGACAGGTACATTATCAGAGGTCTCCCTGGAACTGGAGGTATAAGGATTGGAGGTTTCTGTAAATACTCTTTAATCTTGTCAAAAGCTTTCTGACAATCATCATTCCACTTGATCGCCTGATTCTTTCTAAGCAGTTTGAAAATTGGTTCGCACGTGGCTGTTAGATGAGATATGAACCTTGCAATGTAGTTCAACCTCCCTAAAAACCCACGGACTTGCTTCTCCGTTTTCGGTTCAGGCATCTCTTGAATAGCTTTGACTTTCGCTGGATCAACCTCAATCCCTTTCTCACTGACAATGAAGCCTAAAAGCTTCCCTGATCTCACCCCAAACGTACACTTGTTCGGATTCAACCTCAGCTTGAACTTTCTCAACCGATCAAACAGCTTCTGCAAATTAACCAGGTGCTCCTCTTCTGTCTGCGACTTCGCAATCATATCATCTACGTACACTTCAATTTCTTTGTGCATCATGTCATGAAAAAGAGTCGTCATTGCCCTCTGATAGGTAGCACCAGCATTCTTTAGCCCAAATGGCATCACCTTATAGCAGAACGTGCCCCAAGGTGTAATGAATGTCGTCTTTTCCATGTCCTCTGGCGCCATCTTGATCTGATTATATCCAGAGAAACCATCCATGAAAGAGAATACCGAGGATTGAGCCGTATTATCAACCAATACATCAATGTGAGGTAATGGGAAATCATCTTTCGGACTCGCTCTATTCAAATCCCGGTAATCGACACACATTCTGACTTTACCATCCTTCTTCGGCACAGGAACGATGTTGGCCACCCATGGGGGATAACTTGTAACAGCCAAAAAACCTGCATCCCACTGCTTCTGAACCTCTTCCTTGATCTTAGTTGCCATATCAGGACTCGTTCTACGAAGCTTCTGCTTGACCGAAGGACATCCTTCTCTAAGAGGTAATCGATGCACCACAATGTCTGTATCTAACCCAGGCATATCTTGATATGACCAGGCGAATATCTCCACATATTCTCTCAGCATCTCAATCAGCCTCCTCTTGACAGAGTCCTCTAAAGCAGCCCCAATCTTGATTTCTCTTTTGGCGTCCTCAGTACCCAAATTAACAACCTCCAACTCCTCCTGATGAGGTTGGATGACCCTTTCCTCCTGCTTCAGCAATCTGACCAATTCTGCAGGAAGTTCACAGTCTTCCTCACTCTCCTCTTCAGCTTGGTAGATGGGATTGTCGAAATCATACTGAGCCATAACAGAACTGTTCATAGTGAATGCCATAAGATCGCTTCTGCATGTTTAATGCTTTGTTTTAGAAAAAAGAGTTCAATAAAGTCACAAAAAACAAAAACATTGCCATTTTTATTGTTTTTGAAAAAAATGAAAACAAAAAAGAAAAACAGGGATCACAAAGTTTGATTGCAAAAAATGTCCTTCATTAATGATAATCATTAAAACATGATGAGGCCCTACAATGAATCACTACGCCTTGGGCAGAACGTAGGATTTTCATGCAAAATGACAAAACAACAGAAAATTACTCTGTCAGAAGAGTAACTTGAACCACTTCTTCAGCCGTCCAGTTGTTGATAGACCCCCCTGGTGCACACGGGCGAACCCAGTTGTCCAAATCACAATCACTGTCACAGTCTTCACTACCGGTTGCAGAGACGTCGCCATGATTCATCAGCCCAGCGCTGGTAAAAGTACTCGGACCCGCTTGACCATTCTGCTCTGCTTGGAGAGGCTCGTAACCAACGCCAAATTTGTCTTCTTTGACAGGCAAATCCACCATCTTGCCCCAGCCTTCAGCTTTGCCAGAATCAACAACCTCCTTAGCCTGCTTGTAAGAAGTAATTGAAGCACCTGGCTTCCTCTGCTCAGCGTACGCCACTTTCTCAAGAGCCACAGTCTCAAACGCCTGGCATAAGGTTTCGTGGATCTCGCCATCCACCTCAACATATTTGAACGAGGATAGATGACTCACCAGAATCTCTTCTTCACCGCACACAGTCACAATCTGACCGTTCCAGACATACTTGAGTTTTTGATGGAGAGTCGACGAGACTGCCCCTGCTGCATGAATCCATGGACGCCCCAATAAACAACTATAGGCGGGCTGGATGTCCATAACATAGAAGATGATATCGAATACCTCAGGACCTATCTTCACAGGCAAGGTAACTTCCCCACACACAGAACGTTTGGAGCCGTCGAAAGCACGAACGATCAGGTCACTGGGAGTAAGCACAAACCCTTCCACATCAATCTTCTTCAGAATCTGCTTAGGCAGCACATTCAGCGACGACCCGGTGTCTACCAATACGTGAGACAACACTGCCCCCTTGCACTCCATGGTGATGTGCAAGGCTTTGTTATGGTTCCGCCCTTCAGGCGGTAAGTCCAGGTTGGTGAATCCTACACCATGCCTGGTGCTCACATTGGCCATCACACCCTCCAGTTGATTGACAGAAATCTCCTGAGGCACGTAAGCCAGATTCAACATCTTCAGCAAGGCATTACGGTGTGCCTCAGAGCACATCAACAGTGAAAGTATAGAAATCTTGGACGGAGTTTGATTCAACTGATCTACAATCTTGTAGTCACTCTTCTTGATTATCTTCATAAACTCCTCCACGTCTTTCTCAAATGTCCCCTCGGGCGCTTCCTTCTGGACAGGTTCTTCCTCAACCACAGCTTGCTTACCCTTTGCTTTGGCGAGAGCCTCAGCATTATTGTCCCTCAAAGGCTGCGGTGCGAACAGACGACCGCTTCTGGTAAAACCTCCTGGACCCCCTACATTATCCACAGCCGGACCAACAGTTGCAGGAACTCTATTCGGTAAACCAATTGTCACTGGAGCTTGATTCACTGGTCTCGTCTGACTTTCAGCCCTTCTGTTACTGCGGTAAGCATTATCATACTTCCACGGCACGGCTCTACTATTCTCAACAGCCCTTCTTCCAGACGCGGCGATAGTAGTTGGAGCACTGATGGTTACAGGCACGGAAATGGTAACTGGGGTACCATTTGTTGCAGGTGCACTAACGACCCTTTGTCCACGTCCTTCAGACGGTTTAAAGTAAATGGTGATAGTTGACACTGTTCCACGATCTTTTACAGCCCTACTGAATTGCAAACAACCCTCATCCATCATACCCTGGATACCGGCCTTTACTGGTCGCAACCATTCTCAGATTCTGCACAGCCCAAACAATCCTCATCACAGCCCGAGTAGACACCCCCATTCAGCAGACGGCCCTTCACAACTAGCAGAGAAGTCTGAACATCATCAACATTAACAACCAGATCTTCAGCTTCTTTCCCCTCAATATTGTTCACTCTATGCCCACCATGCTGAGGCATAGGGTTGTTTACGACGTTAGGCACTGGAGCGAAGTTGATCGCCTTGGCATCGATCAAATCTTGGACCTTGTGCTGGAGAGCCCGACACTTCTCAGTATGATGCCCTGGTGCCCCAGAGTGAAAGTCACAACGGACGTTGGCGTCGTACCCAGGAGGCAATACTGTAGGCGGAGCCATTGTACGCAACTCAACCATCCCCAACCTGAGTAGTTCGGGCAGCAGTTCGGCGTACGACATGGGTAGCGAATCAAAACGTCGATCAGGCATCCTTTGTCTGGGCTGATACGGACGTTGTTGTTGTTGTTGTTGTTGCGGTTGTTGAACTCTTTGTTGTTGTTGTTGACGAGGTTGAGGTGCCGGAATGGTTACTGCAGCAGCTTGACGGTATTCACTTCTGTTCTGATCTCTGCGGTGTTGAACAGCATTAGTTTCACCCTCTCTTCGACGAGGTGCCCCAGCAAACGGCTTCTTAGAAGAAGAGGAACCAGCATCTTGGATCTTCCCAGTTTTGATCAAGCTCTCAGTCCTCTCTCCACAAATGACAACATCAGAAAAACTACCGAATGGGCAGCTCCCCATCCGGTCCATAAACACACCCTGAAGAGTACCGATAAACATATCTGTCAACTCCCTCTCCAGCATAGGGGGTTGAACTCTAGCAGCCAGTTCGCGCCACCTCTGGGCGTACTCCTTGAAGCTCTCATTGGATTTCTGACATAGACTCTGCAGCTGAGTCCGGCTCGGTGCCATGTCCATGTTGTGTTTGTATTGCCTCAAAAAGGCCTCACCCAGATCCCTCCAACATCGGATCGAATCTCTCTTTAATTCCATGTACCAGTCCAAAGAAGCCCCAGATAGACTATCTTGGAAAAAATACATCCACATCTTTTCATCATCCGTATACGCAGAGATTTTTCGATAATAAGCCTGCACATGGGTGCGAGGGCAAGAAGTACCGTTGTATTTATCGAAGGACGGTGCTTTGAACTTGTAAGGGATTCTCAAACCTTCCACCAACCCCATATTGGTAACATCGAAACCGAGAGAATTCTGACATTCCATAGCTCTAATTTTCTCAGCAAGGGCATCAACTTTACGATCCCTCTCATCAACCCTTCCCAGAACGTCTTCGTCTTCACTGAGCAGAGTGAACATATCCTCTTGTCTGTCAACAATCGGAGCAGGATTACGGGCCGGGGCACGGACTGCTCTGGCATTAGCGGCATCTGGAGCAATAGGTTGACCGTTGATTCGAATACCCCCCAACTCATCACCTACAGCATAGTTGTTGATGGGTACAGCAGCAGCAACATTATTATCATTGATCGGGCCTCCCTCTGGCGGAGCATGGTTGACCGGTGGAATTGCAGCCTCTTGTCTCTGAACCATGGCTCGAAGTTCTTCTTGACCTTGTGCAACCCCTTGCATCATATTCATAAACTGGGCCATGTTAGCCTTCATCTCAGCCAACTCAGCTTGAACTTGATCCATACCTCTCTGTTGATTCAGTCTTGTTGAGTAGCGGTGCGGACGTTGATCAGCTATCCTGCCTGAACAGGAACCAAGAGTGAGAAGTCACGACCAAGAACACCTGTTATGCAAAATGATATGAGTATGGTGCTAATGATGCGTATGATGCACATGATATGTTCATTCCTCAGGCATTCAAAGAGCCTGAGTCATCCTCAAAAGATGGCAACCTGCAGCAAGAACAACATAGAAGCACAGAAACAACATACACAAGAGTGATGAGTACAAGGTGAAACCAACAACCTCATCTATATGAGTAACAGGATCATACAACAAAGTCGACAAAGAAAATCCAAACAATCGGAGTACAACAATGAATCCCATCCAACAAGCCTGGAGGTGATTCTCAACATACATATCAAAGATACAAGCTAAGACAAACGGCCTCCCGGAATGAGAGTCTTCAAGTACTGACACTGGTCTATCAACAGGTCACATTCTGAACATTCTGGCAAAAGAGTGATCTTCTCCTTCAGTTGTCGTCTAAGCTCTACCACTTCTCCTCCAAGGTGGTTCTCTGATGCCTGTCTCAAGTCTACTTCCTTCTTCAACTGGATGTCTTTATCTCTGAGTTGCTTCTCCAAGTCTCTGATCTTCTTCTGATAGCTGGCCTCAGCTCTCTGCAGCCTCAAGCACTCCCGGTGTTCTGCATCTAACATGCTCTCCACCTCCTCGTAGGATCTCTTCTTGCTTCTCAGTCTGCTAGCATCTTCTTCTCGCACTCCTCTGAGTTGATGAGCCAAGTTCAACCTATCAGCTTTGGCTTTGTACAACTCCATCTGGGTATCTTGCTCCTTCTCTCTCAAACGGCGATTCTCCATCAAGGCTTGCTTGTAGTGCTCCGCAGGCACACTCTCAGCAAGGATCAAAGGTGGTTGCTCCTGCAACGGCTCCATCCTATCGTAGGGTAACAACAAAGTTTCTACTCTCTCCTTGACCCAATCAGTGTAATCGGGCATAGCAACGGCAAACTTCTTCCCTAAGACAGATCCATCCTTCATACCAATAGACTTCCAAGCTCTCCCTATCTGCTCCAATCTGGCCGGGTCACTCTGCTTCTCAAAATACACACTTTCAGCTACCTCAGCCTCAAGTGGTCTTCCCTTCATCACAAACCCCAACTGGCGGAGAGAAAGAACCGGGTTGTAATTGATGCAACCCCTAGTCCCTACGAGTGGCACATTACGGAATCCTCCACAGCTCATAATGACGTTACGCACATCCATCCGGTAAGATTGCCATCTGATATCATAGGAAGTAAGAGACATAACCCTCTGAGTCCACTTATGCGTGCTCTGAGCATCCACAAAAGGTCCACTGACTGGCAGGAGAGACAAGAACCATCTGAGCAAAAGCGGGAGACAACACCTGATAGCCCCACCCTTACCATGCCTACTGTGAATAGCATAGTAAGTGTCAGCTAATAGAGTAGGAACTGGATTTCCTCCAATGAAAATACTGACTGCAGCATAGTCAACAAAATTGGGCATACTCGGAAACAGGACGATCCCATAGATCATGACGGCCAACTGAGCATGAAAGGCTTCCCAACTTCCCTTCTCTGCTTCTTCTCTAGCTACCCTCAACAGAAACTTCAAAGGCAATCCTACAACATCCCCACTGGACTTCCAACTATCACTGACTTCCTTGATACCCAAATGGAGAGCTCTGGCAACAACTCTGAAATCAACCTCCTTGGGCACATCCAAGAAAGGAACCTGATACCGGACCGGGACACTCAGCAGAATGGAGTACTCCTCAAGAGTAGGCGCTAACTGATAATCTTGAAAGGTGAAACAATGAAGCTCTGGGTCGTAGAACTGTAGAAGAGTCTGCAACGGCACCGGATCGACTACCATCTTCAACAGTGTCAGAATATCTCCATACTGGTCAACAAACCCCTTCTGGTTACCACTGGTCATAAGGTTGCTCAACTCAATCAGAGACGTCAAAGGTTCACGGTGAAAGCTGTAGGAACAAGTCTTCCGCTTCAACTCTGGGACTGTTGCCATCTCTATCAGTGAACAAGCTCTGGAATGTACCTGAGAAATGATATGCATGCAGGGATTAGTTTTTTTTTTTTTTTTTTTTTTTTTTTGTATCTTTTTTTTATTGCGTTTCTTTTGAAAAATAAATATGCTATGATGCAAATGATGCAGACTGGACTGGTTGGCTGTGTCTCTCGGAACACAGGATCAAAGCTTCGGCTTGAACTCGGAACCACAAATTCATCTGAAACCCAAAGTCATCTGAGACCCCAAAATTCTGAACCAATAGTCACCAACAGGATCACAAGTCACCAACAAGTCACCAACTGTACCTGTAATAATGAACATTCCCTCCCCACTCACGGGTGTCATCTAGGCCAGGGTAAGGTCGAGAGAAACGCAGCATAAATAACCTTTCGCAGAACATCATCATATACACACCCGAAGTATGTAACGATAATGTCCCACCAGGGTCTGAACTGCTCGTGATATCAATGTTCCGCTAAGTGGCGCAATACCACCCGCTTCCCATGAATCACTTTATTCCTAAGTATGCTAGATTTCACTCATGGCCTGGGTATTGGGCCTTTTACCTCATGTAACTCCCACCCCAACAGAGAGAAACAGACAACCAGCCAGATGAATAAATGAATATGAATGCAAACATTAATGCAAACATAAATGCAAACAATAAATAAATGAATGCAATAAATAACAGCAAACAGCAACCAAAACCCTATCCTAGAGAGCGCTAGGAGAGACTCGCTTAGGGAAGATGGACCAGCACAGGTCAACTTCTCTAGTGTCCCCAGCAGAGTCGCCAGCTGTCGCATCGCGCGAAAAACCGGCGGGAAAACAAGAACAACAGAGCCGCCACCGTGCGTTATTTATCCCAAAGAGGGAAAGGAAACGCTCAGAGTAAACCTGGAAAAGACATGGTCTCGCGACCAAAGAGGATGGGTTCGGGAGTCGGTTATGCGAAGGGAAGGTATTAGCACCCCTACGCATCCGTCGTACTCGACGGGATCCACGCACAATAGAAAGGAAAATGGTTGCTAAAACACTGCTCAAACACACACACAACTGGCTGAAAGAGACACAAGAAAACAAAAGAGACTGACTCGGCAGGATGTCGCATCCTGGGCCTACTTAGTCTATCAGGCATAGACATCAGAGTCGAAGTAGTTCGGACTGGGGAAACGACACATGCTCGCTAGGATATCGCATCCTATGCATACGTATCTTCTCGGACGAGAGAAGAATCAGAGCATTCGTAGCTCGGCTAACACGCACACAAACAAACACAGGCAAAGGCAAACGTGGAGCCCGAATGCCAATCACTGGACTTACATCAGCATCCGAACCGGAACACACACAAGAAGGCAAACGTGGAGCCTGAACGCCAATCACTGGACTTACATCAGCATCCGAACCAAACACACGCACACTGGAACCTAACCGCCACTCGATGGACTTACATCAGCTTCCAAGCACACAACAAGACAAAACAAAGACACGGGCGCCCGGAGAGATCAGCTCAAACTCCTGCCTACATACTTCATCTGGTATGAAGATCAGGGCGATGTAGTTCCCCTACAGAGGGATACAGGACTAGCCTAACCAGATAACAGAGGGAGACACAACTAGGGAGACTACGACTCGAGCCTAGATGTTATCATGCAAATCATCCCTAAGTTAAGGTTTCTAGCTAACTGGCACAGGGAGCCAGCCTATCCTAATCATGACTTGCACAGGAAGCAAGCCACACACACACTTAACTTGCACAGGGAGCAAGCCAAACAAAACCTAACTTGCACAGGAAGCAAGTCTAAACTAAACCTAACTTGCACAGGAAGCAAGTCAAACAAACATACAAGCACAGGTAGCACACACTATATACAAACAAGTGGCTCAAACAAGGGTTAGGCTTTAGTCGAGGGGTCATATCAACCTCAACAAACAAACCTCTGGAACTGGGTGAATGTGCTCTTAACCTTGACATTGAGAGCCAAGGTGAAGCAGATGAAAGGTGAGTGAAGATGAGACTTCACAGCTCTTATCCCTGGCCTGGGAGAGCTTAAGACAAGAATGTGTGGGTTCAGAAGGTGGGAACCCTTCTACATATTTGATACTGACTCAACTGTACAATTGTACAAGATCTTGGGTTTGTATCTGCAATGCATCAACACAGTGGTGTGAGCAGAGCAGAAGACACACAAAATAGCAGGGGATAGATTGCATATCCCTTGGGTTCTGCCAATTGCCTCTTCACTTAGGAGGTCTTTGACTCTATGCAAGGACAAAAGTAAACAGTCACAAACATTGCCTCTTAAGGAGGACTTCAGACAGTTGCCTGGCCAAGTAACAGGCCAGGTCTTCCAGACTACATGAAGATTAGAAATATACCTCAATGCAAATTGCTTATATAAGCAAAGCAAAGCAAAAGTTCACAAGGAACTAAGCAACTAAAAGCACCTGAAATAGTCAAGCAGATGTTAGTATGCAACTCAAATCAAAGCAAAAGGAAACAGACATTAACAGTTAGTCAGAAGCAAATGAATGTGCAAGGCACAAGGCTTAAGGCATGTGAGCCAAGCCACCTACAAAACAAACAAGTTAGTCAATGATATTCAAACAAGCTCAATCAAATAGAAATGGTCTCATCGGTCATTTGTCGGTCAACCTGAAAAGATAAGCTCAAAGGTGAGTAACAGGACCACTAGGACAAGCCTAGGGTCAAAAGGGAATGAAAAAGTCAAAACAGCAAAGGGCAAGCATCCAAAATCATGTTCAAACAATTAGGAAACACAACCAATTGGGTTCACATTCATATCAATCATCATCATCATTTCATGAACAATTTAGGTCAAAGTGTTGCAAACAGAAGCTCATAGAAGTCAACAGCAAGACTTAACTCAAAAGCAATCTTACACATTTCCAAAAATCACCAAATAAATCATGACCAATCACAACCCACAGCATGGTAAGCATGTCAAATTTCATCTCATTTGGACAAGTGGAAGGCAGTCAATGAAAATCAGAAAGTCAGAGCAATTTTGAACATGCTCAATGAAGTCAACCAAACATGCATCAACTTGAAAAATTCATAAATCAGAGATGGCATATGATAAATGAATGGGACTAAAACCATGGCAAAGCTTAGGATGTCTAGTTATCTCATGTAAAATTTTATGTCCATCCAATAAAGTATGAGAATTTCACAAATGAAACGGCAACATGCATCACATAAGGTCAACATTTTGGTCAGACAGGGGAGAAAATCTCAAACAATTAGGAAATGCCACAATTAATTCCAAGAAAACTCATGTGCAAACTAGACATACAAGAGTACATTCATGCAAAAATTCAAACCAATTGGAGGTCAAGAAGCATGGTATCAAAAATCATGAAGTTGCACATCAATGGTGTGACACAAATTGTCACACCCTAATTCAAAAAATCATAACTCACAAACCAGCAATGATAAATTCACAAACTCTACACCAAAATCACCATGAATGTGTCTAGTTTAAGCACAAAAAATTTGGGAGCCATTGGATAAAGTGTCATCATTTCACAAATGTTTTGGCAAAGTGTACAAAAGTTGGGCACATGAACAAAACCCTAGCATAATTTAAAAACCACTCATCCAAAAATTCTGGGAAAAAATATGATTAAAAACTAGAGATTGTGATGAACATGATGCAAAAATTCCCATGAGATTTGGAATTAAAATGGATGAGATATGATTTTTCAAAGTTTGAGTAATTAAATGAAATAAATAATAAACATAACATGGATTAATAGGACACATGCCATGGCCAATGGCAATTTTGAAAATACCGGGCAACTCAAGTAAAACGCAGCGCACAGCTTATCCTGCGTGGCGCTTGGTCATTGGCTACGGCAATGGAATAGGGCTAACACATGCAGAACGAAAATGCCAACGGCCAATCCGTGTTTCTGGGTTTAAAACTTAGGGTTCTTCGCTACTGTTCCTCATGTTCATCATTTTTAACAAAAAACCAGCAGAAACAAATCGTGACCAAAATCAGAAAAGCATGTACCAATGTGTTCCTCTAAGCATGTACATTAATAATCCCACAACCATTAACATTGATTCGAGCTATTAAGAGAAAACCAAGCAAAAACATATTCAAGCGTCAAACTTCATTTCAGCATAACTTCATAATAACTCAACCATTTTCAATGGTTCAAAGCTCATAATGACCAGCAAGGTAAACTCTACACAAAGCATAGCATCATTTTGATAGAAGGGAGATTCGAAATATATACCAGTTTTGAAGAACTGAGATGAATCGTGGTTTTTTGGCCTCAATCAGCTAGAACAGATGCACACTCATGCTCCAAATGATGAATGATAAAGGAAGTTCAACTCAAGAAAGCTTGGTTTGGCTCTAATCAACTTCTGCCATTAATGGAGCTCAGCAAAAACAGTCCATGAAAGTGGTTTCCAGTTGAGATTCGAGGCTTGAAATCAGCTCCAAATGGTGGGTATATGATGTAGTAAGCAAGGCAATGTTGTGTGCTTCACAATTTTTTCACAAAAAATTCAAAGATGGAAAGATGGAGATTTTTGAGAGAGTGAGAATTCTGTTGGTTATGTGTGGCTTCTACTAGGGTTTGTAAATGACAGAAAATCATCTTTATATTCTCTGTTTAAAAGTACAAATCAAAGTCCATGAAAAGGTGGGATGTAGTTGTTGAAAAATGTACTTTTTTTCCAATTTTCAAGCAAGTTGGCATGGCTGTATGTACTGCACGAATTTGGGCTTTCAAACATGACACAAACCACATTTCTGAACTATTTCAATTGGCCAAGTGGTTTAAAAATGATTATTTTGAAAAGTCAAAATTCAACTCACTTGAAATTAATTAAGGCAAGTTCAAAAAGGCCATTTTGCTTGGTGAAGTTTTGGTGAATGAAAGTTACATTTTTGGAAATAGGGGATCAAATGTGACTTGTAGGAAAAAACCCCACCCAAATTGGCCAAATGGTTTGAGAGATATGGCCTTTTGAAGTTCAAGAATTTCTGAAAATGATTTGATCATAACTTGCCAACCATACATGGGAATTGAGTGTTCTTGGACTTTTTGGAAATGGGAGAACAAGATCTTCAACTTTCATGTTGGGAAAAAATTCATTTGAAGCTTGTATCATGATGTAAGTTTGAGGATCAAGACTTTCCATTTTGGGCAGGTTTCAATTACAGGTCCAGTTTCCATTTTTGGAAATTTCTGATCTGGCTTCAAATTCTTCCATGATGGTGTTTGACATGATATATGAGGCCTATTTGGACATGAATAAGCTCTCTCAAACCAAATCCAATCATCAAAACCATAAAATCAATCACAGTTGACCAAGTTTGACTTTTTAGGGTTTCTGGCAAACTGTGCATTGGCTGATGACTTCTGAACATCCAATCTTTGACCTAAACACTTCAAATGGATCCCCAAGTCATGTGAACATGTTGGACCAACCCTAGGGCCTTGGCTCCTTGAGAATTGTGCTTGCTTGCTTGACTGACTGATCTCCTGACCAGTTTGACCTAATTTCTTGATTGGCTTGTACTTGAGGCAAATGGGACAATGCAATGCTATGCAGTGGACCATGTTATGTTATGACCTAATATGAGAATGTATGTACAATGATAGGTGCAAATTTGAGGTGCTACAGAATGGTGTGTACCTGTCTCTGGAGGGTGGCAATTGGCCTGTGTGTGGGACAGTTGTGCCAGTACTAAATCACATTCAAACCTGGTATGGTCTTGGAGGCAAATCTGGTGAAGTGTGTGTTCATAGGTTGAGTTGTATTATGATTTCCGCTGCATAATACATGGCAAAACTCAAACTCTGATGTAGTTTCCCCTCATGTGGATGAAAGGCTGCTGTGTTCAAGATCTCATCATAATCTACTGAAGATGTCATAGATACTTGAGTCTCCTCAAGTCCACTCATCATGACGTTCTCACTTCAGGATGGTAAGAGTCACTTAATCACTGATTCTCTTACTCTCTTGAGTAGTGTATATGAAGACCTTGAAGACCTTCAAGGAAGGTTTGTTCCAAGGAGGTGGAACCAATGTTCTATGTGATGTTGGAACATGTTGTTCAACAAGTATGCAGCTACTGGTTGAAGAGCAGATGTTTTTAGGGTTCAAACAAAGGGATAATTCTGTTTGGAACCTACTCCTGACCTGGAAGAGGAGACATCTGTGTGTGCTAAGTTGACAAGAGCAGAGTCAACTGGGTGTGTGTGCTCAAGAAGGTCATCCCTAGAAGTTGAGCTGGTTGAGATGTGACATTGTGCAATCTCCTGCTGTTAGGCATCTTCCTGCAGTTTGATCAGGATTGGATAGTTGTTCCCTGAAGTACTATGGTGTGTTGGAAGACAAGTCTCCTGGATGTTAGTTGTCAATAATGGGGTAACCTGATTGTGATATCATTTAAGGGGGCTGGAACCATGAATCTTGTTATTCAAACACCACGTTCAGAAGTGGCAGTTCTTACTAGGAGTGAGAATATGAAGATTCAGAGGTTGGTTGAGGTAATATGCTCTGGAAATGCATATCTACTATTGACTGGTGTTGTTTGTCTCACTAGTACTTATGGTCAGCTGAAGTCTGATTGGTGTGATTGGAGGAGTTAGTTGCCACTGGTAAGGGATGGTGGATGTCATGTTGAGACAATTGTGTACAATGCATGGATATTGGTGTGGAGTTTCCATGATTGTTAAGTTGAGGGGGAGTCTTGGTTAACCTCCTCAAGTCTGGTCAGCCTAGGGTCTGGTTGGCTGTTAACCTGTGTCACATGGGTTCTGGTGGTTGTGTGACACATTTGCAAGGAAGAATTCATCTCTCTCATTCCTAAGGATGAATTTAATCTGGGAAGACTTTCAAAATTGTCTAGGTGCTTGCAAGCAGAAGATGTTGACACAAGAAGAGTACTTTCAAAGTAGTCTTATGGTGGAAGTATCTGAAAGGAAAATTGGGAAAGGATTTAAGATCAATGTCTACTTGTGCCAAGTGCAAGTGTTTAATTGATTATCCTTGGAGCTCAAGATAACTGATGTTCTTAAAGATGTTGGAACATCACTTCTTCAAGACCCTGTGCAGAATCACAGGAAGGACAGTACATTGGCTTATGATCTATCGCTTTGGTGGCAGCAAAAGCATATGATCTCTGAAAAAGTTTCCTGGCAAGAAACATGTTCAGCCTTGGTATGTACAAGAAGAAGAAGACATCATAGTCTTGATGGTGGTTACTTGGATCAGTTTATTTCTGATCTAGGTAAGGAAGTGCATTAGCTTATGCACACTGTGAAGTCAAGAACAAGTGGCAGCAGTCTTGACATCATGGAAACAGCCTTGCTTTAGGAAGAGGAATCCTTGGCATAGCTGAAGGGATAGTTTCTAACTGTTCCTTCTGAAGACTCATACATCAAAATGTCTGATGTCTTTGGAGAAGAAGCAGGGATTCATCAAGGTGTGAGCTTGGATGACTTAACTGCAAACCTGCAGGATGGAGGTTGTTTACTCAAACTTGGTTCCACAATCAAGTCTATGAGAACATTGAACTCTTGTTCTGTGAAGGGAGGAAGTTCTTTCAAGTGGCAGAAGAAGGAGCTGAATTCAACAGCTAGATGTCAAAACACAATGTTGTGACATTTGGTTCAACATCAGATTCTTAGTTGGTGAAGTGGCACATCAACTTGAGATAGAAAGGTCTACAGGGTTGTAGATTGGATACTTCAAAAAGCTTGAAGTTCAAGTCTCACTTGGAAGGTCAGAATATCTTTGGGAGAAGTCTGATAAACTTGGGGAGGTCAAAAAGCAGCACTTGACCTTGTCATATGAGAATTCATGAAGGAGGTAATCAACCAGTGGCATTTGGTCTATCTCAGAAGTGAGTTCGAAGAATCAAGATAATCGATATGGCAGCTGATTAGTCTTGAGGAAAGTCTGAAACTATTTACTTTTGAGAAGAAAAGTAGTTAGTTGAAGACAAAAGGAGGGGTCTTCTCTTCATCCCTTGGAGCTTGTGGTAGGAGTTCTGAGCTATCCATGGAAGACTGTCTCTGGTAATGGGATGAGAGTGTATATATCCCAATGTATGTCTGGGTTCCTCTGGCCCAAGCTTGTGACTCAGCAATATCTGAAGTCTATCAGATAGTGCTCCTTGTGATGCTGTGAAGGATGTCCCAGCTGAGGTTAAAACATCGTGTGAAGTGATCTTCTGTTCTGGTTAGAAGAGAGATGGACACAGAGTGTGGATGTGTTCAGCCAAGAGGGTTGGACAGAGGGTGCGCTCTTGAAGACATGAAGATGCGTCTTATGTTTTCCTTTCATCAAGTGGTCTGGAATCTTTTTGAATCAGGAAGTATGTGAAGGTCCAACCTTGGGGTGTTGGATATGATCATGTGTGACCTCCAAGAGAGTAGGTTGTCCATGACAGGGGGAGTGTGTCCGTGTGCTGCAAGTAATCACCAAGCTTGTGGTCTATGTGCTCTCAGATAACGGGGTATGGCAACCTGTTAGTTTTCAGGATGCTGTGATGTGTGGCAAGGCTGAGTGAGCAGAAGAATGTCTGACCGGATGTCATGACATTGCCCTGGACAATGCTGTTAATTCCTTCTGAATCTTAAAGTCATTAGGAATTATGAGGGTGATGTGGCTAAGTCTGATAAACCAGAATAAGCCTGTTGGCTACAGCTGTGTGGTACAGGGGGAGTAACCATCAACTGAAGTGTGAAAAGTTGGCTGTAGCAGTGCTAGGTGTCAAGTATCTACTGGAGATATGACAGAGGTCTTGTTGAATACTGGCTGAATGCAGGAATGTTAAGACATCGCGTGCAACGTGTCTGACTGCATATATGGAATGGTCTCCATGCACTGGAACGACTGTTTTGGAAAAGAAACAGTCAAGAGCTATAAAAGGTATTCAAAGATAGTCTGAGATTTTGTTGGTGATTCTCTGACTGTTTCTCAGCAAAAATAAATGCATCTTGACCAAGCATTTATTTCTACCGGAAATTCCTAGGCACGGGCTGGACTATTTAAAGGATGCAATAGCCCTCTTCCTCTCACAAGAAAAACACTCCATTCTCAGAATCATGGGGTATGTTAAGGTTTGGGCAAGCTGCGCCTGGATCTGGTTTTGTGAAGGGTGCCTTTACAAATGTTTAGCTAAAAAGGGGGAGAGAAATATAGTCCTAGGGTTGAGAATGTACCAGAAGAAAGCCAACTGTGGATGTGGCAGCAAACAGAAGTTGGCATCAGGCACAAAATCCACCAACTGGGTTTACCACTTGTGTCTTGTGATCTGAGTTAAGAAGACAGTTGTGCCTTGTGATCTGAGTTACATTGTCTATGTACTCAGCATTACATACTCTTCAGGAAGCTCTCCGGTTGAGGGGGAGGGTTCTGGTACAACTGAGTCTGGTACCTCTACTTTCTCATGTACACCAACTTTGGTGTTTGTGGTGGTGGAGCCAATGACGGAGATGAAGAGCATTCCCAAATTGGGATGTTTTGTCCAGTGTATTGTTTATTTGTTTTAGCTAAAATTTGCCAAAGGGGGAGATTGTTGATTCCTTAGGATTGGCAGTAATTTTAGAAAACAAATAATGTAATCATCTCTGTTGTTTTAATATGTTGGGTTGAAGAAATTCAACATTTGGACCAACATGTCATGTACGATGTCACGACATCAGGTCTGTGACATCGCACATGTGTAGGAAACTGAATTAATTAATTCAGTATATGTCATGGGATCAGCAAGGATATCTGGTGAATATCCTAACTCCCATGTGGAGGTCTTGAAGACTAAATCAGAATATATATAGGCTCTAAACATGGAGATATATATGGAGAGAGTTTAGGAACTTGAAGACCTTGTTTGTAGCAGAATTTTTCTGCTGAAGTTGCAACAGCAAAGAACAAGTCTGCTGCAATTTTCTGAAGGCCCAAATCCAGTTGGGTGATTAGGTTATAAATAGCTGATTGTAATCTAGTTTTTGTAAGCCTCTTAGAATGAATTTTTAAGGGTGTGTGTAAGGTAAACCTCCCAATCTGTGGGAAGGTTACCATGTGTCTCTCAGTGGTAAACCTGAGAGTGTTTGTTACTCAAAGCCTGTAGGCAAGAGTAATTATGTTCTTGAATGAAGCTGTGAAGCAAGTTCAAGGTGTTTGCACATTACATTGTATTTGTAGTGATAGGAATGGAAACTGGAGGTTTCTATCTAGGAGTTCCTAGGTATATATTGCATTGGGTAGGGATTAAGTGATGAGTTGTAAACGGGGGAGTTTAACTCTGAATTGATACTACTAATAGTGGATCTTCTTCCTGGCTTGGTAGCCCCCAGATGTAGGTCATGTTGGACTGAACTGGGTTAACAATTTCCTGTGTTTGTTTTCCTTCTGTATGATATAATCATGTCTGCCATAACTAAGCATGTATTCCAGTCTGTTCATCAAGATAATAGCAGACCTGATACATAGCCCTCTGTTGGAATGTCAATCAGAATGTTTTGACATTCATCAACAACAGCACATACTGTTTAATAAGCTGATGATTTCAGTTCAGTATGTAGTGAAGTCTGGAGTTCAAAAGCACAACAGACCTGGCCAAAAGATCATTGTGAAACTGTCATACTGGATGTCTTGACAGTTCTTCCAGTAAGCTGATATTGAAGTAGAGACTGGTTGGTCTTTTACAGTACAGCAAATTTAGCACAGTCTGTGTTCAGAAACCAAGCAGACTTAGCATATGGTTCTGGACTTGGATGTCAAACGGAATGTTGTGACATTCACTCCTGACTGCATATGCTAAATTGTTGGATGGTTAGTTTTTCTGTTTCAGGATTTTTCTCAGGCTATTCTTCAGGAATCCACCAGCTGATCTAAAATCTAGGAAACTAACAACTAAGCTACGATTAATGAACCTGGCAAATAATCTATTTGTTAGCTCCTTAATAAGTGGAGATTAGTTTAACTTGTTACAACCTTTAATTTAGGAAATACAAGTACATGACCAACAAACTGGAACAATGTAACAGATAATGTCCAAAACAGGATTGAGACATCTTGCTGATATCTGTGTAGGAAAACAACAGAAGTGAATGATAAGGTGCACATAACTAGGTGTCCCTCCATTCTAGGATGACATAGAAGGAGAGGTCGTGACACTGTGAAAAGGTGCACATTAGTACAGAGTGTAATAACTGTCTTGCTGTACAATGTTAGATCAGATGTCATGACGTGGAGTAGAACATCTGAATTCTGACTACACCAGAATTTCAATAGGAAATTCATTGAGGGATTTTCTAAGTTGGCGTTACCATTGACGATGTTGACTAGAAAGGGGCAAGCGTTTGTTTGGGACTCAAAATGTGAAGAAGGTTTCCAAGAGTTAAAGAGAAGATTAACTACTGCTCCTATTCTGATATTACCGAGTCCATCGAAACCATTTGAGGTTTACTGTGATGCTTCATTGTTGGGTTTGGGTGGTGTTTTGATGCAGAATAAGCAGGTTGTAGCTTATGCTTCGAGACAACTGAAGGTTCATGAGAAGAACTATCCGACACACGATTTAGAGTTGGCAGCTATGGTATTTGTTCTGAAGTTATGGAGGCATTACTTGTACGGGTCAAGATTTGAGGTTTTCAGTGACCATAAAAGTTTAAAGTATTTGTTTGATCAGAAAGAGCTGAATATGAGACAGAGGAGATGGTTAGAGTTTCTGAAGGATTATGACTTTGGTTTGAATTACCATCCGGGTAAAGCAAACGTAGTGGCTGATGCATTGAGTCGGAAATCATTGCATATGTCTATGTTAATGGTTAAGGAATTGGATTTAATTGAGCAGTTTAGAGACTTGAGTTTGGTGTGTGAGAGTACTCACAATAGTGTTAAATTGGGAATGTTGAAGTTAACGAGTGGTATTCTGGATGAGATTAGAGAGGGTCAGAAATCCGATTTGCTTTTGGTTGATAAGTTGACTCTAGTGAATCAAGGTCAAGGTGGTGAATTCAGAGTTGATAAGAATGGTGTTTTGAAATTTGGTAATCGGGTGTGTATTCCGGATGTTACCGAACTTAAGAAGAGTATTCTTGAGGAAGGACATCGTAGTGGCCTGAGTATTCATCCTGGGGCTACGAAGATGTATCATGATTTGAAAAAGTTATTTTGGTGGCCGGGAATGAAAAGGGAAATTGCGAGTTTTGTTTATTCTTGTTTGACTTGTCAGAAGTCGAAGATTGAGCATCAGAAGCCGTCCAGGCTAATGCAACCGTTGGCTATTCCAGAGTGGAAGTGGGATAGTATCAGTATGGATTTTGTTTCTGGTTTACCGAGGACAATTAAGAATTTTGAAGCTATTTGGGTGATTGTTGACAGATTGACAAAATCGGCTCATTTCATTCCGATCAGAATGGATTATCCGTTAGAGAGATTAGCTGAGTTGTATATTGAGAAAATTGTAAGTTTGCATGGTATTCCGTCGAGTATTGTTTCGGACAGAGATCCTAGATTTACATCGAAGTTCTGGGAAAATTTGCAGAGGGCTTTGGGAACTAAGCTGAGATTGAGTTCTGCATATCATCCGCAGACTGATGGTCAGACTGAGAGGACGATTCAGTCACTGGAGGATCTTTTGAGGGCTTGTGTTTTGGAGAAGGGAAGTGCTTGGGATTGCTATTTACCTTTGATTGAGTTTACCTACAACGATAGTTTTCATTCGAGCATTGGTATGGCACTGTTTGAAGCTTTGTATGGTAGGAGATGTCTGACACCTTTATGTTGGTATGAGTCCGGTGAGAGTGTTGTGGTTGGACCGGAGATTGTTCAACAAACTACGGAAAAGATTAAGATGATTCAGGAGAAGATGAGGATTGCGCAGAGTCGTCAGAAGAGTTATCACGACAAGAGGAGGAAGTCACTTGAGTTTCAAGAGGGAGATCATGTGTTTCTTCGTGTTACTCCGATAACTGGGGTTGGTCGAGCTTTGAAGTCGAAGAAGTTGACACCTCGATTTATTGGTCCTTATCAGATTTTGGAGAGGATAGGGGAGGTAGCCTATCGTGTCGCTTTACCGCCGTCACTTGCGAATTTGCATGAGGTTTTTCATGTGTCTCAGTTGAGGAGGTACATTCCTGATCCGTCGCATGTGGTCAAAGTAGATGATGTACAGGTGAGAGATAACCTGACTGTTGAAACATCACCTATGAGGATCGAGGATCGAAAGTTGAAGCAGTTGCGGGGTAAAGAGATTGCTTTGGTAAAGGTAGCTTGGGGAGGACCAGCAGGTGGCAATGTGACTTGGGAACTTGAGAGTCAGATGAAGGAGTCTTATCCAGAGTTATTCGCTTGAGGTATGTTTTCGAGGACGAAAACTCTTTTAGTGGGGGGAGTTGTAACACCCCGATAAAATATGATTATTATTTAAATTAAGTTAATAGTATATTTATTAATTTAATTAAATAATTAGATTATTATTGGAATATTATTTGGAATAATAAGTTGGAATATATATAAAGAGTTCCATTTGGTAAAAAGGGTTTTTTTCACGTGAAAGCCAGAGAAGCGACAGAAAGTGGAAAAGGGCAAAGAGGAAGAGCAAGAGAGCAAGGGTTGAAGAAGGGAAAAGCTTGAAGCTAAAGGATTGCCGGATTAACTCAAGTAAGGGGGGGGGGGGGGGTTATCGTCGTTTAATGGGTATTATGGGTTAACATGTAATGGGTAGTAATAAGCCATTGATTTGACCCTAATTTGGATGATGAATGTTGCAAATTGTGATGACCAAATTACGTTAAAAACTGTGATTAAATCTATAATTGGATGAGTTGTGATTTTCTGGACGTGTAGCCGTTTACGGAATCGAAATCGGAGGTCCGGAAGTCCTCTGACGGTGAAAAATGCGGGTAATTCTGCATTCTGTTCGTGTTAGCGTAGGAACAGCTTTCTGTCTTACGTTAACCGGTTAACCCAGGGTGTTAACCGGTTAACACTGTTATGATAATTAAAAGAATTTATTTCTGTTCTGCGTTAACCGGTTAACCCAGGGTGTTAACCGGTTAACACTGTTATGAATTATGAGAAATTGCTGTCTGTCTTGCGTTAACCGGTTAACCCAGGGCGTTAACCGGTTAACACTGTTAAAATGTGCCAGGAAGCGTGTTCTGTTTTGCGTTAACCGGTTAACCCATGGCGTTAACCGGTTAACACTGTTGGAAAAGTGGAAATTTGATATTTAAATATTGTGGACATATTTGATGATTGGCCTATATTGGTGTATGATATAGTAGGGATCATTTCCCGTTGTTTTCAGCAGTATAGGTATTAGTAGAGTGTGCTAATACTGTGATTTATTATTTGGCATGATATGAATATGATTCTGTGATACATATGCTGATGATGTGTGATGGTATGCATAATGCTGTGAATGTATCTGTTATGTATGCAATTGTGAATGGACTGTTTATGGCTTAGAGTGTGAGCATATGTCCATTGTGGATTGTTGTTGATGTTGCATGCTAGGTGATTTAGCGTGCATGGTATGGCCTTTATGGTGGTAGCTAATTCCCATGGTGAGGAATTAGTGAGTGAGTTATTGTGGATTGTTATTGATGTTTGCAGGCTAGGTGAATTAGCGTGCATAGCATAGCCCTTGGGGTGGTAGCTAATTCCCATGGTGAGGAATTAGTGATGTGAGTCACTAGGTCTCAAATGAGTGGGACTAGTGAGCTTGGTAGCCGTATCTGGATTTGATCGGTGAGGTTGAACTATGTGTTCACGAATAGTCGGTACCGCATGCATGGAGTCTCATTGCATAATATATGTATGGCGTATAATATGAATGGATGTATTCCAATATTATACGTGTGTTTTGTGTTGGGTTGAGTATGATTATGATTTTGAGTTGATGTTGCCGTTGCTGAATGTGTGATCTGATTGGGTGATGAAATGTGTTAATTTGCTTAGCATTACATGATATTTTATAATGCTTATTATATCGATTGAGGAACTCACCCTTACAACTATGTTTCAGGTAACGAGCAGTGATTGAGTAGAAGCTAGTGCTTGGAGTCTAGTGTAGTTCCTTAGTGGGTCATGCTCTGGTAGATGTAACATCGGGACGAGATGTTTTACTTTATTGGGATTTTGGTTGTTGAACAACTTTACATGTAATGTGTTACATGGTTTGCATGATTGATTAGATCTCTATCCGCTGCGAATTGTGCAATGTTTTATTTTGTTTAATAAATGAGCATGACAAGTTATTTTGGTGAATGGTGTGAAGTGTCAAGTGTGACACCCTTAAATTGCATATCTACTCTGATTTATGTTTTGTTGAATTAATTAATTATTGGGGTATTTTAGAAGGGTGTTACATTGTACAGCGTTGGTTTCACCTTCTCTACGGCGAGGTGCCCCAGAGAAAGGTTTCTTTGATGACGAAGAAGAACCCACATCTTGAATTTTGCCGGCCTTAATCAGACTTTCAGTTCTCTCGCCACAGATGACGACATTAGAAAAACTACCGAATGGGCAGCTTCCCATCCGGTCCATAAATACACCTTGAAGAGTGCCGATGAACATGTCTGTCAACTCCCTTTCCAGCATAGGGGGTTGAACTCTCGCAGCAAGCTCACGCCATCTCTGGGCATACTCTTTAAAGCTCTCGTTGTTTTTCTGGCACAGACTCTGCAGCTGAGTCCGGCTAGGTGCCATATCCATGTTATGTTTGTACTGTCTGAGGAACGCTTCTCCCAAATCCCTCCAGCATCTGATCGAATCTCTTTTTAACTCCATATACCAGTCCAAAGACGCCCCAGATAGGCTATCTTGGAAAAAGTACATCCACATCTTCTCGTCGTCAGTATACGTCGAGATCTTTCGATAGTATGCCTGCACATGAGTGCGAGGGCAAGAAGTGTCGTTGTATTTGTCGAAGGTAGGTGCTTTGAATTTGTACGGGATTCTTAAGCCTTCAACTAATCCCATATTGGTAACATCAAAACCGAGAGAGTTCTGACATTCCATAGCCCGGATCTTCTCAGCAAGGGCATCAACCTTACGATCTCTCTCATCAACCCTTCCCAGAACGTCTTCGTCTTCACTGAGCATAGTGAAGATATCCTCTTGTCTGTCCACCATCGGAGCCTGATTACGGGCCGGGGCACGGACTACCCTGGCATTGGCGGTCTCTGGAGCAATCGGTTGACCGTTGACTCGAATACCTCTTAACTCATCCCCTACAACATAGTTGTTGATGGGAACAGCAGCAGTAGGGTTGTCATTGATCGGGCCTCCCTCTAGCAGAGCTTGGTTGGGCGGTGGAATTACAGCTTCTTGCCTCTGAACTAGAGCTCGGAGTTCTTCTTGTCCTTGTGCAACCCCTTGCATCATATGCATGAACTGGGCCATGTTAGCCCTCATCTCAGCTAACTCAGCTTGTACTTGATCCATGTTCCTTTGATGGTTGAGTCTCGTTGAGTAGCGATGCGGTCTCTGATCAGCTATCCTGCCTAAACACAGGAACCAAAGTGAGAAGTCGGCACAAGAACACCTGTTATGCAAATGAGATGAGTATGATGTTAATGATGTGTATGATGCACATGATATGCTCATTTCTCAAGCATTCAAAGAGCCCGATTCATCCTCAAAAGATGGCAACCTGCAGCAACAGGAGAACAACAAAATACAAGGTAAATGAGAACAACAGGAAACACCAACAACCTTATCTATAAATAAGAACAAAAAGATCATACAACCAAGTCAACAAATATTCGAATAAACGGAGTACAACAACGAATCCCATCCAACAAGCCTGGAGGTGATTCTCAAAATAGACATCAAAGAATACAAGCTAAGATAAACGGTCTTCCGGAATGAGGGTCTTCAGGTACTGGCACTGGTCTATCAACAGTGTGCATTCTGAACATTCTGGTAGAGGGGTGATCTTCTCCTTCAATTGTCTTCTAAGCTCCATAACTTCTCCTCCAAGGTATTCCTCTGATGTCTGCCTCAAATCTACCTCTTTCTTCAACTGGATGTCTTTGCCTCTGAGTTGCTTCTCCAAGTCTCTGATCTTTTTCTGGTAGCTGGCTTCAGCTCTCTGCAGCCTCAAACACTCCCGATGTTCTGCATCTAACATGGATTCCATCTCTTCGTAGGATCTCTTCTTGCTTCTCACTCTACTAGCATCCTCTCCTTGCACTTCCCTGAGTTGATGGGCCAAGTGCAACCTATCAGCTTTGGCTTTGTAGAGCTCCATCTGGGTATCTTGCTCCTTCTCTCTCAACCGGCGATTCTCCATCAAGGCTTGCTTATAGTGCTCAGCAGGCACACTCTCAGCAAGGATCAAAGGTGGTTGCTCCTGCAACGGCTCCATCCTATCGTAGGGTAGCAACAAAGTTTCCACTCTCTTCTTTACCCAATCAGTGTAATCAGGCATAGCAATGGCAAACTTCTTCCCTAAGACAGCTCCATCCTTAACTCCAACAGACCTCCAAGCTCTTCCTATCTGCTCCAATCTAGCCAGGTCACTCTGTTTCTCAAAATACACACTTTCAGCTACCTCAGCCTCAAGTGGTTTTCCCTTCATTACAAACCCTAACTGACGAAGAGAAAGAACTGGGTTATAATTTATGCAACCTTTGGTCCCCACGAGTGGCACATTCCGGAATTCTCCACAGCTCATAATAACATCCCGCACGTCCATCCGGTAAGATTGCCATCTGATGTCATAGGAGGTAAGCGACATGACCCTCTGAGTCCACTTATGAGTGCTCTGAGCATCCACAAAGGGTCCACTGGCTGGCAGAAGGGACATGAACCATCTGAGCAAGAGAGGTAGACAACATCTGATAGCTCCACCCTTACCATGCCTACTGTGAATAGCATAGTAAGTGTCAGCTAAAAGAGTAGGAACTGGATTCCTTCCAATGAAGATACAGACCGCAGCATAGTCGAAAAAATTGGGCATGCTTGGGAATAGGACGATCCCATAGATCATAACAGCAAGCTGAGCATGAAAAGTGTAACACCCCGATAAAAATAAGATAATTATTTAATTTAAGTTAATATTATATTTATTAATTTAATTAAATAATTGGAATTATTGGAATAATAATTATTGGAAAATATATATAAGTTGGAAATAAGGAAAAAAGAGTTCCATTTTGGTAAAAAGAGTTTTCACGTGAAAGCAGAGAAGCGGCTGAAAAGAGGAAAAGGGCAAAGAGGCAGAGCAAGAGGAAGAAGGTTGGAGAAGAGAAGAGCTTGAGGCTAAAGGATTGCCGGATTAACTCAGGTAAGGGGGGTTTATCGTCGTTTAATGGGTATTATGGGTTAACATGTAATGGGTAGTGATAAGCCGTTGATTTGACCCTAATTGGATTATGAATGTTGAAAAATTGTGATGAATAGATGATGTGAAAACTGTAATTGAATCTGTATTTGTGTGAGTTGTGATTTCCCGAACGTATAGCTTTTTACGGAATCGGAATCGGAGGTCCGGAAGTCCTCCAACGGCGGAAAATGCGGAGAATTCTGCATTCTGCTCCGTGTTAGCGCAGGAACAACTTTTTGTCTTGCGTTAACCGGTTAACCCAGGGTGTTAACCGGTTAACACTGTTAGGAATTGTGAGGTATTGTTGTTTTGCTTGCGTTAACCGGTTAACCCAGGGCGTTAACCGGTTAACACTGTTGTGGGTTGTGAAAATATTGCTGTTCTGTCTGCGTTAACCGGTTAACCCAGGGCGTTAACCGGTTAACACTGTTGAATTTTTCCAGAAAGCGTGTTTTGTGCTGCGTTAACCGGTTAACCCAGGGCGTTAACCGGTTAACCCAGGGCGTTAACCGGTTAACACTGTTGGAAAAGTGAAAAATTAATATTTTAATGTTGTGAACATAATTGGTGATTGGCCTATATCGGTGTGTGATATAGTAGGGATTGTTTCTCGTTGTTTTGAGTAGGATAGGTATTAGTAGAGTGTGCTAATACTGTGACTGAATTATTTGGCATGACATGATATAATTATGTGATAAATATGCTGATGATGTGTGAAAATATGCATAATGTTGTGAATGTATATATTATGTATGTAATTGTGGATGGACTGTTTTATGGCTTAGAGTGTGAGCATATGTCCATTGTGGATTGTTGTTGATGTTGCATGCTAGGTGATTTGGCATAGCATAATGTGGCCTTTATGGTGGTAGCTAATTCCCATGGTGAGGAATTAGTGATGTTAGTCATTTTGGACTGTTGTTGATGTTTACATGCTAGGTGATTAGCGTGCATAGCATGGCCCTTGGGGTGGTAGCTAATTCCCATGGTGAGGAATTAGTGATGTGAGTCACTAGGTCTCAAATGAGTGGGACTAGTGAGCTTGGTAGCCGTACCTGGATTTGGTCGGTGAAGTTGAACTATATGTTCACGAATAGTCGGTACCGCATGCATGGAGTCTCATTGCATAGTGTATGTATGGCGTATAATATGAATGGATGTATTCCAATATTATAAGTGTGTTTTGTGTTGGTGTTGAGCATGAATTGAGATTATACGTGTGCTTTATGTTGGTGTTGAGTATGATGTTTGAGTTGATGTGCCGTTACTGAATGTGTGCTAGGATTAGGGTGATGAAATGTGTTAAATTACTTAACATTGCATGATATTTTATAATGCTTATTATATCGATTGAGGAACTCACCCTTACAACTATTTTTCAGGTAACGAGCAGTGATTGGGTAGGAGCTAGTGCTTGAAGTCTAGTGTAGTTCCTTAGTGGGTCATGCTCTGGTAGATGTAACATCGGGATGGGATGTTTTAAATGTTTTATTGTTGGTTGTGAACCAGTTTACATGTAATATGCTACATGTTTTGCATGATTGATTTAAGCTCTATCCGCTGCGTATTGTGCAAATGCTTTATGTTTTGAATTAATAAAAGAGCATGACAGTTATCATGGTGAATGGTGTGAAGTAATTGTGTGACACCCTTAATTGCATATTTACTCTGATTGATATATGTTGTTATTTAAATTAAATATTTGGGGTATTTTAGAAGGGTGTTACATTAGTGGTATCAGAGCATAGTCGGTCGAGTCGAGTCGTAATTATTCTGTTTTCCCTGTACGGGATAGGTGTTGTGTAACCCTATCAGTACTTATTGTTTTAGCTTGATTGGGTTTTCAGAATAGAGATGGCTGGAAGAGGTAGAGACGATGCTGCGATTGCTGAGGCTCTGGGTATGCTAGCTGGAGTACTTGGAGGAAATCCGAATGTTGTGGGAATGGGAGCTGCTCGTCAACTGAGTGAGTTCCAGAAGAACAATCCTCCAATGTTCAAGGGAGCATACGATCCAGATGGCGCTCAGAAGTGGTTGAAGGAGATTGAGAGGATCTTCCGAGTGACTGAGTGTGCCGAGAACCAGAAGGTCAGGTTCGGTACGCATATGCTGTCAGAAGAAGCAGATGATTGGTGGGTTGCTACCCGCACTGAGTTGGAATCTGCTGGGAATACTGAGATCACTTGGGCTGTGTTCAGAGAGAGATTCCTGAGGAAGTACTTTCCAGAGGATGTCAGAGGAAAGAAAGAGATAGAGTTCTTGGAATTGAAGCAGGGCAACCGGTCTGTTACGGAGTATGCTGCTAAGTTCACAGAGCTGTCGAAGTATTACACTCCCTATGATGAGGCTACTGGAGAATTCTCAAAATGTGTGAAGTTTGAGAACGGGTTACGTCCCGAGATCAAGCAGGCTATTGGGTATCAGCGGATTAGAGTGTTTTCTGATTTGGTTGACTGTTGCAGAATTTTTGAACAGGATACCAAAGCCAGAGCGGAGAGCTATCAGCAGAGGGTTGATAGGAAAGGCAAGAATCAGAATGATCGTGGGAAGCCGTATGCGGTTGGCAAAGGGTTCCAGAGACAGAATGGGATGAGGAGACCTAGTGGGGGAGACTCCAGTGCCCCTGCTAAGTGTTACAGATGTGGTCAGGCTGGACATCGTTTCCATGAGTGTACCAGTGCTGAGAAGAAGTGTTTCAAGTGTGGCAAAGGTGGTCACTTGGCTGCAGAGTGCCGGTTGAAGACTATGACTTGTTTCAACTGTGGAGAGGTGGGTCATATTAGCCCACAGTGTCCTAAGCCGAAGAAAGAGAACCAGTCGGGAGGCAAGGTCTTCGCTTTATCGGGTTCTGAGACTTTTGCAGATGATCGTTTGATCCGAGGTACGTGTTATATTAATGGCTTTCCTCTTGTAGCTATTATTGACACCGGTGCTACTCATTCCTTTATATCTTTGGATTGTGCTGTGAAACTTAAGTTAGAGATATCTGAGATGCATGGAAGTATGGTGATTGATACTCCTGCGAAGGGTTCAGTGACTACTACTTCAGTTTGTTTAAATTGTCCTTTGAGTATTTTTGGTAGAGACTTTGGAATAGACCTAGTGTGTCTTCCACTAGTGCAGATTGATGTTATCCTGGGTATGAACTGGTTGGTGTTTAACCGAGTTCATATCAACTGTTTTGATAAGACTGTGATCTTTCCTGAGATTGAGGAAGGAAAGAGTTTGTTTCTATCAGCAAGGCAGGTGAATGAGGCAGTAGTAGATGGGGCAGAGTTGTTTATGCTGTTAGCGACTTTGGAGGCTAAAGATAAACTGGTGATTTGCGATCTAGCTGTGGTGTGTGATTTTCCTGATGTGTTTCCTGAAGAAGTGAATGAATTACCGCCAGAGCGTGGAGTTGAGTTCTCGATTGATTTGGTACCTGGTACTAGGCCGATGTCGATGGCTCCGTACCGTATGTCTGCTGTTGAGTTAACTGAATTGAAGAGTCAGTTGGAAGATCTGTTGGATAAGAAATTTATTCGTCCGAGTGTGTCACCGTGGGGTGCACCAGTGTTATTGGTTAAGAAGAAAGAAGGTACTATGAGGTTGTGTGTGGACTACAGGCAACTGAATAAAGTGACGATCAAGAATCGGTATCCTTTGCCAAGGATTGATGATTTGATGGATCAGTTGGTTGGTGTGAGTGTGTTCAGTAAAATAGATTTGAGATCTGGGTATCATCAGATACGTGTGAAAACTGAGGATATTCAGAAGACTGCTTTTAGAACAAGGTATGGACATTATGAGTATTCTGTAATGCCTTTTGGTGTGACTAATGCGCCTGAAGTATTTATGGAGTATATGAATAGGATTTTCCATCCGTACCTAGATCAGTTTGTTGTGGTGTTTATTGATGATATTTTGGTGTATTCGAAATCTGAAGAAGAGCATGTTGAGCATTTGAGGGTGGTTTTAGGAGTTCTACGAGAAAAGAAGTTATTTGCTAAACTGTCCAAGTGTGAATTTTGGTTAGAAGAGGTTAGTTTTCTTGGTCATGTGATTTCAAGAGATGGTGTTGTTGTTGATCCTTCTAAGATTGAAGTTGTATCTAAGTGGGAAGCTCCGAAGTCAGTTTCTGAGATAAGGAGTTTTCTTGGACTTGTAGGTTATTATAGGAAATTCATTGAGGGATTTTCTAAGTTGGCATTACCGTTGACGATGTTGACTAGAAAGGGGCAAGCTTTTGTTTGGGACTCAAAATGTGAAGAAGGTTTCCAAGAGTTAAAGAGAAGGTTGACTACTGCTCCTATTCTGATATTACCGAGTCCATCGGAATCATTTGAGGTTTTCTGTGATGCTTCATTGTTGGGTTTGGGTGGTGTGTTGATGCAGAATAAGCAGGTTATAGCTTATGCTTCGAGACAACTGAGGGTTCATGAGAGGAACTATCCGACACACGATTTAGAGTTGGCAGCCGTGGTATTTGTTCTGAAGTTATGGAGGCATTACTTGTACGGGTCAAGATTTGAGGTTTTCAGTGACCATAAAAGTTTAAAGTATTTGTTTGATCAGAAAGAGCTGAATATGAGACAGAGGAGATGGTTAGAGTTTCTGAAGGATTATGACTTTGGTTTGAATTACCATCCGGGTAAAGCAAACGTAGTGGCTGATGCATTGAGTCGGAAATCATTGCATATGTCTATGTTAATGGTTAAGGAATTGGATTTAATTGAGCAGTTTAGAGACTTGAGTTTGGTGTGTGAGAGTACTCACAATAGTGTTAAATTGGGAATGTTGAAGTTAACGAGTGGTATTATGGATGAGATCAGAGAGGGTCAGAAATCCGATGTACTTTTGGTTGATAAGTTGACTCTAGTGAATCAAGGTCAAGGTGGCGAATTCAGAGTGGATGAGAATGGTGTTTTGAAATTTGGTAATCGGGTGTGTATTCCGGATGTTACCGAACTTAAGAAGAGTATTCTTGAGGAAGGACATCGTAGTGGCCTGAGTATTCATCCTGGGGCTACGAAGATGTATCATGATTTGAAGAAGTTATTTTGGTGGCCGGGAATGAAAAGAGAAATTGCGAGTTTTGTTTATTCTTGTTTGACTTGTCAGAAGTCAAAGATTGAGCATCAGAAGCCGTCTAGGCTAATGCAACCGTTGGCTATTCCAGAGTGGAAGTGGGATAGTATCAGTATGGATTTTGTTTCTGGTTTACCGAGAACAATTAAGAATTTTGAAGCCATTTGGGTGATTGTTGATAGATTGACGAAATCGGCTCATTTCATTCCGATCAGAATGGATTATCCGTTAGAGAGATTAGCCGAGTTGTATATTGAGAAGATTGTAAGTTTGCATGGTATTCCGTCGAGTATTGTTTCGGACAGAGATCCTAGATTTACATCGAAGTTTTGGGAAGGTTTGCAGACGGCTTTGGGAACTAAGCTGAGATTGAGTTCTGCATATCATCCGCAGACTGATGGTCAGACTGAGAGGACGATTCAGTCACTGGAGGATCTTTTGAGGGCTTGCGTTTTGGAAAAGGGAGGTGCTTGGGATTGTTATTTGCCTTTGATTGAGTTTACCTACAACAATAGTTTTCATTCGAGCATTGGTATGGCACCGTTTGAAGCTTTGTATGGTAGGAGATGTCAGACGCCTTTATGTTGGTATGAGTCCGGTGAGAGTGCTGTGGTTGGACCGGAGATTGTTCAACAAACTACGGAAAAGATTAAGATGATTCAGGAGAAGATGAGGATTGCTCAGAGTCGTCAGAAGAGTTATCACGACAAGAGGAGGAAGTCACTTGAGTTTCAGGAGGGAGATCATGTGTTTCTTCGTGTTACTCCGATAACTGGGGTTGGTCGAGCTTTGAAGTCGAAGAAGTTGACACCTCGATTTATTGGTCCTTATCAGATTTTGGAAAGGATAGGGGAGGTAGCCTATCGTATCGCTTTACCGCCGTCACTTGCGAATTTGCATGAGGTTTTTCATGTGTCTCAGTTGAGGAGGTACATTCCTGATCCGTCGCATGTTGTCCAAGTAGATGATGTACAGGTGAGAGATAACCTGACTGTTGAAACATCACCTATGAGGGTCGAGGATCGAGAGTTGAAGCAGTTGCGGGGTAAAGAGATTGCTTTGGTAAAGGTAGCTTGGGGAGGACCAGCAGGTGGCAATGTGACTTGGGAACTTGAGAATCAGATGAAGGAGTCTTATCCGGAGTTATTCGCTTGAGGTATGTTTTCGAGGACGAAAACTCTTTTAGTGGGGGAGAGTTGTAACACCCCGATAAAAATAAGATAATTATTTAATTTAAGTTAATATTATATTTATTAATTTAATTAAATAATTGGAATTATTGGAATAATAATTATTGGAAAATATATATAAGTTGGAAATAAGGAAAAAAGAGTTCCATTTTGGTAAAAAGAGTTTTCACGTGAAAGCAGAGAAGCGGCTGAAAAGAGGAAAAGGGCAAAGAGGCAGAGCAAGAGGAAGAAGGTTGGAGAAGAGAAGAGCTTGAGGCTAAAGGATTGCCGGATTAACTCAGGTAAGGGGGGTTTATCGTCGTTTAATGGGTATTATGGGTTAACATGTAATGGGTAGTGATAAGCCGTTGATTTGACCCTAATTGGATTATGAATGTTGAAAAATTGTGATGAATAGATGATGTGAAAACTGTAATTGAATCTGTATTTGTGTGAGTTGTGATTTCCCGAACGTATAGCTTTTTACGGAATCGGAATCGGAGGTCCGGAAGTCCTCCAACGGCGGAAAATGCGGAGAATTCTGCATTCTGCTCCGTGTTAGCGCAGGAACAACTTTCTGTCTTGCGTTAACCGGTTAACCCAGGGTGTTAACCGGTTAACACTGTTAGGAATTGTGAGGTATTGCTGTTTTGCTTGCGTTAACCGGTTAACCCAGGGCGTTAACCGGTTAACACTGTTGTGGGTTGTGAAAATATTGTTGTTCTGTCTGCGTTAACCGGTTAACCCAGGGCGTTAACCGGTTAACACTGTTGAATTTTGCCAGAAAGCGTGTTCTGTGCTGCGTTAACCGGTTAACCCAGGGCGTTAACCGGTTAACACTGTTGGAAAAGTGAAAAATTAATATTTTAATGTTGTGAACATAATTGGTGATTGGCCTATATCGGTGTGTGATATAGTAGGGATTGTTTCTCGTTGTTTTGAGTAGGATAGGTATTAGTAGAGTGTGCTAATACTGTGACTGAATTATTTGGCATGACATGATATAATTATGTGATAAATATGCTGATGATGTGTGAAAATATGCATAATGTTGTGAATGTATATATTATGTATGTAATTGTGGATGGACTGTTTTATGGCTTAGAGTGTGAGCATATGTCCATTGTGGATTGTTGTTGATGTTGCATGCTAGGTGATTTGGCATAGCATAATGTGGCCTTTATGGTGGTAGCTAATTCCCATGGTGAGGAATTAGTGATGTTAGTCATTTTGGACTGTTGTTGATGTTTACATGCTAGGTGATTAGCGTGCATAGCATGGCCCTTGGGGTGGTAGCTAATTCCCATGGTGAGGAATTAGTGATGTGAGTCACTAGGTCTCAAATGAGTGGGACTAGTGAGCTTGGTAGCCGTACCTGGATTTGGTCGGTGAAGTTGAACTATATGTTCACGAATAGTCGGTACCGCATGCATGGAGTCTCATTGCATAGTGTATGTATGGCGTATAATATGAATGGATGTATTCCAATATTATAAGTGTGTCTTATGTTGGTGTTGAGCATGAATTGAGATTATACGTGTGCTTTATGTTGGTGTTGAGTATGATGTTTGAGTTGATGTGCCGTTACTGAATGTGTGCTAGGATTAGGGTGATGAAATGTGTTAAATTACTTAACATTGCATGATATTTTATAATGCTTATTATATCGATTGAGGAACTCACCCTTACAACTATTTTTCAGGTAACGAGCAGTGATTGGGTAGGAGCTAGTGCTTGAAGTCTAGTTTAGTTCCTTAGTGGGTCATGCTCTGGTAGATGTAACATCGGGATGGGATGTTTTAAATGTTTTATTGTTGGTTGTGAACCAGTTTACATGTAATATGCTACATGTTTTGCATGATTGATTTAAGCTCTATCCGCTGCGTATTGTGCAAATGCTTTATGTTTTGAATTAATAAAAGAGCATGACAGTTATCATGGTGAATGGTGTGAAGTAATTGTGTGACACCCTTAATTGCATATTTACTCTGATTGATATATGTTGTTATTTAAATTAAATATTTGGGGTATTTTAGAAGGGTGTTACAAAAAGCTTCCCAATTACCCTTCTCCGCTTCTCCTCTGGCAACTCTCAGCAGAAACTTCAATGGCAAACCCACAACATCCCCACTGGGCTTCCAGTTATCACAGACTTCTTTGACACTCAATTGGAGAGCTTTGGCAACAACTCTGAAATCAACTTCCTTCGGTACATCCAAGAAAGGAACCTGATGCTGAATCGGAACACTCAACAGAATGGAATACTCCTCGAGAGTAGGCGCCAACTGATAATCTTGAAAGGTGAAACAATGAAGCTCCGGGTCGTAGAACTGAAGAAGGGTCTGCAACGGCACCGGATCGACTACCATCTTCAACAGCGTCAGAATATCCCCATACTGGTCAACGAACCCCTTCTGGTTACCACTGATTATCAGGCTACTCAACTCGATCAATGAAGTCAACGGCTCACGATGAAAGCTGTAGGAACAGGTCTTCCGCTTCGGCTCTGGGACTGTTGCCATCTCTATTAGTGAACAAGCTCTGGAATGTACCTGAGAAATGATATGCATGCAGAGATTAGTTTTTTTTTCTCTTTTTTTTCTTCTTTTTTTCCTTTTTTTTTATTGCATATCTTTTGAAAATAAAATATGCTATGATGCACATGATGCAGACACAACTGGCTGGCCGTGCATCTCTGAACACAAGGTTGAAGCTTCGGTTTAAACTCAGAACCCAAATCCAATTGAAACCCAAAGTCCACTGAGAACTGTCATCTGAACCCAAAGTCACCAACAGAACCACAAGTCACCAACGGTACCTGTAATAATGATCAAACCCTTCCCCACTCACGGGTGTCGTCTAGGCCAGGGTAAGGTCGGGAGAAACGCAGCATAAATAACCTTTCGCAGAATGTTATCACATACACACCTGAAGTATGTAACGACAATATCCCACCAGGGTCTGAACTGCTCGTGATATCAATGTTCCGCTAAGTGGCGCAATACCACCCGCTTCCCATGAATCACTCTATTCCTAAGCATCCTAGATTTCACTCATGGCCTGGGTATTGGACCTTTTACCTCAAGTGACTCCCACCCCAACAGAGAGAAACAAACAACCAGCCAGCCAGATAAACAATGAATGTGAATGAATGCAAACATAAGTGCAAACATAAATGCAAACAATTAATGCAAACAATAAATGAAATGAATGCAATAAATAAGCACAGCACAAAGCAACCAAAACCCTAACCTAGAGAGCGCTAGGAGAGACTCGCTTAGGGAAGATGGACCAGCAGAGGTCAACTTCTCTTTGTCCCCAGCAGAGTCGCTAGCTGTCGCATTACGCGAAAAACCGGCGGGAAAACAAGAACAACAGAGCCGCCACCGTGCGTTATTTATCCCAAAAGAGGGAAAGGAAACACTCGAAGTAAACCTGGAAAAGACATGGTCTCGCGACCAAAGAGAATGGGATCGGGAGTCGGTTATGCGAAGGGAAGGTATTAGCACCCCTACGCATCCGTCGTACTCGACGGGATCCACGCACGCTAGGAAGGGAAATGGTTGCTAAAACACTGCTCAAATAAACATCTACACAGGCTGAAAGAGACACAAGAAAACAGACAAGACTGACTCGGCAGGATATCGCATCCTGGGCCTACTTAGTCCATCAAGCATAGACATCAGAGTCAAAGTAGTTCGGACTGGGGAAACGACACATGCTTGCTAGGATATCGCATCCTATGCATACGTATCTCCTTTGGACGAAGGAGAATCAGAGCATTCGTAGCTCGGCTAACACGCACACAAACAAACACAGGCAAAGGCAAACATGGAGCCTGAATACCACTTACTGGACTTACATCAGCATCCGAACCAAAACACACACAAGAAGGCAAACGTGGAGCCCGAATGCCAATCACTGGACTTACATCAGCATCCGAACCAACACACACCAAGGGGGTTGAAACACAAAGGTTGAAAAAGAAAAAGGGCGCCCGGAGAGATCAGCTCATCTCCTGCCTACGTACCTCATCTGGTATGAGGATCAGGGCGACGTAGTTCCCCTACGGAGGGACATAGGACTAGCCTAACCAGATAACAGAGGGAGACACAACTAGGGAGACTACGTCTCGAGCCTAGATGTTATCATGCAAATTCATCCCTAAGTCAAGGTTTCTAGCTAACTTGCACAGGAAGCAAGCCTATCCTAAACATAACTTGCACAGGAAGCAAGCCAAACCGAACCTATCTTGCACAGGAAGCAAGCTAAAGCAAACACACAAGCACAAATAGCACACACTATATGCAATCAAATGAGCTCAATCAAGGTTAGGTTTTAGTCGAGGGGTCATATCAACCTCAACAAACAAACCACTGTAACTGGGTAGTGTTAGCTCTTAACCCTAACATTGAGAGTTAGGGTGAAGCTGATGAAAGGTGAGTGAAGATGAGACTTCACAGCTCTTATCCCTGGCCTGGGAGAGCTTAAGATAAGAATGTGTGGGTTCAGAAAGTGGGAACCCTTCTACACATATGACACTGACTCAATGTACAATGATCTTAGGTTAATATCTGCCATGCATCAACACAGTGGTGTGAGCAAAGCAGATGACACACAGAATAGCAGGGGATGGATTGCACATCCCTTATATCTGCCAATGCCTCTTCACTTAGGAGGTCTTTGAATATGTACAAGGACAAAAGTAAACAGTCACAAACATTGCCTCTTAAGGAGGACTTCAGACAGGTGCCTGGCCAAGTAACAGGCCAGGTCTTCCAGACTACATGGAGTAAGGAAATTATACCTCAATGCAAATTGCTATCAAGCAAAGCAAAGCAAAGTTCACAAAGAACTACTAGCAACTAATGTACCTGAAATCAGTCAAACACAATTAGTATACTATACACAAGGTTAAAACAAACAGCATAAGCCAACAGACAACACAGTCAAGCATATGTGCAAAGCACAAGCTCATAACAAGTGAGCCAAGCAACCTACAAAACAAACAAGTTAGTTCATGATAAACAATCAAACTCATTCAACTTGTATTGATCTCTTTGAAGCATTTGTTGCTTAACCTGAAAAACCAAGCTTAAACATGAGCAACAAGACCACTAGGACAAGCCTAGGGTCAAAAGGGGATAAAAGTTTAAAACAGCAAGGGATAAGTGTCCAAAGTCAAGAAAAATCAATCAAGAAGCAAACCCAAGTGGTTTCACATTCACATCATTCATCATTATTATTTCACAAGCAAATTAGGTCAAAGCATGGCATATAGAACCTCAAAGAAGTCAACAGAATGTCTTAACTCAAATTCAATTACAAACATTTCAATAAATCCTCAAATAAATCATGATCAAACATCATCCACAACATGATAAGCATACCAAATTTCAGCTCATTTGGATCAAAGGAGGTAGGTCAATGAAAATCAGAAAGTCAAAGCAAGTTCAAACATACTCATACAAAGCATCAAAACATGCACCAACTTCAATTAATCATAAAACAGAAACAACATATGATAAATGAATGGGACTAAAACCATGACAAACTATAAGATGTCTACAATCCACATGTTAAATTTCAAGTCCAACCAATTAACCATTAGAATTTCACAAATCATATGGCATCATGTGTCACAAAAGTCAACAATTTGGTCAAACAGGGGAGAAATTATCAATCAAATAGGAAATGCATTCCAAAATTCCAGAAAAAAAATCACACACATTCTCAACATGCACAAGTATCTTAATGCAAAAATCCAGACCATTTTGAGTTCAATAAGCATAGTAATTAAAATCATGAAGTTGGACATGCATGGTGTGACACAAATTGTCACACCCCTATTCAAAAAATCATATCTCCACAACCAGCAACGATAAAATTACAAACTCTACACCAAAATCACCATGAACATGTCTAGTTTAAGCACACAAAATTTGAGAAGCATTGGATAATGTATCATCATTTCACAAGCAATTTGGCAAAGCATACACAAAATGGACATACATGAACAAACCCTAGCATATTTAAAAATCCACACATGCAAAAAATCTGGAAAACTCATCATAAAAAACTAGAGATCATGAGGAGAATTTCACAAAAAATCCCATCAAATTTGGATTAAAAATGAGTGACTTATGAATTTTCTAAGTTGGCCATGCAAAATGAAATAAATAATGAAATAAGAAAATGATTTAATTAAAATGATAAACCGGCAGTGGCATTTTGGTAATATTAGGACTCACTAAGTGAAACGCTGCGTTTCACTTAGTGAGGTGGCGCTCAGCTACTCGCTACATGGCCCAGAAACTTGGAAGCACATGCAAACTTCAATCAAACACGATTAAACACGGGCCTGGGTTCATATTTTTAGGGTTTATGTGTGTTCATCATCGTGATTTCCAGCAAGAACATTGTTCCACCAAAATCAAAAAGCGACATACCAATCAACTCATCTTGCAGTGTACATCAACATTCCAACATTCATTTACACTAACTCAAACTATCAAGAGAGAAATAAGCAAAACATATTTGACAACCAAACTTAGATTCAATGTTTCTCTTTCAATTCTCAACCATTTTCCACGATTTAAAGCTCATTGCAATCAGCATAGAAGGATCTTTAATAAGTATAGCATGATTTTGAAAATAAAGAGGTTCGAAAGTTTACTTGATTTGGAGAGCAGTGATGAAATAATGGTTTTCTGGCCGTGGAAAGTATAAACATATGAACAATGATGTCCCAGATGATGAATGAACAATGGATTTGGAGCTCAGCTGCCTTGATTTAGCTCAAAATTTGAACTGCCATGAGAGAAAGCTTAATGGAACAGTAGTGATCTTGGCCTTACAGTTGTGGAACAAGGCTTGCAATGGCCTCAACAATGATGATAGATGGTGAATCAATGGACCAAGGCACGAATTCCTTTGAGATTTTTCAGAAAAGTTCCAAAATGAAGAATGAGAATTTTGAGAGGAAATGATTTTCAGATCTGACTTGTGTGTTGTGGCTAGGGTTTTCAGACTGAAAATGTGCACTATATACTCTGATTAGCAATGCTTAAGTGTGGTTAGTGAAAATGATAATTGGTTTTAGCTTAAATGAAGTGTTTTGACAATTTGCTAAAACCAACCAAAAATGCATGGGGTGCATGTTAATGCACGAAAATGGGCTTTAAACAACCTCCAAATGTGATTTCTGAACATTGGCAAATGGTAAAATGCATTGGCAAGGCTTAAATTGAAAGCTCATTTTTTCACCTCTCTCTTTTTTAATTCATGCCACTTGAAAAAGGCCATTTTGCTTGGATGATTTTTGGTGAATTGTGATGAAGGATTTGGATAGAGCATATCAAATGTGACTTGTAGCAAAAAACCTCACTCAATTTGGCCAAATGGTTTGGAAGATATGCCACTTTGAAGTTCAAAAATTCTTGAGAATGATTTGATCATAACTTGCCAACCATAAATGAGAAATGAGTGTTCTTGGACTTTTTGGAAAGGTGAGAGCAAGATCTTCAACTTTCATGTTGGACAAAATTTCATTTGAAGCTTTTATGATGATGTAAATTTGAGGAGAAAAACTTTCTATTTTTGGCAGTTTTCAATTACAGGTCACCTGCCATTTTTGGAAACTTTTGGTCTGACTTTATTTTCTCCAATCTTGATCTTTGAAATGTCAAATGAGACTTGTATGGACATGAATGAACCCTTTCAAACCATCTCCCACCTTGAAATCCATAAAATCAGGCACAGTTGACCACAGTTGACCATAGTTGACTTTCTAGGGTTTCTGGTGGACTGAACAATGACTGATGACTTCTGAGCACCCAATCCTTGACCAAATCACTTCAAAAGGACCCCTAGGTCATGTGAACATGTTGGACCAACCCTAGGGCCTTGCTTCCTTGGAAATTGCACTTGCTTGCTTGATTGACTGATCCCCTGACCAGTTTGACCTAATTTGTCAGTTGAACTTGCACTTGGGCCAAGGACAATGCAATGCTATGCAGTGGACTATGTTATGTTAATGACCTAATATGAGAATGTATGTACAAAATGGTAGGTGCAAATTTGAGGTGCTACACATACTACCAACTTGAGCAAAAGCAATAGCTCTCCCAATGAGAAACTAAGAAGTTAGACCTCAGATTCCTCCTTTCTTCGTCATATTAGCATCGATCTCAGACTTCTTCAAATAAAGAGCACCAGCTATGACTTGAGATTTTGGAATCTCCTCTAATCCACTAAAAGATACCTTGTTAGATATGGGTATACCCAAGAGATAGGCATACTCTTCCAACGTGGGCATAAGCCGATAATCAGGAAAAATGAAGCATCGATAAAGAGGATCATAGAACTAGACCAAGACACTTAGGAGTCCCTCCATAACTTCGGTAGATAGCACGGATAGACGCTTCCTATGATGTTGCTTAAAATCCAAGGGATCAACTACAAAGGATGCTAGCTTCCTTAAGTCTTTTAATTCTGGACATTTGAAACTGTACTTCTTAGTGTTTCTTCATCCATAATCCATGGTCTGAAAATATTTGCAAATACGACCTTAGTTCCTTGAAATTTTATTTTCTGTGATGAATGCTATGATGCGCATGTATGCATGAATGCAACAATCACACACAAGGGATCACACACAAGGCTGACACAAACAAAGGTCAAGGGATGGATAAAGTTATCATCAAGATCAATCATCCATTTTGGTGGATTAAGATTTTTCACCTTATCAACACCCAAGTTCCACTGATATTAACGATAACTGATCGGATCAACCGAGAATCAAAGGGTTTGTTGTGAGTCACGAGCATGGAGTCAGGTTAAGAACCATCCCAAATGAGTGTACTATGGATTAAAACCTGTAGATCACATTCTAAAAAGTTCCCAGAGTCGTGATTCCATCTATCGGATACTATAGGTTTAGATGACTGACTCATCAACCCATAGTATTCTCAAGAAAAACTCGTTTGAGTGTAGTATCATGTAACAATTGTTATCAAGTCTACACTTGAACAGTCTCCTCACTACGTCCTAAATAGGCCAAGCTGGGGTAAATGTTCTACGGTCCTTAGCTTCTCGGACTCCCAGGTCGAGAAAAGTAATGTCTATCCACAACTTACTCGTCCGACATCAGTAATTCCAAAGGGGTCTCCACTGAGTAGATAGATATCAAGCCAACTCGTTAAGGACTACTTCACACGAGTCGAACATGACTATACCATCCTCCTGTCTTAGATTGCACTCAAGTTCGGGTTAGAACTTATCTCATCACACAGAGATCATCAAGCACAACAGACAGAAAGTATCACGCATACAATATATACAAATACACAAACATCAATAACCAATACATATAATACACATAAAAAATTAGGCTAAACCCACTGAGTACTACTTCCCAGCAGAGTCTCCAATTTCTTTTTGTAGCGGTAAATTCATGACCACTGAGCTATTGGTTAACTCAACGTCAATAAAACAAGAGTCACCACCGTGCTTTTATTGTTTCCAAAGGAAAAGGGAAAAAGTACGAACAAAACCCAAAGATAAGAAGTTTTCAAATCAAAACTAATAAAATGTTAGAGATTACAGGTAAAGGGGTTGGTTACATAGAGTGGAGGTATTAGCACCCAAAGTATCTTAGGTACTCATAGGGAGCCCTTTTTTGTGTGCAAGTGTTTTAGTTGAAAAATATGTTTGCTAAAAGTAGAGTGAAGGGATGAGAAAAGAATTCATTATTTACAATTTTGTGTTTAACAAGACCTTTGGTCTTATGCCTACGTACCAACATAAAAATGAGGGATCAAAACCTCGTAGTTCATGGTAAAAATTTCAAAGATGGGTGAATTTATTTTAACAAAAGCTTAAAGATCTTTTGTTATCAATGGGAGAATACTCAACTAAATATCCACCGATAATGAGGGTTTTACAACATTTAAGAGGGAAGGCTCCAACTTGGATTTAATCAACAAGTATGCCACTAACCCCTAATAAATGAAAAGTCTTAGAATCAATATATCATGGAATGGGAGAGTTATATCTCAACCAAAGTTAACTCATATCTAAATGCTCTCTTTTGAAAAAGTTTAAAAGAAAAAGGCACAAAGTGGCCAAAAGGATTAGATGAGGTTCTTAGTTCTTTTTGTCTTTTTGAAAATAAGGTCAATATGATTAAGTTAATTCACAAGTTTGATTGAGAAAACATTATAAAAATCAATGACATAAGCCCAAGGCTTCTACTCATTAAAACAAGTCTAAGTTGAAAAACACAAGCAAAGAAGTTTTAAAAATGAGAGAGGGGTTTTGAAATTAAAGAAGTAAGAGGATATAAAGGGAATATCCTAGACAATATTTAAAAGTTTAGAGTTGAAAAGATCTAAACAATGGGAAGCATCCACAAGACAATAGTGTCAGATAGAAACCCATTTCCTTTGTATTGTTAAGCAAGCAACAAAGCAGAATCATCCAAGCAATTAATAAGAAGACCAATGGTATTAAATAAATATAACCAAACATCCAAGCAAGCACTCCAAAACAAGAAGTCTTCAATGCCTTTTGGATGTATCAGATGAAAGGTCCCTTGGAACATACTCATAGAGACAAGCATCAAATGATAACAATAAGATCAAAATAACAATTCAGACAAGTGATAATGAATATAACAGATAAACCAAAGGAGTTTCTCAAGGCTTGTATCAGATGAATGGAATTAGCCAAGAAATGCTCTCAAATTAATGGCATTGGTTAAGTTCTTTCATAGCTCAGGGATGTTGCTTACTCTAAGTCCAAGGATCCAAACCAAGTCACAGATAAAGGTCCAACAGTCCACCAATGTATTTTTTAGGGTTTTTGTTTTTTATTAAGTATTTTAAGGTCCTAAGACCACAAACAAAACAAAGTCACAAACATAAGTACAAAATACAATGGCTCAAGTGAGCAAAGTGAAAATGACTGAAAAATAAATAATTTGCATGAATGTAAATGACAATGAATGATAACATGCAAGAATTAAAATTGCATTAAAGTAAATGGCATTAAATTCAGACAAGAGATAATGAATATAACAGATAAACCAAAGGAGTTTCTCAAGGCTTGTATCAGATGAATGGAATTAGACAAGAAATGGTCTCAAATTAATGGCATTGGCCAAGGTCTTTCATAGCTCAGGGATGTTGCTTACTCTAAGTCCAAGGATCCAAACCAAGTCACAGATAGAGGTCCAACAGTCCACCAATGTATTTTTTAGGGTTTTTGTTTTTTATTAAGTATTTTAAGGTCCTAAGACCACAAACAAAACAAAGTCACAAACACAAGCACAAAATACAATGGCTCAAGTGAGCAAAGTGAAAATGACTGAAAAATAAATAATTTGCATGAATGTAAATGACAATGAATGATAACCTGCAAGAATTTAAATTGCATTAAAGTAAATGACATTAAAAATAAAATGAATACAAAGAAATGTTAGTGAATGTTATTGAAAGAAGAAGTTGTTTAAGTCATTTTTGGGAGAACATTCAACCATCTACTCACAAGCATGAAGATATGAACCTAGACATCATTCATTAGAAGGGCTCTGGTTTGGATAAAATCTACAAGTAAGCCACTAGCTCTTACAAATGAAAAAGATGCAAAATCTTTACACAATACCATGACGAATGAGAGATTTACAATCTCACTTGCAAAAATGTCATTGCTTTTGGGACAAATTTAACGCTATGTTAAGCAATCATAATTAGGCTTATGTAGAAGTCACAACTATAGGTCGGGCAATAATAATATTGGTGTTAATGCATGCTAGAGACAAGGCATACAGACCAAGCTCCTAAAGCATACCACACATAAAATAAGAGGGGATGGGCATATCTCAATCAAGTTCATGTTGATTCATCTGACATAAGGTCATTGATGAATCAACTACCATTTTGATCCATGAGAAATCATTGGACATGAATGGATTGGGAAATAAGTGAGATGAAGATGAGAAGATGAAGTGAAAGAGATCCCAAATTGATCAAGGGATAAACCTCACTTGATCAATACTATCCATTCATCTTGAGGGATGAAGTTCAAACTTCATCAACCCCTTAAATCCAATAGTATTGACCAAATTAAAGTCCAATTCAACAAAGACCAAGGAAAAACAGATGTTGAGTCAACACAAAGTTAATAAAATAGCTCAACAAAATATTAAAACAATTAAAACAATTTAAATCAATTTTTAAATAAAGAAAAATACATTTTAAAAGGGCAAAACCTCAAATCCCTTCAAATCACTAAAGAAATAGCCAACACATTTATCATAGGTCAAACAAGGTCAAAGGACCATTGACTAATTTTTTGGCATATTTTGAAAGTATTTAAAATCAATTAAAAACAAGTCAAAAATTATAAAATTCACTAAAAATATCAAACTCAATCCAAAAAAGAAATTTAATTCAGAAATGGGAAGAGGAAATTATTTGTGAAATTTTGGTGGCAACCCCATATTTTTTGGATTAAAATTGAAATTATAATGAATTAAATGAGAAAATGTTATTTAAAAAATAAATTGGAAAATAAACTAAATAAAAAAACCAAGGGTCATTAGATCTCCCTCATTAATTAAGGTGGCATATCTGATGGCCAAGCGCGTATCATCCATGGTAGGCCTTAGTCAACGCGCGTGCATGCTTAGTAATCACATTGGATGGACCATATTAGAACGTGGCTAATGGATCAAATGGTCTGGGCTGCGCCAACACACCACCGGAGCCCTAGTTCCGGTCATCTTCTCTATCCACCTCACCAGACCGGTCAAGATCAAAAGTTCACCAAAATTAATGGATCATACACTATTTTGAAGAGAAAATAACGAGGATTCCAAATACGACCTCCAAATCTCTCAACTCTCACCCTATAATGAGAAATGTGGAGTTGAAAGTTGAGGTGTTCAAACTGATTTACTTTTATTCAACCTCAAAGCAACTCAGTATCAATGCCTACGTTGGTAGGACTTCAGTCAACCAAAAATCAAGCCAAAATCTTAAGAAATGAGAGATAATTGAAGAGTTGAAATTCTGGAAAATTCACCTTTGATTTGCAGTTTTGAGGCTCGATCTTGATGCAATTCCACTTGGCATTGCTTCCTCTTGCTTGCAGGAGATGATTAGGATCAAAATGGATGTGAATCCTTGGAGTTTTAGTTCAGAAACAGAAGTTAAACTAGAAGCTCGATTTCAATGAAATCTTCAAGGTATTTTGTGCAATATGGCTATGGGATTGTTGGGGAGAGCTTGGGCAAGGTTTTTTTTTTAATCTGAGGCAATGCATCTCAATTTATAGGCAATGGAATTTATCATTGCACCATTTAAAATTTGGCCAAAAATAGTAATTTAATATGCATGGATGCATGAGCATGTGTTTAGGCCCAAATTATTATTGCAATCTATCCAAATTCGTGCACAAATGATGTTGAGATCATAACATGAGGCCATGCAAAGGTGTGTAACATTTGAGTTCAAAAGTTGCCAAATTGGGCCATGCAAAGAAACCATACGCAAGTCCCTTAATTTTGATCCAAATGGAATGATCTTGGACTCTTTGGAAAACTACCATCATGGGGAACAGTTTGATGTTGGGACTTTTTACATTTGAAGCTTTGAGCATGATGAATTATGGCTTGAAGTTGGAGGAATCAAACATACTTGACAATTTTCTAAGTTAAAAGTCAAATGACCCTTTTTTCCACTTTGAATAACTTTTGCTATGGGCTTCAAATTGTTGGAGAATTGCCATCCAAGGCGCAGCGGAATTTAAAATTTTCTCCATTTAGTGATCCTTACGAATGGGCATGATCAGTGATAGAATCGTTACCTCTTGTGGCGATTCAAACCTTTGGTGCAGATCTCTGATAATGATCAAAACCTTTGATACAGATCCACGGGGCGATCACGAACGTTGAACGATGACAATGTCTCTACTCAGTCCACATGAACGGATTCCTTCAATCGCAGTGCTAGCTGTTATGAGTGAAGGCTTTGAGTGAGAGAAAGAGGGAAACAAAATTCCAAGTCTCTACTTGAATTTCTGTCTGAGTGGATTGGAGTGACAATGCTTCTACCCAAGGGGTTCTATTTATAGAACCACTTGTGTGGGCTTCAAGCTAAAAAGCCCACTTAAGTGTATTTTGGCCCATATCTTATAATATGCCCAAAATCACTTAAGTATTTGGTACCTTACCATATTTTGTCTCCCACTTAAGTGCACCGTACCTTACGGTGTTCCTTAGTTACTCTATCTCTCATCAATTCGTCCTTTGTGTGTGACCCTATAGGTTTTCGCGGCGTTGGCAATTATATTAAATCACGCATTTAACATAATAAACAGTGAGCGGTATCTAGCAACACATCACTGCTACCCAAGTCACGAAAATGTCATGTGATCTGACAAAACCTCTTGTGATAATAATTATGTGTATAATTACCCCTTTGCCCTTATGTCTATATTGAACACAAGGTATAGACCGTGTCACCCTTGTCCAGTTCAATATTGGGCCCATAGACATTTATCCTGTTACGCAGGATTGGCAAATTCCATCTAGGACACTCATGTCCCTCAGCATGCTTCGTGGAGTACCCATCTGTCATACCCCGATTTTGGCCCTAAATTTTTATTTTATTTTTTTTATCAATCAGTCATTTGCATTCCTCCTCATGACCATTTCACGTTTAAACTCTTCACTCCATATTGAAAGATCTTTTATTCATGTTACAATCATTTCATTCATGCATGATTAAAATAATTTTCCACATGTCTTCTGTCCAACTATGCCTTTGATGGCCTTAGGGGCAACGTCGGGAAGTGCAACATCTAAGACATGAGAAATTTTACCAACTAGTGGTCTCAAGGACGGTGAAAGAAGCACGCGAGTTTAATATGACTAAGAATGATGATTTTGTTGGGCTGGGAGAAAATGGACAATTTGGGATATACATCAATTCACGGAGAGTTACCCAAGTTTGATTTAAAAAGGAATAAAACTTCATCGGTTTACTCGGCCGCATCAAATAGACCTTGGGAAACCATATTTAGTGGGTCATCACATGTCTAAACTCTACTTTCTAGTTGCTGCATGTGGGCATGACAATTAATGGTGACTATTTGTATGCTTATAGTTTAAGCAGTACGAGAATGGACAACCAATGTACCGGAGAGGACTCCACGCTCTAAAATTTTGTTTTTCCAGTTGCTTAAAGTTATATATGTTCTTTGGTATCTCTTGGATGAAAATTTTGACAATAACAAATGTGGTTTACGTGAGTGTGTTTCAAAAAGGTTTAAGCTTGCATTGTAACAATTTTGGTAGGATTGTGATACTGTGAATGAGTCTAGATAAGTATTTGGAAATGATATGCAATGTACAGTCCATGTAACAGTACTGCGAATTCCGAATTACTCTATTCATCAATTGTTTTCTACATTCTTTACAAAAAAATAAATAAAGAAAGAAGACTGTTGCTCAGACGGAACCATTTCAACCAGAGATTTGATTCGAGAAATTCCGGTGGTGAACCATCCACTTCTCTCTGTTGTGTTTGGGCTTAGAGAAACAGCCTTTGCTTCACATAGCAGCTGGAGTTGCAGAAAAGCTCATCGAAGAACAGCGTAATCGTCAATATGAGAAAGAAGCTTCTCATCTCATGCTCCTCCCTCCGCTCAATTCTCAACGTCACTCCCAAATGCGATCACTTGTCCATTGAGGTTTGTGATTCTGTTGGATCATCAAAGTTTCAGTGGCGTGGATGGTCACATGCTGCTGCTTGTGTTCCTTCAGAAACTTCAGATATCCGCTGGAAGAGAGGACAGAGGGTTCTGAAACATGAACGGAGAGCTATGGTATCCATCAGAGAACGCTGGAAAACTCCCTGCAATAAAACATACCCAGAAAGAAGTTGGTGGCAGTTATTATGTTATTCGGGAAATCATTCAGGAACTAGAATACAAATCCAAAATGAAACCTGTAAACAACATTGGTGAGATACCAGTGGCAAAGCTATTTGATGAAAGTAAACTTAAAACCGCTGAATCTGTTAGTGTTTCACCTGGTGATATTAAGACTGTCAAAGATGGTCCAATCCAAGGTCGTGTTCAACCGGTCCGTGTACATGTTACCCTTGCACCTGAGTTTCTTGAAGGAAAGGGAGGTCCACAGATTTCCTCTTGTAAGGCAAGGTTGTGTAATGAATTTGAAGTCATCTCCACACCAGATGATCATTGCACCACATCTGCCAGGCCAAGTCATGTTGAAGGAAACAAACTTGAAGAAGCCGATGATTTATCACCAATCCAAGAATGAAAAGTTCAGGTCAATGAATTCAACAATCAACACCATAACAGATTAAAACAGAAGAGTTGAAGTCCATTAAGACCATCACAGTACTGCTGCCAACAAAAAGCCAATAGCCTCATCTGAACCAAAACCATCCACCTCCTAATTCTTTGAAAAGGGATAAAAAGGTGCGGTTTGTTGACGTAGACCAAAGCCAGAAACATCCTTCCCCGGTGAAGACGAATCTTCCTGTTCCTACTACCTGCAGTTTGAAGAGCGACAAACACAGTTTTAATTGATCAAAAGATTAGGGAACATCTAAGGCAATCTGCACCTACCATGGCTGCGTTTACGAAGGCGAGGGTTGCAGTTGCTAAGATTTTCCGGATAATTGATCACAAGCTTGAAATTTGACAGTTGAGCTTTCACGTTTATTAATCCTCTCACAAGCCACCCAAAACCAAGTTCAGACCAATACCCCAAAGTTTCACTGCAGTAAGAAATTTGAATTACTCAAAGCTGTAAAAATCCAAAAATTCCCAAATTGGAATTAAGACAAAAATGAAGAAGAAAGCTTGAGCTCAGATTACCTGTTCCAAAATCTATCATCAAATAGGACAAGCTCGATTCTGAGCACGAAAAGCGCTTCTGGAAATTTCCCCTTTTGAGCTCCATCATACCAATTGAAACTCTAACTGCAGAAATATAAAAGGAGAAGAGAATCAGGAATTGGGGACAAAAAAAAGGAGAAGGAGGCGGAATTGAAACTTCAAAGCAAAATTAAAATCCTAATCCTAAAATACAAGAAAACCAGCGTTTGAAGAGAGGAATGGATAAGAAAGCATTACCTGAGCTCGCAGTCACCGTCGAAGGTTAGCCGTCCTGTCCAATTTTCTTTTGGGAACCATGGATTTGTCTTGTCGCGCTTTTTGCTTTGTTTGAGAGACGATGTTTGAGCGGTTTTGTGAGAGAGACGAGAGTTTGAGGACACGCGATTGAAAGAGGGTTTGGTGTGAGTGAAATTGAGAGAGACGCGACTGTTGAGTCATGAGAGACGCAGTGTGAGAGAGACGGAAGCGGCTACGTTGAGAGAGAGAGATTTCTTTGAGCTTGAGAGAGTTTATGAGATTGTGAGAGACGCAGTGTGAGAGAGAGACGGAAGTGTCTATTGCTTCGTTTTCCTTATTTTCTTTTTTTTTAAATTTATTTTAAACGGAATAAGTCTTTTTGAAACTATTAAAAAATTTTGTTTAAACTTCCTAAACTTTAGTTAATAAACGTTTACACATTTTTAATTCATATTCTGTTGAAGAACCCAACAGCCAGGCGGCTGGGTTTTAATTTTTGGTTCCTCCATCATTTATTAGGGTAGTCCAACAGATTTCTTTTTTATTAGTTTTTTTTATTTTAATTCTATTTTTTAATTTATCTTGGTTTATATATCTAAATTAGCATTGTAAATAACAACTAGTCATGAGTGGTCTGGTGGAGAGGGGTGGTTTCTATGGTCTTTAGTGTAGTGGGTTCAATACCCGTATTGAGCATGTTATTTCTTTCAGCATTTGCATTTTATTTTCTTTTAGCATTTTATTTTATGTTTATGTTTTTATTATACTCATGGTTGATCTGCTTTCTTTTAATTTCATCATTCATTCAAAACCATTTTTAAACTATAAAAATCATATTTTTCTCGATTTAATATCGAGCCCATTTTCCACACCTTTGTAAGTCGATTGCTTTTTAAGCATCGCCATCAACCTCACATAGCTTACTCTTGGGCTTTCTTACAATGAGCCGGTTCTCTTGCACTTACACTCATATTTCGCATCATTTGTTGTTTGGGCCTGATCTAATTATTTCATGATTTTGAATCCCCATTTGACAAAATGTACCCCACTTCCCCAATGTGTATATAATGTTGTATTGTTTTATTTCTCTATTTGTTTTAGACACTAACCCAAGAGTAAAATCCACCATTTCTGAAAAAAAATACAAAAATATGACTCGATCCAACGTCGAGTATTTTCTCAATAAACAAATCAATTCCTTTCGCCCTCCTATTCTATTCCTTTTCTTTCAAACTTTCATCAAATGCTTGATTCAACGTCAAGCCATTTTCTCTAATAAAAACTCAAAAAATATTAATTCATAGTCAAGACTTTTTCAATAAAGATGGAAGTGGAACGTGGTGTATACCACGCACTCCTGAGACTAGGATTCGAGATGTATATCTCGCCAATCCTAGCTCTCGCCATCATCCAATTTACCCACTTTGTTTTCTCAAACACTCATTCAAATCTTTCTCAAACGTCCATCAATACTTGATCTAGGTCAAGTCATTTTCACAATAAAACTCAAAATACCTAATTCTTATTTAACACTTTTTCAATAAAGGTGGAAATGGAACATGGTGTATACCATGCACTCCTGAGACTAGGATTCGAGATGTATATCTCGCCAATCTTAGCTCTCGCCATCGTCTAAAATTGTCAATGCGGTTTCTTCAAACCCTTTCTCAATCAAACCTAAAAATACTTAATCTCTATTAAACACTTTTGCAAATAAAGATGGAAATGGAACATGGTGTATACCATGCACTCCTGAGGCTAGGATTCGAGATGTATATCTCGCCAATCCTAGTTCTCGCCATCACTCAAAGCACATCCAACCAATCAAACTCTTTTTCTCGCCGCCGTGCGACCAATCAAAAACCTTTTAAAATGAAAGATATATTGTCTTAAGAGATACAAAACAATGTTTCGGCCACGATTGTTGAATAGAGATAAATGACGCTTTTCCGAATGTAGATTTGTAAATCCTAACACCTAAGTACATATTGCATGACAACTCTAGGGCAGAATTTCCCCATTTCTTTTAGACCTTCCGTGCGTCTCTGATCTTGTGGCATGTCAATCCATCCTATTGCAAAGAGGTAACTGCCTAAGACTCGATTCAGCGAGCTGCGACACCTACTGCTAGGACGTGAACACATTGCCCACTCTCCTTTGACACAACTAGTGTCCTCCTTTGTAAGTCCATGTTCAGATGGCAATCCCTATGTAGCCGAACTACGGCAACTCTGATTCTCATGTTCAGATGAGATACGTAGGCACAAGATGCGATGTCTTGTCGAGTTTGACTAACGACTAACAACTAATCCTTGTTTGCTTTCGCCCTTGTTGCGATCCTTTCTCTCGCCCTCGTTGCGATCGAGACATTCCCTTTCTCTTGCCCTAGTTGCAATCGAGACCCTTATTCCCGTAGTTGGTTGAACTACATTATGCTCTGATTCTCATTCCAGATGAGATATGTAGGCATAAGACGCGATGTCTTAGCGAGCACACATCTCTTTAACCCATAGGTACCCGAGCTACGAAGACTCTGATTCTCATATTCAGATGAGATACGTATGCAATGGATGCGACATCCGTGCGAGTCATTTTCTTTTGACCCTCTCTTTTAGTAAATAATACATTAGATAAACACACACCCTTTAGACAAGAACAACAAGAGTGGATCCCGTAGAGTACTACGGATGTGTAGGCGTGCTAATACCTTCCCTTCGCATAATCGACTCCCGAACCCAAGATTTGGTTGCGAGACCTTGTCTTTTCCTTTCCCTTTTCAGGTTTACTTCGAGCGTTTCCTTTCCCTCCTTTGGGATAAATAACGCACGGTGGCGACTCTTCTGTCATCTTTTTCTTTTGCCGGTTGTTTTTTTCGCACCCTTGTATTTTTCAGGTTGCGACAGCTGGCGACTCTGCTGGGGAACCGGTTTCCCTAAGCGAGTCCCTCCTAGCTTTTGTAGATTTCTTGTTTGTTGGGTGTTTATGCTTTTGTACAGTCGTTTACTTTCCGCATTTACCTGCTTTATCTTATTGCATTCATGTACATATGTTTGTTGTATCTGTGGGTTCCGTGGGTTGTTTGTTTGTTGGGGTGGGATATTTTATGAGAGATAAGCCCACTACCCAGGCTTGAGCGTACATATAGGTTTTAGAGTGGATAGTCATGAGGCTTGCGTGGCATGTTGCTGCGTTAAGTCGTTCATGAAGACCCAAATCCAGACGAGGTTTCTTTGGATATGTTTTGTCCTATGGGTGTTCCATATCGACAAACGTTCCTTTAGAAATCGTCGACTCTGGTGACCATTTCTCGAGAACTCAGTCGAGGCCTCTCCTCCGAGACGCGTTTATGTTAGCTCTGGTGGGCGCATTCTCGCTGCTCAATCCAAGGACCCCGAGACTGGGAACTTGCTTTAGGATATCCTATTGAGGGGAGTCAGCAGAGGTCTTTTATCCCGTAATAATGCCAAACCTTCAGTGGTAAACGTATTATTCTCGACTGAAGGGCTAAAGCTGACAAACTTCTGTTCTTAGAACCTACCAGTAAGGGGCGGGCTAAATTCAGGGAACTTTAACCTCCAACCAACCCGGTTTTCTGGAGCAGAGTTTTGATCTTGTATTACATTCCTCAGTGGGTTTCTTTTCAGACAGTGCAACCCGACAGATGTTCAAGCAGATACAGCAGTCCTGATTTCCATGTCACTGCATTGCATCACATCATTCCGCATTCATATCATTTAACACATGTTTATCCATTTCTAGGGGGTTTACATCTTCTTCTTGATTCCGGTCGGGTTTTTCTGGTTCTCTAGAGATGGATATTGGCAGAAAGAGACATGTCGCCTACAAGTTTCCGGTGGTCTGTCTGGAGCCTATTCAACAGTTGATGAAGTTAATGGATCCCGATTCTCTAGAAGGATTCCGAAAGGATTACGGTTTGATTCTAAGTTTCGTCACGGTTCTTTCCAAGGATCAACATGATGCTCTATTCACACTGCTGCAGTTCTATGACCCTCCATTGAGGTGTTTCACATTCCCGGATTATATTTTGGTCCCTACTTTGGAGGAGATTGCCAGTTTTCTCAGAGTTCCTATCAAGTCACAGTTGTTGTTCTACAGTTCTGAGTTTCTGCCCGATCTCAGCATGGTTGCTTCGGCCACATATTTGGGGAAATCAGTCTTGAAGGCTGATATGTGTCAGAAGGGAGGAGTCAGTGGTTTTCATTTGAGTTTCTTGCTGGGAGAAGCAAAGAAGAAACTTGAAGATGGTGACCAGAGGGGTTTCAATGCTGTGTTGGCTCTTTGTGTGTATGGGATTGTCCTGTTCCCTAATGTTGCCAAATTTGTGGACATGGACGCAATACGCCTCTTCGTGTTGGGAAATCCAGTGCCGACCTTGCTAGGAGATTTCTTTCATTCGGTGCACCACAGGAATGAGAATAGAAAAGGAGGATTGTTGAATTGTTGTGCGCCTTTGTTTTATAAGTGGTTCAGTTCTCACCTACCCAAATCAGGAGCGTTCGTTGATGTCTAGGACTCGTTGAGTTGGTCGAAGAGATTGATGGGGTTGAGAGCTGAAGATATTTCTTGGTGGTCTGACCGGAGCTTGCTTCGGGCGGATATTATTCACAGTTGTGGGAACTTCCCAAATGTACCGTTGGTAGGAAGAAGAGGAGGAATCAACTATAATCCTTCTCTAGCAGTCAGACAATTTGGATATGCTTTAAGAACTCCGCCTTTGGAAAAGGACGTGGAAGAATCACTGTTTTTCCATTCTTCGCCTGATTTGACTGTATCCCGTAAGGTAGCAGAGGCCTGGCTCAAGGTGATCAAGAGAGGAAGAACTGTGCTTGGAAAAGGAGATTGTAGAACTTACCCTCAGTATGGAGAGTGGCTTCAAGGAAGAGTCGAAGAGTTGGGTCTGCCGTTTCCTATAGAAGAGCCTTTGTATCCACCTACTCCTGCGCAGTCAACAATGGTGAGCCGAGAGGAGTATGACAAATTGAAGAAAGCCATGGAGGAGCTTCAAATTGAAAACTCGGAGTTAAGTGTGAAGTTGCAAGACTATATGCATCAATTCCATGAGGCAGAATATCAGAAGGGGGAAGCCGTCAGATTGCAAGAGGAAGCAGAGAGGAAATTAGCTGTGGAGGTGGACTTCTTCAGGAAGACAGACAAGGCCTTGGGATCATCCAGGTCTGAGTTGAGGCGAGTCAAGCAACAGTTAATGGATGCTCATGGTAAATTAGCTGGGTGGCAAGAGCAATGGGATGCATTTTCAACTTCTCGGAAGGCAAAGGAGGAGGAGATGGTGGCCGAACTGACTGGTCAGATGGAGAAATTGAAGACTTCGCTAAAGGAGAAGAACAATGAGCTTCTGTGCGCCCGTTCTACTAATGGTTACATCACCGATCAACTCAATGAGGCTCGAGGACAGATTGAGGAACTTAAGGTGTTGGCAGGTTTGAAGAAATCCAGACTTGAAGAGGTATTCGGAGAAGATGACGGGAATTACTACAGAGAGCACATCAACGAGTTGGATGGAGTTATTCACCAGAGGAATCTGCTTATCCGGCGTTTGATAGAATTCCCAGATCATCCTGACACGACAACATTGCTGGCTGAAGTGAGGAGCAGTCCTCATGGTTTGTACACAGGAGGCTGAGTCTTGATTATTGCTCCTCCCTTTACTTATTGCTTTGTTGTTGTGTAGTGATGATCCACAGGCTTGTTGTGGAGATTCTCTTTTGATGTACTTTCGGCTAAGGCCCCTTTCCTTGAACTTGTTTGTATGATGGTTTCCCTTTATTGCATATTGATCTCAGAAGTTTATCCATGACTCGGTCTTCTTGCACTATTCACCTGATGTGAGACTGGAATCAAGGGGGTAGAATACCTTTTGGATTTGATAAACATGTCATTGCATTTACATATTCATTTTCATATCTTGCATAACAGGTACCGCTGCGGTGTTCTCATATTATTTGGTGTTCCACTAGCAGGATAGCTGATTCAGGAATTCACCGGTACGGAACCCGCAGAAACCAGCAGAAAGCAATGGAAAGTCTACAAGCAGAACTTGCTGAGATGAGGGTCCGCATGAACCAATTCATGGATGTGGTTCAGGGAGTAGCTCAAGGACAGCAAGAGATTAGACAAATGATACAAAGGAATCCCGCAACTACTCAACCAGAGGTCGTGACTGATCCTCCAATTGCAGAGGTTAATGGACCGGGACCTGTCCCGATCCCACATAACAACCACGATCAACAACCCATTCACGATGATCAAGATGATCAGTTCTTGTTGCCAGAAGAGTTTGGTTTGGGCCATGGTATGGATCCCATGTTCAGGAGATTAGAGGAGAGGCTGAAGGCGGTAGAAGGACAAAACCCCCTGGGGGTAGATGTTTCTGACTTGGGATTGGTCCCAGGCGTGAGGGTCCCACCGAAGTTCAAAGTCCCAATCTTTGACAAGTACAATGGTAGCTCTTGCCCGAAGACCCATGTGCAAGCCTACTTCCGAAAGATGGTTGCATACTCTGATGACGAGAAGCTACTTATGTACTTCTTCCAGGACAGCCTAGCTGGGGCATCCCTGGAATGGTACATGAGGTTGGATAGAGCCCACATCCGTTGCTGGAGGGATTTGGCGGAAGCTTTTGTGAAGCAATACCAGTATAATGCAGACATGGCCCCGGACAGAACTCAACTCCAGAACCTGTCTCTTAAAAGCAATGAGTGCTTCAGGGAATACGCTCAACGCTGGAGGGAGACAGCTTCCCGTGTTCAACCTCCCATGTTGGAAAAGGAAATGGCCAACATGTTCATGAATACGTTGCCTGGACCTTACCTGGAGCGTCTGGTGGGGTGCAATGCCTCCAACTTTGTTGATGTGGTCTCTACCGGAGAGAGGGTAGAGAATTACCTGAAGACCTACAAGAGCCACAATGGAGGTGGATCTTCATCAGGAGTAAAGAAGCCATTTATGGGAGGACAGAAGCAGAGGGAAGGGGGCCTGAATTCTGTGTCTTCATATCAAAATAGGAATAACAGGAGGAATAATTTTCAAAACTATCATCAGCAACCGTATGTTGCAGCTGTGACTATTCCGGCTGCAGCACCACTACAACAACAACAACCACAACGTCAGCAAACTCAGTATCAACAACAACAACAGCCAGGTAACAGACCCGCCTATCAGCAGAGGCAGAGGATGATGGACCGGCGTTTCGACACTCTTCCAATGTCGTACGCTCAGCTGCTTACAAGTCTTCAACAACTACAACTTATGCAGCTACGCACTCTGGCTCCTCTGGTTGGTAGACTTCCGGTGGGTTACGATGCCAATGCTAGGTGTAGTTTCCACTCTGGGGCACCTGGCCACAATATTGAGAACTGCAAAGCTTTTAAGCACGTAGTTCAGGACCTCATAGATTCAAAGGCTATCAACCTTGCACCGGCTCCTAATGTCGTCAACAATCCCATGCCACAGCATGATGGTGCAAACGTGAATATGCTGGAAGAAGAAGCCAAGTCTATTAAGGATGTGTTGAAGTTGAAGACTCCGTTGTTAGAAATTAAGGAATGCTTGCTGAAGGCCGATGTTTTCCCCGGTTGTGGGAAAGGTTGTTTGGATTGCGCTACACAGAGTAAGGATTGCTTGAAGCTGCAGCAGGGTATCCAGGTCTTGCTTGACAATGGTACCCTCCAAGTTGAAGACTTGTCTGTCAAAGAGTTTGCTGAAGGGGTAGTTGAAGAGGTGTTTGAAGATGCTGTTGAAGAATTCACAGATGTTGTTCCTGCTGACTGTGTATTTCCCATTGATGTATTTAATTTTTCAAATATTGTTGCTGATATACCAAACAATGTGTCTGATTTTGATGTAACTGAACTTGATTCCGATGTTCCGGATGTTTTTGTTTAAATGAATCAGATTCCTGAGTATGACTATGATGTCGCTACTATCACCATCTTTTACCCGACTAATCAGATCAGTGTGCCAGAAGCACAACCAGTGCCACCAGTGCGACCGACCGCTATGACAATCACAACCCCTGGTCCTTTACCTTTCACAAGCGATAGGGCCATTCCTTGGCATTATGGGGGGAATGTATACACACACGATCATGGGGTGGAACGACCTTTGAAGGTAGAAGAGGGTCAAAAGTCTGAACTCGAAGTTGAAGGTCCCGCAGTGGACAGTGTTGGTGGAATCGGGCGATTCACCAGGAGTGGCAGACTATTCTCGCCACCCGTTACCCAAACTGAGAGCACTGATGCCGCGGTTAAGGCCAAAGGCAAACAAGTTGTAAATGAGGGCACTTCTGCACCCCAGACTGGCTCAGAGCCTACTTTCTCGAATGATGTGGACGAGCTCTTAAGAATTATAAAGAAAAGCGACTACAAAGTAGTCGATCAGTTGATTCAGACGCCGTCTAAGATATCCATTCTCTCACTCCTGTTGTGTTCAGAGGCACACAGGGAGGCACTTCTGAAGGTCCTTAATGCTGCATATGTGCCTCAGGAGATCTCAATAAACCAACTAGAAGGGATCATTGCAAATGTTCATGCAAGCAACGGGTTGGGTTTTACTGATTCTGACTTAACACCAGCTGGACGCAACCATAACAAAGCTTTGCATATCTCAATGGAATGCAAAGACACCGTGTTATCTCATGTTCTGGTGGATACAGGTTCCTCTCTCAATGTGCTACCCAAGAGAGCCCTGTCAAGGTTAGAAGTAGAAGGTTTGATCTTGAAACCTTCCGATCTCATGGTGAGAGCCTTCGATGGTTCTAAGAGGTCGGTGTTTGGAGAGGTAGAATTGCCAATTCAGATTGGATCACAAACCTTCAACACCGTATTCTATGTGATGGATATCAGTCCCTCGTACAGTTGCCTTCTGGGTCGTCCTTGGATCCACAATGCTGGGGCAGTCTCCTCAACACTGCATCAGAAGATCAAGTTCCCAGTCAATGGAAGAATTGTCACCGTCTGTGGTGAGGAGGACATACTGGTAAGTAACCTGTCTACCTTCAAGTACGTAGAGGTAGAAGGTGAAATTCATGAGACTCTCTGTCAGGCCTTTGAGTCAGTTCAGATCAAGGATGCAGCTCCGGTGGAAGGGGTTAAAGCAGGAGCCCCTATCTCATCTTTCAAGCAGGCGCAAGCCTTGGTGGATTCAGGTATTGCTCCCGGTTGGGGACGTCTGTTGGAGTTACCAATGAAAGACGACAAGTTCGGGATTGGGTATCAACCAGCGTTGACTTCTACAACTTCAGCACTTCAGACTCGTCAGGGGCCGATTACTTTCTCTAGTGCTGGCGTCATCCAATATGGCCAGATCTCTGCGATCAACGATGAAAATGGAGATAGTGATTGCGACATCGACAACTGGGTGCGTCCGAGGATCCCTGGTGAAGTCATCAACAATTGGTCTTCCGAGGAAATTGTCCAAGTCACTCTTCTAGAGGAGTAATTTTTCTTTGTTTATTCATGCATGTCCAAGTCTTACGTTCCGCCCAGGGCGTAATGACTCATTGTAGGGCTCATCTATGTGAATACCTGCATTGTTTATCATAAATGAAGGACGTCTTTTGTATTCAAATATTTTGTTCACTGTCTTTCTATTTTTTGCAGTTTTCAAAATTTCAAAAGAATAAAAATATTTGGCAATGTTTTGTTTAGTTTTCACTCACTGTTCACACTCATAAGCACATACCATCACTCATGCAGATGCACATCACCGGATCCTATTGATAACGATTCTGCTATGGCTCGCTTCGACTTCGAAAACCCAATCTTCCACGCTGAAGAAGAGGGTGATGAAGACTGTGAACTCCCTGAAGAACTTGCCAGGCTGTTAAAGCAAGAGGAAAGGGTCATTCAACCACATCAAGAGGCTACTGAAGTGATTAATCTCGGCACCGAGGACGCCAAGAGAGAAATCAAGATAGGGGTTGCTTTGGAAGACGATGTAAAGAAGGGGTTGATTGAACTGTTGCAAGAGTATGTTGACGTCTTCGCTTGGTCTTATCAGGATATGCCAGGGCTTGACACAGACATTGTGGTACACCGTTTACCTCTCAAAGAGGGTTGTCCTTCGGTCAAGCAGAAGCTCAGAAGAACAAGACCAGAGATGGCTGTCAAGATAAAAGAAGAAGTGCAAAAACAGTTGGATGCAGGGTTTCTAGCGGTTACCAATTATCTGCCATGGGTCGCAAATGTCGTTCCAGTACCTAAGAAGGATGGAAAGGTACGGATGTGTGTCGACTACCGGGATCTGAACAGAGCCAGTCCTAAAGATGATTTCCCATTACTTCACATCGACGTTTTGGTGGATAACACAACTCAGTTCTCGGTATTCTCCTTCATGGATGGCTTTTCTGGCTATAACCAAATCAAGATGGCACCAGAAGACATGGAGAAGACAACTTTCATAACCCCATGGGGCACCTTCTGCTATAAGGTGATGCCGTTTGGTCTGAAAAACGCTGGGGCAACATATCAACGAGCTATGGTGACTCTGTTCCATGATATGATTCATCATGAAATCGAGGTTTATGTGGACGATATGATTGCCAAATCTCAGACAGAAGAAAAACATTTGGTGAATCTACAGAAATTGTTTGAACGGTTAAGGAAATTCAAGTTGAGGCTTAATCCGAACAAGTGCACTTTTGGGGTGAGATCTGGAAAATTGCTGGGTTTTATTGTTAGCGGAAAAGGGATTGAGGTGGATCCTGACAAAGTGAAAGCAATACAAGAAATGCCTGAGCCAAGAACGGAGAAGCAAGTCCGTGGTTTCTTAGGGAGGTTGAACTACATTGCAAGGTTCATCTCTCACCTAACAGCCACGTGTGAGCCAATTTTCAAATTGCTGAGGAAAGATCAGGCTATCAGGTGGAATGACGATTGTCAAAGGGCTTTTGAAAAGATAAAAGAGTATTTGCAGAATCCCCCTATCCTCATGCCTCCAGTCCCAGGGAAACCGCTGATTATGTACTTGACAGTACTTGACAATTCTATGGGTTGTGTTCTCGGTCAACACGACGAGACAGGTAGGAAAGAACATGCCATCTACTACTTGAGTAAGAAGTTCACAGATTGCGAGTCGGGATACTCAATGCTTGAGAAGACATGTTGTGCACTTGCATGGGCTGCTAAGCGATTGAGACAATACATGCTGTCTCACACAACCTTACTAATCTCCAAGATGGATCCAGTCAAATACTTATTCGAGAAGCCAGCTCTCACCGGAAGGGTGGCTCGTTGGCAAATGGTACTGACAGAGTACGACATCCAGTATACATCCCAGAAAGCCATCAAAGGGAGTATTCTGTCAGACTATCTTGCTCAACAATCGATTGATGATTATGAGCCAATGAAGTTTGATTTTCCAGATGAAGACATCATGTTCCTCAAGATGAAAGACTGCGAAGAGCCAGTTGTTGAGGAGGGACCTGATCCAGACGAAAAGTGGACTTTGTTGTTTGATGGGGCCGTCAATGCCAGAGGAAGTGGAATTGGTGTTGTCATTACCACTCCGAAAGGTGCCCACATGCCTTTCACCGCTCGTCTGACCTTCGAGTGCACCAATAATGAAGTTGAGTACGAGGCCTGTATCTTGGGTATTGAGCAAGCCATTGATTTGAGAATCAAGACTCTGGACATCTTTGGAGATTCAGCTCTAGTGATCAATCAAGTGAATGGTGATTGGAATACTCTCCAACCCACTCTGGTCCCCCACAGAGATTACACGAGAAGACTGTTGACTTTCTTCACAATAGTAAAGTTGTATCATATACCTCGTGATGAGAACCAGATGGCAGATGCTCTTGCTACTCTATCCTCCATGATCAAGGTGGTTCGGTGGAACCATGCTCCTAGGATCGATGTTATGCGCCTTGATAGGGCCGCGTATGTGTTTGCCGCTGAACTAATGGTTGATGACAAGCCCTGGTATCACGATATCAAGTGCTTTCTAAAGAATCAAGAGTGCCCTGCAGGGGCATCCAACAATGACAGAAAGACTTTGAGAAGATTGGCAGGCAGTTTCTTCTTGAACAAAGACGATGTGCTGTATAAGAGGAACTTCGACATGGTTTTGCTCAGATGCGTGGACAAACACGAGGCGGACATGTTAATGCAGGAAGTTCATGAAGGTTCCTTCGGTACTCATGCCGGCGGACATGCAATGGCTAAGAAATTGTTAAGGGCGGGTTATTACTGGATGACCATGGAATCAGATTGTTTCAAGTATGCTCGGAAGTGCCATAAATGCCAGATTTATGCTGATAAGGTGCATGTACCGCCGAATCCTCTGAATGTGATGTCTTCGCCGTGGCCGTTTGCAATGTGGGGCATTGACATGATTGGAAAGATTGAGCCGACTGCTTCCAATGGGCATCGCTTCATCCTTGTTGCCATCGACTATTTCACCAAGTGGGTCGAAGCAGCATCGTTCGCGAATGTCACCAGACATGTGGTTGCCCGTTTCATTAAGAAGGAAATCATTTGTCGCTATGGGATTCCCGAGAGAATCATTACTGATAATGGTTCCAATCTCAATAACAAAATGATGAAGGAGTTGTGCCAGAACTTCAACATTCAGCATCACAATTCTTCCCCCTATCGTCCTAAGATGAACGGTGTTATTGAGGCAGCAAATAAGAACATAAAGAAGATTGTGCAGAAGATGGTCGTTACGTACAGAGATTGGCATGAGATGCTACCCTTCGCCTTGCATGGGTACCGCACTTCAGTACGTACATTGACCGGGGCAACCCCTTACTCCCTTGTGTATGGTATGGAAGCGGTCCTGCCTGTCGAAGTGGAGATTCCATCTCTAAGAGTCCTGTTGGATGTCAAGCTAGACGAAGCTGAATGGATTCGAACAAGGTTCAACGAGTTGAGTCTTATTGAAGAGAAGCGAATGGCAGCCATTTGTCATGGGCAGTTGTATCAGAGTCGGATGAAGAGAGCCTTTGATCAGAAAGTGCGTCCTCGTTGTTTCCAAGTCGGAGATTTAGTGTTGAAAAGGATCCTTCCTCCTCAGACGGATCACAGGGGCAAGTGGACTCCTAACTATGAGGGACCTTATATTGTCACCAAGGTTTTTGATGGAGGGGCCTTAATGCTCGCAACGATGGAAGGCGAAGACTTCACTTCCCCTGTGAACTCAGACGCAATTAAAAAATACTTCGCATAAGATAGACCCGCTGGACAGTAAAAAGAATAGTCCAGGCAAAAATGGGCATCCCGACGAACCAAGAAAATGAAAATGTTCGGGCAAAAATTAGGGATTAAAAATGAAAAGATCGTACACCCGATAAGTTGAAAACCTGAAAAGGCAACTTAGGCAAAAATGGGTATCCCGGTGGATTGAAAACCCGAAAAGGGCAATCCAGGCAAAAGTTAGGGATTAAGCGAATGACTGCGTTCTGAGTTAGTTCTGAATCTCATCTCATGTCGATGACTGGAAACTTTCAAAAGGAAGAAAACAATCTAATCACCTTTTCAGAAGGCTGATCATCTGGAAGATCTTGAAGACGGGCAAGTCATAGCAGAATTGGAACCCGATAGAAATCCATTTCACATTGCCATTAGATTAATTCTTGTTTTGCGATTACCTCTTTCCAGGGATTGCTTCCTGATGTAAATGCCTATTCAGAGGCCATTCAATCAATAAAATCATGACACATAAGGGCTTTACAGGTATATGCTTAATAAACATTTAAAGTTGGTGTGAATTTTAAGTGCTTTAGATCATCTATTCAGAACAGATACCCTCGGGGCATTTCCTAAGCATGTGTGTCAGACTATACACTCCCCAGCGGAGTTGACAGTACCAGACTGTATCTTCCCAGCAGAAGCAGCTGCTCCTCAGAGTTCGATGCCAGATCGAGGATTTCAATCCCAGATCGATGATCTCTTTCCTGGAAGCATAACCTCGGTACCGTATCGGTGTTTGCTCCCCTCTGCTGAGTCATCTCTCGTAGATTATGGTTGCCAGAACCACTATCGCTTCCCCCAACAACAGGTTTGCAGCGCCGTTCTCTCCCCAGTCAGAGTCTCGGTATCTCGTCATTGCCAGAACATCGCGTGGCCGGTCATTTCCCCACATAGTTCATTATGCTGTGCATCTCCAACAGCCTTGCCAGGGTCCAGAAGATTGTGATCATTTCCCCAACAGAATTCCCTGCTTCGGCTTGGCATTCTCCCCAGCATTTCGCATCCCTGCTGTCATACCCTAAATTTTTTCACTTGCATCATCGTAGCATGCATTGATCCATTTTGTCGTGGACTTCATCAGTCATAAGCGCTCATTAGGGTTTAGATGAAAAATCAAGAGTTATGGCATTTTATCTGACCTTGATGACGTTCATTCAGTTATTTATTGACTAAGAAATCGAAAGATCTGATTTCTCAATCTCAATGCATCGGTTGTTCCATTGCATCATGTTTTTAGAGGGTCAGAGGGTGACAATCAAGGGTATTATCGTTATCTGAATCTTTGTTAAGCTTTGTTTGTGATTGAGAATCAGAGGTAAATGATCCAAGAGCGACTCATTTGCATCTGATTGTCTGTTCACGGTTATTTAGTCATTAATTCAGTTAATTTACAAGATGTTTGCATTTTTTTACTCGTCACAACATGCATTTTGTTTCACAAAACACTTAAAATATTGCTCGAAATAATTTTTCGGATCAACAGGCAAACCAGTCGAACCATTTCTCAATTGTATGTCGGATTAACGGGCGAAAATTTTCAAAATCAAGCTTGTAGATGCCAGTTATCTTAATCTATGGTTCAGGTAGCTTAATCCGGTGTGCTCATTTTATTTTTTCGACTACTTTTTTCATTCACATTTTTATCCGCCTGAGTCTTTTAACAGGTCGATTTTTATTTTAAAATTTGATCGAAACTTGTATGTTTCCGAGAAGTTTATTTCACGCTGATAATTTTGGTGCATTCAGTTTAATTTTTCAGACATTTTTACACCCGATTTATTTTATTTTATTTTAAATTCTTTTATTATTGTTTTTTTTTATCATTAAAATGTTAAGAAAAGATACTTAGAATTAGTTATATTTTCATTTTACTTTTATTTTCTCTTTTTTTATCTTAAAATATTTAAATGTTATTTACTGTAATTTGTTTAATTCATTTTGGTCTTTTAAAATATCCAAGGGCATTTTGGGTTTAAATAAATTGTTAACCCTAAAACACAGTATATATGCTAACTTGTGAATGAAATAAAAGGCTAACGAATCACCAACAACGGCAGTCTCATTATATTAACAAAAGAGGAGAGAAACTAAAATCAAGAGAATATTTGTGAACCCACTTCTCTGCCGAAAACCATAGCCACAAGCGCACTTCTCCGTTCTCCTTCGGTAAGCCATCATCCCCTCTACCTTTTTTTTGTCTATTTATATGTGTGTTATTTTTCATTGTTGTTGTTTTCGTGTGATTTAGATTTATTATGTTAGGATTTTATTTTCTTCATTTAAAAATCAAATGAGCTTATAATTAATACTTATCCAATTTCTATTTGTTTCATTTCTTGGGTTTATAGATTAATTAATATTTTAGTCTGTACCCTATGATACGTTTTGATCCATGCGATTGTGAATATGGTTGGTAACATTTGTTTAAAGACTTGTTATTAGTTGGAGTTTTACAATTTTATTTGTCTTAAAATAAAAAAGAACATGGTGGATTGCATGAAAACACATTGATCAAAGTTTTCTAAGAAAGATTTTAAAGACTCAAATACAAATGCAAGATTGAATCATTATATTTACTAATAAAATGCGTAGAAAGATTTTTTATTTTATTTTATTACTTTTTTAAAATTTTACTTCAGCATTATTTTTTTTTTTTATAGTTCTATTAAAATGTAACTATTATTGTAAATGTACTTGTCAGATATTATATATCAGATTATTTTACTTTCTTTTTTAAATAAATAGTTTTTATATGTTGGTTAATTGAGTGTCCACACTATTTTGGATTAATGCATATTGGACCATATGATATTATGTGATTTTGTTGGTAGTTTTGATCTTTGAAAATGGTGCAACAGTATAATATCTCTGCTTGAAACTATTGTTTTGTTGATCGCGTTCCAAATTCGAAGCATAAGTTTGATTTTGCTTCAGAAATTGTTTACACGCTGTCATACGGTGAACTGACTTGGAGTGTTTTGCTTTTTATCGCAATGTCGCGGATAGCAAGAGTCGCCACCGACTTTTCTTTTATCCAATAAGGAAAGGTGGAAAAGAACAGGAAAGACCTCAATAGATTTTGGGTTCGGGAGGTACATTATACAAAGGGAAGGTATTAGCACCCTTTATATCCATGGTTATTCATGGGCTCTTAATTGCTGGATCACTTATGTTTTTGTCTGAAAAGTGTTGGTGAATTGTTTAAAAATGTTTCGAAAAGAGAGTTTAACTTTGTAATGATTCTCGTATGAATGTATGCAAAGTATTTATCTCGTTTGATTTTGAAAAACAGTTTAGAAAAATATAACTTGGTAATGATTCTAGTATGAATGTATACCAAGTGGTGATTTTCTAGGACTTGCAAAGTGTGAGGGGTGAAAAATCTTTTAGGTTATGATCCAGTAATTGAGAGTTATACCTTCCTAAGGTCGTTATGGGCATTTCCTATCCTTATGAGGGTAAAACTGTCCTTACTATTGAGAAGTAAGTAGTTTTATCCTTTGGATGTAAAAGGGTCATTATAGGGTCATCGATAGGTCATTGAAGGCAACGGTTGTAAGGATACCTTAGCATTCGAAGAGACTATCATCATTTAACCGTAGGCTACACCGAAGGGTCATCGAGGGACAAAATCGTATTTTCGAAGGCAACATCCGAGGGACTATGATTTATTTTATGATGATTTAATCGAAGGGCCATTGCTAAGTGTATCCCCACATTCGCGGGACATGACCGTAATACCGTAATCGTGGAGTAACAAAGAGAGGTCCGATATCACTTATTTAAAGGCAAAGTTTTACATTCAATTAAGTAGCCGTAATCAAGTAGGTAATTAGGTCCATATTAAAAACAATACATTAAGAACAATTAAGCCATTAGGGTGGATCTTCGCCAGGAAATACATTAAAATCAATTGAATAATTCAGAATGAATCTCCATAAGGGTATCCCACACATAAGGTGGAATACCTGGCCGACCGTTTCTTCGAGAATAAGTAAGCCCTTACACAATTCAACACACGGATTAGAGCATCGAGATAAAGTATAATTTGACAATTGCACCATAAAATAAACATAACAGTCATGAACTCAGGCCAAATGATGCAGAACTATAATAAATCATGATTAGATAAACATAAGATAGAACAGCAAAGAGACAAAGCAGCCACTGTCCCGTTCGCCTCTGCTTCGCCTAGCGAAGGCCTAGCGAGTGCTCGCTACCGGCTCGCTTAGCGATGTGCTAGCGAGCGGCTGCTGGTTTTGAATTTGATATCAGCATAATCCCAACCAATTTTATGCCTCATGAATTTCATTACTGTAATTATATGATTAATCATTAAGGTATGCAGGTACCTACTAAAGTTTACATGCCAAGCTTAAGATATTTCGTAAATCTAATCATGAAGCTATATGCCAAATAAGAACATAAGACAATAATAGCAATGTAAACCTGTTAGCAGCTGAGTTGTGACTTCGAATCGGCAAATCGGATTGAATTGGGCAGGGGTAAAACTTGGTGCCGTCGAGTTCCTTCAAGGTTTGCCTCCAGTGAGTATCAGGGTTTGCTTGCTAGGGCTCTCCTTTTTCCGTTTCCGCTCTCCCGTCTCCGTTTTTCTTCTCCCTCTTCGTGACAGAAGGCTTGGCTATTTATAGTGCTCTGGCTATGACCTAATGGGCTCAGAATGAAGCCCAGAAATTCTGATATTCGCAAGCTTCGCTAGGCGAAGGAATTGCTCGCCTAGCGAGCAAGCTATTTTGGGCTTTTACTGGATCTGGCGCTTCGCTGGGGCGAGTGTCATGACGAGGAGTTCGCTAGGCGAAGGAATTGCTCGCCTAGCGAGCAAGCTGGTTTGGGCCTTTTCTTGGATTGGGCCTGTTGTGAGCTGGCCTTTTGTTCCATTAGAGTCGGTGCCTTGCAGAATAAGTCGGAATGTCTTGAAAAATGTTTTATAAGATTAGTGGGCAAATTTTGGGGTATGACAGCTGCCCCTGTTCAATATTCTTGAACCGAGAGAGTTAGGGTGGCAAGTATGCCGTTCGTGGTCTGGAGGTGAAAGATTATTGAACACTAGAATGCCCCAAAAATTTGCGCTTGTCAATTAGTCTTGATGGAGATGGGCTTCAGATTGTGTCGTACGTTAGACGATATCTGGAAACACGGGTGTTCTTACCGGGTCGTACGTCAGACCGTATAGTGAGTCATTCATTATGCTGTCGACTTCGTCGGGGAGTCAGAGTGTGTTATATACTGCTGGGGATAAGGGATCAGGACGGATCGTGCGCTAGATCGTATCTGAGTTGCAGAATGAGCCGTCTGTCAGGCGGGTGACTCCACTGGGGATGAGAGATCAGTATGGATCGTGCGCTAGATCGTATCTGAGTTGCAGAATGAGCCGTCCATTAGGCTGTGTCTGAGATATAAAGGTCAGAATGGATCGTACGCTAGATCGTATCCGAGTTGAAGATCCAAAGGGGTCGCATGTTAGGCCGCATTGGAGTTGAACGAGCCATCCGTTAGGCTGGATATGACGAAAAAGGGGTAGTCGTATGCTAGACTACACTTCAGAAATGTACCGTACACTAGGTAGCATCTGAGGGAATGAAGGTCTAACTGGGTCGTACATTAGACCGTCTCTGAGTAGAACGAGCCGTCCGTTAGGCTGGATCTGATGACGAAAAGGGGTAGTCGTATGCTAGACTACACTTCAGAAATGTACCGTACACTAGGTATCTGAGGCCTTGAAGGTCTAACTGAGTCGTACGTTGGACCGTATTGGAGTTGTTGAAGGTCAGAATGGACCGTACGTTAGATCGCATCTGAGTTGAAGGAGTCATATGTTGAGCTGAATCAGAATGAACCGTGCGCTAGGCTATATCTGATAGTATTTGTATATATTGTATTTGCAATAAATGTCTGGGATGGGCTTAGAGATGCCATCATTAGGAGAGTGTCAGGATGAATGTTGACATGGAGTATATCTGAAAGATGTAGTTGAGTCCTGAATGTAATTGATAAGGATGTTCGTCTGAATGGACCTTTGTTTTGATTGTATCAGAAGGATAATTAACCTGAAAGATCAAGTTAGTTTCATGCAATGTCATGGTGCATGAGATGTCTTATGCCTGCGAACATGGTATGCATGTGCATGCTATGAAACGATGTAATGTATATGATGCGGAATGAAATAAATGTGAACATTGTATGCAGGTATGTGATGTGAAATGATGTAATGGATGCACTATGCGTCTGAAACGTTCTTCCAGGGGACTCTACTGTGGAAATAAATCTAGTCTTCTGGTCGGAGATATTTGTATTGATGACCCGGTCTCAGCTGGGGGTATTTGATTTCTGTCTGATAGTAGAAACATTCGACAGAGCCTGGCTGGGGATAGAAGAGATGACCAGTCTGTCTGGTGATGCTAACCTCTTCTGGGAAATAGCTGATTCTTGTTGGGGAATAGAATCAGCGATGGATTCATTGGAAAGCATGGTTAGACCTTCTCCTGATCCTGAAGTCTTGTAGTAATCGCTATTTCTATTTTATGCACGCATTTTTGGTAAACATCGATCATATCCAAATGCATATATTAATTCGAATTAAATCAATGGACGCTTATGCAAACAAAACAGAGAAAGTAAAACAAAAGCATTTTTTGAAACTAAAATTATATTGATTTCGAAAGAGGGCCTATAAGCAGGCAATTTGTGTACAAGGAGACAGAAATCCTAGTAAGAGGAAATTGTCAGGCAAACAAAGAGAAAGCTATGCAGAAAAAGTCCTATCGATTCTAATTCCACTGCTGTCATTATGTCTTCAAGCATCTCATCTCCTGCTGTCGGATAGAAGTGATTGGCTTGTTCAGTCCCTTGAACTCGGTTGAAGCTGACAGAGAACGGGGCATAGTCTTACGCTTTTAATCCCTAATTTTTGCCTGGACCGCCTTTTCAGGTTTTCAGTCCACCAGGATACCCTTTTTTGCCCAAGCCGCCTTTTCAGGTTTTCGACTTGCTGGGTGTACATTTTTATATGTTTATCCCTAATTTTGGCCCGAACCCTTTTGGTTCGCCGGGATGCCCTTACTTTTGCCTAGGTACGTCGACCTAGCGGATCTCTTTTATGCGTAGTATTTTTTGACTATGTCTGCGTTCACGGGATGCGGTAAGTCTTCACCATCCATTGTAGCAAGTATCATAGCTCCACCAGAGAATACTTTCTTAACCACAAATGGCCCTTCGTACGTGGGAGTCCATTTGCCTCTGGGATCCCCTTGTGGTAGAATGATACGCTTTATCACCAATTCGCCGATTTGATACACCTGTTTCTTGACTCTTTTGTTAAATGCTTGGGTCATGCGCTTCTGATATATCTGCCCATGACAAACAGCCGCAAGTCTCTTCTCGTCAATCAAATTTATCTGATCGAGTCGAGTTTGAATCCATTCATCTTCATCTAAGCCCGCCTCTTTTATGATTCTTAGAGAGGGAATCTGGACTTCCACTGGTAAAACGGCTTCCATTCCGTAGACTAAAGAGAAAGGAGTTGCCCCCGTCGAAGTTCGTACTGAAGTGCGATAACCATGGAGAGCGAATGGTAACATCTCATGCCAGTCTTTGTACGTCACCGTCATTTTTTGTATGATCTTCTTGATGTTCTTATTAGCAGCCTCCACGGCGCCGTTCATCTTTGGCCGGTACGGGGAAGAGTTATGGTGCTTTATTTTGAACTGCGTGCAGAGTTCAGTAATCATCTTGTTGTTCAAGTTAGTACCATTATCAGTGATAATTCTTTCGGGGATGCCGTATCGACAGATGAGATTATTTTTGATGAATCGTGCCACCACATTCATGGTGACAGAAGCAAATGAGGCTGCCTCCACCCATTTCGTAAAGTAATCAATAGCGACAAGGATGAAACGATGTCCATTGGAGGCAGTAGGTTTAATCTCTCCAATCATATCAATGCCCCACATAGCAAAGGGCCAAGGTGCTGTCAACACGTTCAATGGAGCAGGAGGCACATGTATTTTATCCGCATAGATCTGGCACTTGTGACAAGTCCTGGAGTGATGGTGGCAATCAGCTTCCATGGTAGACCAATAATACCCTGATCTCAGAATCTTCTTGGCCATTGTATGTCCACTAGAATGAGTCCCAAAAATACCATCATGCATGTCTTCCATAATCCTTTCTGCTTCCTTTCTATCCACACAGCGAAGCAGAGTCGAGTCATGATTACGTTTGTATAATACTCCATTACTCAGAAAGAATTTAGCGGAGAACTTCCTCAGGAATTTTTTGTCATTGACGGATGCCCCTTCAGGGTATTCCTGAGCTTCTAAATATCTTTTTACTTCGTGGAACCAAGGTTTCTCCTCTACTCCCTCAGTGTTAAGTTCATAACAGTATGCTGGTTCATCTAACCGTTCAATAGTGATCCTGGGAGCTTCACTGTCCCATCTGACTCTGAACATAGATGACATGGTAGCTAATGCGTCTGCCAACTGATTCTCTTCTCGTGGGATATGTTCGAATGTAACCTCTTCGAAGTGTGGGATTAACGTCATCACCCGCTCTCGATAAGGGATGAGATTTGGATGTTTAGTATCCCATTCTCCTTTGATTTGACTGATTACCAAGGCTGAATCTCCGTACACACTCAAAAACTTGATTCGCCGGTCTATAGCGGCCTTGAGTCCCAAAATACATGCTTCATACTCAGCCATATTATTGGTACAATGAAAGCACAGTCTAGCAGTGAAAGGTGTATGGTAACCTCCGGGAGAAATAATTACAACCCCAACGCCATGGCCCAATGCATTAGAAGATCCATCAAAGACCATAGTCCATCGGGATCCCAGTTCGGGTCCTTCATCTGGTCCAGGTTCTTCATAATCAGTAACAAGCATGACATCCTCATCTGGGAACTCAAAATTCATAGATTGGTAATCATCCACTGCTTGATGAGCCAAATGATCGGCTAGCACGCTTCCTTTGATTGCTTTCTGGGTAGTATACTGGATATCATACTCTGTTAAAATCATCTGCCATCTCGCTATTCTTCCGGAGAGGGCAGGCTTCTCGAACATGTATTTGATGGGATCCATCCTAGAAATCAACAAAGTGGTATGATTCAACATATACTGTCTTAGTCGGCGAGCAGCCCAGGCCAAAGCACAGCAAGTTCTCTCGAGCAGTGAGTATCTTGTTTCACAGTCGGTAAACTTTTTGCTCAGGTAGTATATGGCATGCTCTTTTCGACCAGACTCGTCATGTTGCCCCAATACGCAACCCATTGAATTTTCTAACACGGTCAAATACATGATTAGAGGTCTTCCTTCAACTGGTGGTATCAGGATTGGAGGTTCCTGGAGGTATTTCTTGATTTTGTCAAAAGCTTCTTGGAATTCGTCATTCCATATCATCTCTTGATTCTTCCTCAGTAGTTTGAAGATGGGTTTGCAAGTAGCGGTCAAATGGGAGATAAATCGGGCAATGTAGTTCAAGCGTCCCAAGAAACCTCTGACCTCTTTATCTGTACGGGGAACTGGCATTTCTTGAATAGCTCTCACCTTAGCCGGGTCGACTTCAATTCCTTTACTACTGACAATAAAGCCCAGGAGTTTACCGGATCTTACTCCAAAGGTGCATTTGTTCGGGTTCAATCTCAACTTGTACTTCTTCAACCTCTCGAATAGTTTGTATAAATGATCGAGATGTTCTTCTTCAGTATGAGATCTGGCTATCATGTCATCCACATATACTTCTATCTCATGATGGATCATATCATGGAACAAAACCACCATAGCGCGCTGGTACGTTGCCCCGGCGTTCTTTAAACCGAATGGCATTACTTTGTAACAGAAGGTGCCCCATTGTGTCACAAACGTAGTTTTCTCCATGTCCTCAGGTGCCATCTTAATCTGATTATAACCCGAGAATCCATCCATGAAGGAGAATACTTTATGTTGAGCGGTGTTATCTACCAGAACATCAATGTGCGGAAGTGGAAAGTCGTCTTTGGGACTCGCTTTATTCAAATCTCTGTAGTCTACACACATTCGCACCTTGCCATCCTTCTTCGGCACTGGTACTACATTAGCAACCCATTGAGGATAAGAAGTAACGGCTAGAAAACCGGCATTGAATTGTTTCATAACCTCGGCTTTGATTTTCTCAGACATTTCAGGACGCATGCGGCGAACCTTTTGCTTGACAGGACGACAGTCTTCCTTCGTTGGCAGACGATGCACTACTATGTCAGTATCCAATCCGGGCATGTCTTCATAAGACCAAGCAAAAATCTCTACGTAGTCACGTAACATCTGAATCAATCTTTCTTTGACACTGTTTTCCAAGCCTGCTCCTATTTTGACTTCTTTTCTGTCTGCTTCAGTACCCAGATTTACAATTTCGATTGACTCTTCATGCGGCTGTATAGTCCTTTCTTCTTGCAGTAACAAACTGGCGAGTTCTCCAGGGACTTCGCAATCTTCCTCCCTTCCATCCTCGGCTTGGTAGATCGGATTTTCAAAGTCATAATGAACAGGAGCGGAATTATTATCAATAGGATCCAGAGTGGATACGGATCTGCAATTTGTTACGTGAGTGTGTGTAAGAAAACATAGCTTGTTTTGAAAGACGACAGGAAAGATGGAGAGCGCAATATTTGAATGCAAAAAGTCCATTGATTTATTGAATATGAATATGCTTATGAAATGACAAACCCTTAACAAATTAGCTATTGTGCCCCGGGCCTAGACACAATGCTTTAAGAAGTTCGATTGTAAACATTAAAATTAAAAATTTGCAACACTAAAATAGACAATAACAATTACTCCTGACTAAAGGAAATCGGGATAGTGTCTTCAGCCTTCCAATTATTGAGTCCATCACCAATTGTTGGGAAGATCCAGCTATCCAGGTCACAATTGCTATCAGCGTCTTCTACAGCATTAATCTGATCTTTGACTATCTTTTCAGAGTTAAATCCCAGGCCACATTTATCAGACTTGTAGGGTACCTTGATCAATTGACCCCAACCAGTACAACCACCGTTTTCAACCACAGCTTGAGCATCTTTCAGAGAAATCATGGCGGGAGGAGCTCGAACAACCCCGGGCACAAGGGGAGTTGGCTTAAGGACAGAACTGGGCGGAGGAACCACTTCAAATGACTGAGACGGAGTCTCGAAGAATTCACCATCCATCTCAACGTATCTGAAGCTATGCACACTACTGACGATATACTCTTCTTCCCCACACACAGTGACGATCTTACCCTCTATTGGATATCTCAGCTTTTGATGGAGAGACGAAGCTACAGCACCTGCCCCATGAATCCAAGGGCGTCCCAGCAAGCAGGAATAAGCGGGGCGAATGTTCATTACATGAAAGGTAGTGTTAAAGACTTGAGGTCCTATCTTGATAGGGAGAACAACTTCACCGTGGACAACACTCTTTGCACCATCGTAAGCACGCACCATAATGTCACTAGGTTTCAGTTCAATGCTTTTACAATCAAGTTTATCGAGCACGGCTTTCGGTAGCACATTCAAAGAAGAGCCATTATCGATCAACACATGAGATAAGGTGATCCCCTTACACTCAATGGAGATATGCAGAGCTTTATTGTGGTTCTTTCCCGCGGGTGTCAGGTCAACATCGGAAAAGCCTAGGCCATTGTCAACAGTCAGGTTAGCAACATAGTTCTCGAACTGATCGACGGAGGTCTCTTGAGGTACATGAGCAGTCTTCAAGAATTTTATCAAGGCATTGGCATGAGATTCAGAAGATAACAACAAGGACAACATCGAGATCTTAGACGGGGTATGCCCCAACTGCTCTACCACATCAAAATCACTCTTGCGGATGATCTTCAGCACTTCTTCCATTTCTTGTTTGGCAACATCCTCAGTAGTAACTTCGACCGGTGCCTCTGACTGAGAAGGGTTGACTGGTTCCTTTCCTCGGTTTTCGGGAACTTGAGGTGAGATCTCTGGAGAGAAGATCCTTCCGCTACGAGTGACTTTACTAGTCCCAACAATGTCATTAGGATTAGCAGAATTACCAACTTGCTTTACGCCACGGATGTAAACATCACCTCCATAATTCCAAGGGATGGCTTTGCTTGAGGAATACGGTACTGGGCCAGGTGCAGTAATGATCAGGGGAGCGACCTTGGGCTCAGCAGTAATCTTCACGGGTACTCTGGGAGCGGTAATCTTCACTGGAACTTTGGACCTTGTAATCACAGATATTTCTTCAACAGTGTTTCCCACTTTAGGAATCTTTTCGAAGAGAATCGTACGATCATCTATCAGCTGTTGAATACCATTCCTCAATTTCAGGCAATCATTGGGTCGGAATACACAGAGATCGCAATTTTCAGCACAACCTGGAAATAAACCAGTTTGCAACAACTTCTTCTTGATGGCCAGGAGAGGAGATGTTAAGTCCGCTACAGTAGTGATGAGAGAATCGTCATTGACAGCATTAACAGCCTTGTCATGATTAGGCATAGGTGCCGTGATGACATTAGGAGTCTCCGGAGGCTCAAATTCAATTTCTCCAGCTTCGATCATATCTTGTATTTTGTTCTTCAACGACCAACAATCGTTTGTATCATGCTCGGGGCTATCGGAGTGATACGCACACTTGGCATTGGGATTATAACTAGAAGAAGCGGTGTTGGGTTTCATAGGAGGATCTCTGAGGGTGATCAAATTTGCCTTTAGCATTCCCTGCAGTGCTTGTGCCAAGGTCATATTGATCCTGGTAAACTGCCTTCTTGGCCTGTCTTGTTTGGGCTGGAAGTTTTGAGATGGTGGTGCTGCAATCGTAACTGCTCCGATGTCATGGTCACGGTTTTTCTTGTTACGACCCTTTTGACCGTACACAGCATTTGATTCATTCCTTCCCTGATAGGACCTTTTGGTGCTTGCAGAGGTGGCCGCCTGTATCTTTCCACTTCGGATGCCACTTTCAACACGCTCACCTGTCAATATAAGTTCAGTGAAACCTGATGAAGAACTTCCCAGTAGATGGCTGTAGAATGGGCCAGTCATTGTGCCCATGAACATATCCACCAATTCTCTGTCAGTCATAGGGGGTTTGACTCTGCCAGCCAAATCTCTCCATTTCTGAGCGTACTCTTTGAAGCTTTCTTTGGATCCCATAGTCATATTTTGCAACTGTAGCCGGGTAGGTGCTAGTTCAGAGTTATACTGGTACTGTTTATAGAAAGCTGTTGCTAAATCAGTCCAGGTGCGGATGTCAGAGCTCTCGAGCTGATAATACCATTCCAACTGTGTGCCAGACAGACTTTCTTGGAAGAAATGGATCCACAGCTTCTTATCAGTGGTATGCGGCTGGATCTTTCTCACATAAGCTCTCAGATGCATCTGAGGACAGGATGCACCATCGTACTTAGTGAAAGTGGGGATCTTGAATTTGCGAGGAATGGTCACATCGGAGACCAGACCCAAACTTTCGAAATCCAGACCGGGCGCCTTCTGACCCTCCATGGCTAGCATACGTTCTTCCAGCAATTTGTACTTATCATCTCTTGGAGAGTACTGTTCATCTTCATAATCTTCATCGTCATCCTCAGGGTTGGAGAAATCAGCATTCTCTTCCTCTGAATCATTTTCCGCCCCCTCTTCTGGACCATTCGGGATTCCAAACTTGACTCCTGCGGTCTGTCCTTTACGCCTTCTTCCCGGGTTAATGAAACTCACAGCTTTCTTGTCTTTCTTCTTTTCGACCAAAAGAGCCTTCAGTTCCTCCTGCCCCTTGGATAAGCTTAGCATCATCTCCTTGAATTAAGCATTCTGAGTCTGGAGATCTTTGACAGTTTGTTCGAGATCCATTTTTCTGTTTAAGAGGAAGACCGTGAGAACATGGTCTTTTGGAATACCTGTTATGCAATGTTATGTTATGCTATGCATGAAATGTTTTCAAGGACTTTTGGAATTTAACTTTGCGTAGACTACCAAAAAGAGAGACACTTTTATTAATAATTTCTTTTTTAATCAAGGTTCATTACAATAAGGAAAAAATACAATAAAAGCTCAAGCCTCCCAGGGACGGCTTCTTTTTGGGCGAAGATATGTATTGAGTCTTCGTTCCTCATTAAGCTGGCTGGTGAGCTCTAGTACTTTCTTCTTTTCTGCATTGAACTGAGCTTCGAAAGTGTCCCTCTCCTCTCTCAACTGGGTCCAAGATCTCTTCAATTCCTCAACATCAGTAGGCATATCTGGATAAGGAATGATCTGAGAAACATCCCTTTCAATTTCTGGTTCATCAATCGGCGGCCCGACTGCAAGGTATGGCATGACAAGTTCACGAGCTCTGGCTCGTACCCATCTGAGATAAGGTTCCATAGGAATAGAGTTTTTCTGTCCTAAAGTGCTTCTTTTCACCATGCCCCAAGCTCGTACAAACTTTTGACGGAGACCTTGAGGGTCATTGTCGTAGTCAAACACTGTACCTTGAATAATCATTTCATGTGGACCATCTCTTCGAGCACAACCAAACTGACGTAGGGCTAAGGCAGGATTATAAGTAATACCTCCTCTTATCCCCATGAGTGGTACATTAGGGAATTCTCCACAACTATCGATGAGGGTAACATTTTCTCTGAGATTAGAACACCAGCGGATGTCTGAATGGGAGAGTGCCATTACCCTTTGAGACCATTTCAAATTTTGATCACTCTTCAAGACTGATTGAGGGAGGTGCGAAATAAACCACCTAGACAACAAAGGTACGCAGCACATGAGAGTCCCTTGCCTCTTCATAGTACGAGTGTGAAGGGAATGCAAGATGTCTCCAAGCAAGGTAGGCACAGGGTTATGAGTGAGGAATATCTTAATAGCATTCATGTCTATGAATTGGTCTGGATTAGGGAATAACACCAAACCATAGATCAGTAATGCTAGAACATCTTCGAAAGCATGGACATGCATAACCTTTAGGAATTCTCGGGCTTTCTTTATCAGAAATTTGGCAAGTAAGCCCTTAACTCCACTTCTTGTTACCCAATTAGTTTCAATGTCAGGCTTTGTCATGTGTAAAGTTGCGGCAACTTCTTCAGACCTTGGAATCTTTTCTAAACCACTGAAAGGTGTTTGATCAAGAATAGGTATCCCAAGCAACCTGGAGAATTCTTCTAATGTGGGTACCAGTTGATAATCTGGGAAGGTGAAGCAATGATGTTTAGGATCGAAGAACTGGAATAGAACTCTCATCATATCTTCTTTGAAACCAGTGGTAACCAAATTGAGGAGAGAACCATGCTTCTGGATGAACTGGGCATGATCGAGAAGTTCTGACACTAAATCCTTGAGTTGAGGAGAGATCGTTACGAGATTGATCCGGATAGTCTTCCGGGAAGCCATAACCTGTTTAACAGGGCAAAGCTAAATCCCTAAGTCCTTGAAATGGTTAGTACAATGATGTTATGATGTTATGATGTTATGTAAGTAACAAACACAAGCAAGTCACACAACAATCATTCCTAGGTTTTAAGGCTTGCATGAGTTCCATAGGTAAGTACCCTTCCCCCTGAAGTTTGGGTGGTTCAACCTGTCCTAGAATAGTAACCGGGTTCTAGAAGGATCTCCAATCATTGACTTTCCTTTAAGTCCACTTCAGTGCAACACCAAGTGGTTGACCAAAGCTTCCCTAAAGTCCAATCTCAAAGAGTGTAGTATCGAGTCTCAACCAACCCCAGTCGGAACCGAAGTCAGTTATCTCACTACTTTCTAATGGCTAGGATGAGTCAATTAGGGTTCTAAAGGTCTGGTCAATGCTTTGATGACACCACGCGAATGCCAAATTTTTCCTCAAGTAAACATGAGGAACATCAGGACATCCAAAGTGTCACATTAACCGTAGCCATCATTTTAACCATTCCAGTATACGCCGGATAGTCGCGATGATCTATTGCTACTTACCTAAGGTACACTAGATCCGGGTGTAGGATCTTTCACTCAAGAATACCCAAGCAATCCCTTAAAAGTAAATCAGACAATTTTAAATAAGTGATCTTGTTTTTAAGGTAACCTCTCTTTTTAAAGATTCCCCAGTGAAGTCGCCAGTTCTGTCATACGGTGAACTGACTTGGAGTGTTTTGCTTTTTATCGCAATGTCGCGGATAGCAAGAGTCGCCACCGACTTTTCTTTTATCCAATAAGGAAAGGTGGAAAAGAACAGGAAAGACCTCAATAGATTTTGGGTTCGGGAGGTACATTATACAAAGGGAAGGTATTAGCACCCTTTGTATCCATGGTTATTCATGGGCTCTTAATTGCTGGATCACTTATGTTTTTGTCTGAAAAGTGTTGGTGAATTGTTTAAAAATGTTTCGAAAAGAGAGTTTAACTTTGTAATGATTCTCGTATGAATGTATGCAAAGTATTTATCTCGTTTGATTTTGAAAAACAGTTTAGAAAAATATAACTTGGTAATGATTCTAGTATGAATGTATACCAAGTGGTGATTTTCTAGGACTTGCAAAGTGTGAGGGGTGAAAAATCTTTTAGGTTATGATCCAGTAATTGAGAGTTATACCTTCTTAAGGTCGTTATGGGCATTTCCTATCCTTATGAGGGTAAAACTGTCCTTACTATTGAGAAGTAAGTAGTTTTATCCTTTGGATGTAAAAGGGTCATTATAGGGTCATCGATAGGTCATTGAAGGCAACGGTTGTAAGGATACCTTAGCATTCGAAGAGACTATCATCATTTAACCGTAGGCTACACCGAAGGGTCATCGAGGGACAAAATCGTATTTTCGAAGGCAACATCCGAGGGACTATGATTTATTTTATGATGATTTAATCGAAGGGCCATTGCTAAGTGTATCCCCACATTCGCGGGACATGACCGTAATACCGTAATCGTGGAGTAACAAAGAGAGGTCCGATATCACTTATTTAAAGGCAAAGTTTTACATTCAATTAAGTAGCCGTAATCAAGTAGGTAATTAGGTCCATATTAAAAACAATACATTAAGAACAATTAAGCCATTAGGGTGGATCTTCGCCAGGAAATACATTAAAATCAATTGAATAATTCAGAATGAATCTCCATAAGGGTATCCCACACATAAGGTGGAATACCTGGCCGACCGTTTCTTCGAGAATAAGTAAGCCCTTACACAATTCAACACACGGATTAGAGCATCGAGATAAAGTATAATTTGACAATTGCACCATAAAATAAACATAACAGTCATGAACTCAGGCCAAATGATGCAGAACTATAATAAATCATGATTAGATAAACATAAGATAGAACAGCAAAGAGACAAAGCAGCCACTGTCCCGTTCGCCTCTGCTTCGCCTAGCGAAGGCCTAGCGAGTGCTCGCTACCGGCTCGCTTAGCGATGTGCTAGCGAGCGGCTGCTGGTTTTGAATTTGATATCAGCATAATCCCAACCAATTTTATGCCTCATGAATTTCATTACTGTAATTATATGATTAATCATTAAGGTATGCAGGTACCTACTAAAGTTTACATGCCAAGCTTAAGATATTTCGTAAATCTAATCATGAAGCTATATGCCAAATAAGAACATAAGACAATAATAGCAATGTAAACCTGTTAGCAGCTGAGTTGTGACTTCGAATCGGCAAATCGGATTGAATTGGGCAGGGGTAGAACTTGGTGCCGTCGAGTTCCTTCAAGGTTTGCCTCCAGTGAGTATCAGGGTTTGCTTGCTAGGGCTCTCCTTTTTCCGTTTCCGCTCTCCCGTCTCCGTTTTTCTTCTCCCTCTTCGTGACAGAAGGCTTGGCTATTTATAGTGCTCTGGCTATGACCTAATGGGCTCAGAATGAAGCCCAGAAATTCTGATATTCGCAAGCTTCGCTAGGCGAAGGAATTGCTCGCCTAGCGAGCAAGCTATTTTGGGCTTTTACTGGATCTGGCGCTTCGCTGGGGCGAGTGTCATGACGAGGAGTTCGCTAGGCGAAGGAATTGCTCGCCTAGCGAGCAAGCTGGTTTGGGCCTTTTCTTGGATTGGGCCTATTGTGAGCTGGCCTTTTGTTCCATTAGAGTCGGTGCCTTGCAGAATAAGTCGGAATGTCTTGAAAAATGTTTTATAAGATTAGTGGGAAAATTTTGGGGTATGACACACGCATATAGTCTTGTTGACTGGCCTCAGATAGGGTGATTCCTACTTGAATCGTTTTACGATTGCTTAAACAACGTTAAATTATGTATTTTAATTTCTGATTTTTACTTCGAGTCCCTCGGCTTTCTCTTGGGCCTTCTTACAACGAGATTCTTTTATTTTTTTAATTGTCTTTCAAAGCTTATATAATTTAATTATCATGTTGTATCCCCATTCGATAAACTGTACCCCCATTCCCAAATATGTGTAATAAATTTACCGCTTTCATTTACTTTACTGTACTAGTTGATTGTTAACAGAAGATTAAAATCAATCCCTTTAGAAAAGAACAAAAACAAACACTCGATCCAACGTCGAGTCTTTTTTTCCCAAATCAAATCCAAATTGATTGCAAAGTCAAGCACTACCCCCGCCACATCCAAATTATTTTCATAAGTCAACTTCAGACGCTTGATCCAATGTCAAGTCGTCCCCTATTTTCAAAAGCTTTTCACAATAAAAATGGAAGAAACTGATTAAGTTTAGACTTTCTCTGTTTCGGATGTTAGGATACTGCTGTAGAGCTCAATGTTCAAACATTCGTCTTCCATATTAAAATACAATAATTACTAGAATTATGTCATTTCTCTTATAGAAGAAAAAGATTGATTGGGTATCGACCTTCTCTTTCCTAATTATTTGGACACTGCTGTAGAGCTCTCTGTCTGATTAATCGTCTTCCGTTAATGAACTTTGACCTAATTTGTCACACATTTTCATAATAAACTTTTGGATGACAAGAGAGTGATTGGGCTTAGGCCTCTTCCTTTTCGGGCATTCGAGTACTGCAGTAGAGCTCCCTGCTTAGATGTCTGCCTCCGCTTATAATCAACTCAAACTCGTCAAACTTATTTTCCGCCCTCGTGCGACCCCGAAAACATTTTCAGAAAAGAGTATGCAACATCTATTTTGATGTGAAACAAACAAAGACTTCAGCCTCCAAGAGTGAGCAGCAAGTAAAGGTTTAATCGCTCAAATGTGATCCAAGCATCACTCTCTTTAAAAGCAATTCATCCAGTAGTTCTCTTTGGGTAGAACTACGTATGCCTTGAGTTCTTCATAGCACCTGGAGATACGTAGGAGCAGGATTGCGAAATCTTGTCAGGCACATTAATATTAAAAAACCTTAAGTCTTTCCTTTCTTTCTTTCTCTTTCCTCACCTGATAAGTAGAAGATCGCAAACGATATCACGCTAACACTCTAACACGAAACTAACTAAATGGGTCCCATCGAGTACGATGGATGTGAGGGGTGCTAATACCTTCCCCTTGCATAACCGACTCCCGAACCCGATTTGGTTGCGACGACCATTTCTTTTTGATTTTTGTGGGTTTTATCGATATTTCCCCTTTCCCTCTTTGGGAATAAATAAAGTTCGGTGGCGACTCTGTTTTGTTTATATTTTGAGCGTTCCTTACGCTCAGGTATTTTTCGCGCCGCGACAGCTGGCGACTCTGCTGGGGAATGAAAGTTCTCCTAAGCAAGTCAACCCTAATTTAGTTTGTTTTGTGTTTGAGTTTTTGCTTTTATCTGTTTGTTTGCTTCTGATTTATTTTATCTATATATGCCTTTATTATCTGTATTTCCAATTACTGTATTATTGATATATGGTATCATTGGAACTTTCTGGACTATTGGCATTTGTGTGAGGAAAGGCTTTATACCCGAGCTATGAGAAAAACTTAAGTTATGATGGTGGTTGTGTAGTATTGACCTGCGAGACATCGGACTCGTTAGGTTGATGTGAGAACCCCACTCAGATGAGATCCCTTGAAAGTATTACTGTCTTACGATTAGTCGTTTTGGCGGTGATACTTTTAACCTCGATCTATGATTCTGAGGACCTTTTGTAGAACCCTGAACCTATGGCTTTTAGGACCGATGGTTGTGTAGTGTTAACCTATGAGACTTAGGACTCGTTGGGTTAATACGAAGACTTCACTCAGAGTAGATCATTTTTGAGGATATTGTTGTCTTACGAGTAGTCGTTTTGACGATAATATTGTCAGGTGTGATCCATGACTCTGGGAACCGTGTCTAGAACCGTGGAGTCGATGGTTGTGTAGTATTGACCTACGAGACTTAGGACTCGTTGGGTTAATATAAAGACCTAACCTAGAATAGATCCTTCTTAAGATATTATTGTCTTACGATTAGTCGTTCTGACGATAATATTCTTGAATTGGGTCCATGACTCTAGGAACCTTTTAAACCCTAGAGCCTACCTGTTTGGTTTTCCTATTCCTGGAACCTTTCCTCCATGAAGTAATTAATCAGAATGTTCCAATGATCACCTACCCAACTGTACATACATAAACATAAAACATTTCATAATCATAACACATATGACATGTGCATATTTTCAAGGGACCTAAAGACTCTGTTGATTGCAGGCATTCAGAAGACATGGGTGGCAATCAAAAAAGTACTTATTCATTCAAGTTCAGGAATCCAAAGCTAGGATTGATTAAGGGGTTGATCTCAGATGTGAAAAAAATCAGAAGGAACAACTTTTGTGTTGAGTATGGTGACCTGTTGACTATCATGAACACCGAGGTGGATGCTTGGGCCATTTTCACTTTGGCACAATTCTATGATCCTCCCTTGCGGTGTTTCACATTCCAGGACTTCCAGTTGGCGCCAACATTGGAAGAGTTCTCACATATAGCAAACATTGGTATCAAGGATGAAGTCCCTTACACCGGTCTAGGGGAATTTCCTACACATCAACAAATAGGTTCATCTATACATCTAGATAAAGCGGAAGTGAAGGCTAATCTTGGACCAAAAGGAGGCACTTCGGGATTCACTTTGAAGTTCTTAGTGGGAAAAGCTTCAAATTTCAAAAGTAAAGAAGATTGGGTCGCTTTCAATGTTGTGTTAGCCTTAATACTCTATGGGATTGTCTTGTTCCCGAACATTGATGACTTCGTGGACATGACTGCTATACGCATTTTCTTGCTCAAGAATCCCATTCCCACCTTGCTTGCAGATGTTTATCACTCTATCCATTGGAGAAATGAGAAGAAGGGGGGGATGATCCAGTGTTGCGCTCCTTTACTGTATAAATGGTTCTTATCTCACTTACCAAGCGAAGGGCCTTTTATTCAGAACAAAGATAACCTCAAGTGGTCTCAAAAAATCATGTCTCTCACTGCCAATGACATCACCTGGTACTCTCGTGTTTATGATGATGTGGACATAATCGTCAAATGTGGCAACTTCCATAATGTGCCACTCATAGGAACTCGAGGTTGCATCAATTACAATCCTGAGCTTGCTATGCGGCAACTTGGGTTTCCTATGAATGACAAACCAGAAGACAAGTTGTTAGAAGGTTTCTTGCTAGGAGAAGGAGTGAAGGACTTTGATCTGGTGAAGAGGATAGGTCGTGCCTGGACTAAAGTTCGTAGAGAAGGAAAAAGGGAGCGTGGAAAGAAGAATTGTATAGCTAGAGGTCCATATACAAGTTGGGTCCAAGCCAGAGCTTCTCAAGACAAACTACCATACCCTTATGAGCCTCCAATGCATACAAATCCTCCAGAACCTACTCACGTCACTATGGAGGAAGCTAAAGAGCTCAAAGTTGTCATCCAAAGTTTGGAAAAAGAGAATGAAGAGCTACGGTTGAACCTTCTCCGGATTACTGAAGAAAGGGATAATCATAAGTGGGAGCTTGGGCGGAAGAAAACACAACTTCAAGCAAATGTGGAAAGGACTGATAAGGAGGAATATAAGAGAAAAAGAGTCAAACAGAGGTTAGATCAGGCTGAGAGCTGCTTGAATACCGTCAAAAGCCAACTGAAAGAGGCTGAGAGGGATTGTCGTGAGAAAGAGAAATGGTGGAAGCTCGCCACAAAACAAAAAAAGGAGATAAGAGAGACGCTTGAGGCTGAGATAGCCAACCTCAATGTTTCACTCTTTGAATCAAAAGAAAGGGAAGAACGAGAACGCCGCAGTAAAGAGAGTGTTATGGCTGCTACTCAAGTTACACCTGAAATGTGGAATGGAAAGTGCCAGGAGGCTGAAAATGCTAATGAGTGGGAACGATACTGGAGAGGCCGACATGACTCTTTGCTACAAGAAGGTGAAGATTGGATGAACTCAAGGGAAAATGTGAATGCTAGTTTGGCAGCCTGCGAGGAAACCATCCAGTTTTTACATGAACAAAGAAATGAGTATCGAGACAAGTTTGCCAGTTTGATAGACTTCTGTAATGGCATGGCTACGAATGTGCCTTTGATGCTAAGATGTGCTTTGGAAGACATAGACAATGACAACATCCCTCGTTCAGTGACTGAATTTATTTATCTTTGTGAAGACATGATAAAAAGGTTCAAAGGAGAGTTGGAAGATCTCAACAAACAGAAGCCTGCAGTTTGACCTTTTTTTTTATGTTGTACTTTCCTTTATGTTGGAAAGAATATTTTGTACCCAATCCTTGTACTCTATTTTGAATTGAATGAATGAAGGATTTTGAGTTTCTTTTGTACAAAAAAAGTTTGGTTCCATTCTTGTTTTATTCCCCGTGATCTCTTTGAATGCTTGCTAAGTTACAAGGAATCTAACACGGTTCCCTGAAAATAAAATTGAACATAAGCATAAAAGACATTTTTAAATCCACGTGCATTAACATATGCATCATGCATTTCATTTCTCAAAATAAAACCTCATTTCATTTTTTCCTCGTCTCCAGTAGTTCAAGCTGATTCCTCAACGTGCATACGCTACTCGCTCCAACACAAGAAGAATCATGGATGTAGTTAGAGAAGAACAAGCTGCCTTCAGAGAGGAGATGGACTTTGTCAAAAGTAAGATCGAGCAGATCTTTGAGGCTATACAAGCTCTGGCTAGAAGGGAAGAAGAGGCTCGTGTTGCCGCTGCTGCAAGGAACGATGCTCTAGTTCAAGGGGTTGCTCTTCAGTCCGGACCTTCAGTTCCTATTCCAAATCCCGTTATCTACGGTCTTCCTCCAGGCTTTGTTCCACCGCCTGAAAGAAATCATGTGCCTCCACCTGCGCATACTTCTGGAGTAGCTGATGGAGTCCCTGTGCAAGGACCTCCGATAGTCAATCAAGTAGTCATGCCCTGCACTGATGAAGAGCTCCAGGACGAGTTTGAAATGCAGAATTACAATGGAGCTACTCCAGTGGTCATCCCTACTGCTGCCCAAGATTCTGAGGCTATCTTGATGTGTCGTGCTCTGGCCGAAAAGCTAAGAATCTTGGAAGGACATAACTCAACCCGTTTAAGTGCCTTGGAGATGTGTCTAGTCCCAGACGTGGTGATTCCTCCAAAATTCAAAGCGCCTGAATTTGAAAAATACAAAGGACTCACATGTCCTAACATACATTTGAAAATGTATTGCAGAAAAATGGCTGCCTATGCCAGAGATGATAAGCTCATGATCCATTGCTTTCAGGACAGTCTAACTGGGGCATCTTTGGACTGGTACATGCAGTTGGAATGTAGCAACATCCACACTTGGGATGAGTTGGCTGAAGCATTCGCAAAGCAATACAAATATAATACTGACATGGCACCAAACCGTACTCAGCTTCAGAGTATGGCCCAAAAAGACAATGAATCTTTTAAAGAATACGCACAACGCTGGAGAGAATTGGCTGCAAGGGTGCACCCGCCGCTGGTTGATCGTGAATTGATTGACATTTTCATGGGAACCTTGCAGGGCCAATATTATGAAAGATTGATCAGTAGTGTGTCCACAGGATTTTCTGACATGGTGATCGTGGGAGAAAGAGTAGAAGAAGGACTGAAGAGTGGTAAAATCCAGGGAGGTTCCAGCAGTCAACCAATCTTGAAGAAGCCTTTCAACGGATTCAAGAGGAAGGAGGGTGAGACTAGTGCCATTTCTTCTCAGAGGGGGAGACCACCATACAAAGCTCCCGCTTCTGTGCCTTATTATCAGTACCCTTACGTAGCGGCTACTCAATATCCAACCATGCCTTACCGTCTAATTGCTCCTGTTCCTATTCCAGCTCCGTTACCTCACTATCAAGTTCCTGTTCCTCAATATCAAGCTCCACAACCTCAGTTCCAGGCTCCTCCACCTCAACATCAACAGAGAATTCAACAGAATAATCAACCACATCCAATTCAGCAGCAACGACCAAATCAACAGAGGCCATATCAACAGTACAATAATGTGAATACCACTCCTATCCCAATGACTTACACTCAATTGCTACCGTATCTGATTCAGAATGGGACTGTCGTGCCAAGGGCATTACCTCCAATGCCGAAGCCGCATAAGCCTTGGTATGATGAGAATGCTAGATGTGCCTTTCATGCTAATTCAGAGGGTCATACAACAGAGAATTGCAAAGTGTTCAAGCTCCGGGTCCAAGAGTTGATAGATCAGAAAATATTGTCTTTTGCCGATGTTCCAAACGTGGGGAACAATCCTTTGCCTAAACATGATGGTTCAGGTGTCAATGCTATAGAAAGTTCAACTGATGATGGATTGATAAAGGATGTGTTCAAGTTGAAGACTCTTTTAACATTGGTCCATGCTAGATTGATGGAAGCAGAATTGATGAATGGAGTACATGATAATTGTGTGGTGTGTTCATCCAACCCTGATCAGTGCGGTGAATTCAAAGTCTGTCTTCAACGTTTGATGGATCAGCGGGTTATTCAGTTCACTAGAGCAAAGATTGATGAGGATGTTGCTGTGATTGTGCCTATATTTGATCAAGAGAGGCTTCCCAAGCCTTTTGTGGTCCCTTATTAGAGAAATGTTGACCTAGAGCCAATGAAGAAGATTGAGCCCATGGTTATCCATGTTCCCGCTCCATTCTCATTTGACAGTACCAAAGTCGTGCCTTGGAACTATGAGCCTGTAGTTTATGTGGGTAACAAACCAGTAATCTTGAAAGAGCCAGACGTGACTAACATCGCTGGAGCTAGTGGTGTGACTCGAAGTGGAAGGGTTTTCGCTCCTGAAGTGATCCCAAACAAAGAAAGTGCACCAACAGTTGAACCAACAAAGGGGAAAGAGGTAAATCCTCCAGAAGAAGGAGAAGGCTCATCTAAGAAAGCAGTGACTACTGAAGAGGATAGAGAATTCTTGAAGATTATCAAGAAGAGTGATTACAAGGTCGTAGATCAGCTCAACCAGACTCCTTCAAAAATCTCCATTCTTTCTCTACTTATGAGTTCTGAGGCTCATAGGACTGCTCTATTGAAGTTCTTGAACGAAGCTTATGTGGCAGAAGACATCAGTGTTATTCAGTTTGATAATGTGGTTGCTAATCTCAATGCTAGTAGTTGTTTGATGTTCACTGATGATGATTTACCCCCTAATGGGCGAGAACATAATATGGCGCTTCATATCTCCATTCAGTGTATAGATGTTACTTTGGCTCGAATATTGAAGGGGTGCAAATGAGACCCAGTGCTTTGATAGTTAAAGCTTTTGATGGGTCTAAGCGAACAGTTATTGGGGAGATTGACCTCCCAATCCTGATTGGCCCTCAAACTTTCCGTATTACCTTTCAGGTAATGGATGTTAGGCCTGCCTATAGCTGTCTATTAGGTAGACCTTGGATCCATGCTGCTGGAGCTGTCACCTCGACACTTCACCAGAAGCTGAAGTTTGTTACTTCTGGTAAGCTGGTATCAGTATCCGGAGAGGAAGATATTTTCGTCAGCCATTTGACTTCTTTCAGATACATTGAAGTAGGTGAAGACATTGTTGAAACTCCTCTCCAAGCCCTTGAAGTGGTCAATGTGGTCCAGACTAAGCCGAAACTTATTGAAGAACCCAAGGGGGTCATGACCTCGTGGAAGAGTGTGAAAGCTGCAATTGAAGCTGGTTGCCCTGGAAGTTGGGGCACAGGGATTGAACTACCAGAGAAGAAAGACAAGTGTGGATTAGGATATCAGCCGTCTATTGAACTTTTCAAAGATCAGAATATACATCAGGGGAAGGTTCCTAGCATCCAGAAAATATTCTCCAAAGCTGGTTTCCGAAGTGATGATCAAGTGAATGCTCTTGAAGATGAAGATCTAGATTTGTCCAAGATGGTGTTTTGTGGACCTCCGGATGCTGCTCTCACTAACTGGAAGGCAACAGATGTTCCGGATATAGTTTCTTGTTCAAAGTAATTTACTGTTTTCTAAAACATCCAATGCCATGCCCAAGGCATATGGATAGCTTTGTAGGGCCCATTTTGTGTTAATATTTAAGCCTTATCATCAATACAAAGCACATTTTTTGAGATCCTTGTCTTTCATCTTTTTAATTTTTTTTTTTTTTACAAACAAATAAACAACAAAAAAATGGCATTTTTTTATTTCACATCACTTTCATTTTTCAAAATCTTCCTCTAAAAAGAAAAATCATTTCCATGCAGATCATTAATAACTGGATCCATTGAACACGACAATGCTATAATTCCCTATGACTTCGACCTCCCGATTAACCAAGCTGAAGAGGATGGTAAGGAAGACTACGAACTCCTAGAAGAGTTGACCAGACTTTTGAAACAAGAGGAAAAGATGATTCAGCCTCATCAGGTACCAGTGGATGTGATCAATCTGGGGACTGAGGAGGATAGAAAGGAAGTCAAGGTTGGAACTGCTTTGAAAAAAAATGTGAAGGAGGAACTAGTCAAGCTACTACATGAATATGTGGATGTGTTTGCTTGGTCATATCAGGATATGCCAGGACTCGACACCGACATAGTTGTGCACAAGCTGCCGTTGAAGCTGGAATGCCCGCCCATCAAGCAGAAGTTGAGAAGAACTTGACCAGACATGGCTGTCAAGATCAGAGAAGAGGTCAAGAAGCAGTTTGATGCAGGTTTTCTAGCTGTTGCAACTTATCCGCAGTGGGTTGCTAATATTGTGCCAGTTCCGAAGAAAGATGGAAAAGTTCGAATGTGTGTAGACTACAGAGACCTGAATAGAGCTAGTCCCAAAGATTATTTTCCTTTACCTCACATTGATGTATTGGTAGATAACACAGCTCAGTTCTCTGTATTCTCCTTCATGGACGGATTCTCAGGATATAATCAGATTAAAATGTCTCCCGAAGATATGGATAAAACAACTTTCATTACACCATGGGGCATTTTCTGTTATAAGGTAATGCCTTTCGGCCTGAAAAATGCAGGGGCAACCTATCAAAGGGCCATGGTGACTCTTTTCCATGATATGATACATAAGGAGATTGAAGTCTATGTGGATGACATGATTGCCAAGTCTCAGACAGAAGAGGAGCATGTTATTCATCTAAAGAAGTTGTTTGTAAGATTGAGGAAATACAGACTGCGCTTAAACCCTGCTAAATGCACTTTTGGAGTCAGATCTGGAAAGCTTCTAGGATTCATTGTGAGCCAGAGAGGCATAGAAGTTGATCCTGACAAAGTCAAAGCTATTCAAGAGATGCCAGCACCTCGGACAGAGAAGCAAGTCCGTGGTTTCTTGGGAAGATTGAACTATATTTCCACATTCATCTCGCATCTGACAGCCACTTGCGAGCCAATATTCAAGTTGTTAAGAAAAGATCAAGCCGTTAGGTAGAACGATGATTGCCAGAGTGCATTCGATAAAATCAAACAGTATCTGCAAGAACCGCCAATCTTAGTGCCACCAGTTCCAGGAAGACCTCTCATTATGTATTTGACAGTACTCGATGAATTCATGGGATGTGTACTGGGGCAACATGATGAGACGGGTAGGAAAGAGCATGCTATCTACTACCTGAGCAAGAAGTTTACAGAATGTGAAATCAGGTACTCCACGCTAGAAAAGACTTGTTGTGCATTAGCATGGGCTGCTCGTCGTCTGAGACAGTATATGATTTGTCATACAACAATGTTAATATCCAAGATGGATCCCATCAAGTACATCTTCGAGAAACCTGGATTAACTGGAAGAATCGCTCGCTGGCAAATGTTGTTATCAGAATATGACATTCAGTATGTAACTCAGAAGGCCATTAAGGGTAGTGTGTTATCAGAGTACCTTGCGCACCAGCCAGTGGAGGACTATCAATCGATGAGACTTGACTTCCCAACTGAAGACGTCATGTACATAAGAGACTATGAGATTCCAGGCCCAGAAGAAGGACCCGAACCAGGATCGCGGTGGACGCTCATGTTCGATGGTGCCTCAAATGCATTGGGTAACGGGATTGGGGCTGTTATAACTTCTCCAAAGGATTTTTATCTTCCCTTCACGGCGAGGTTATGTTTCCAATGCACCAATAACATGGCGGAGTATGAAGCATGTATCTTGGGAATTGAAGCAGCTATTGACCTACGAATCAAGATTCTTGAGGTGTATGGAGACTCAGCACTTGTCATCTATCAAATCAAAGGATATTGGGAGACCCGCCATCCCAATTTGATCCCATACCGAGAGCATGTCATGAAGCTAATCCCCTACTTTGATGAGATTAATTTCCATCATATTCCTAGGGAGGAGAATCAGCTAGCCGATGCCTTGGCTACTCTGTCATCTATGTTCAAGGTCAAGTGGGCTAACGAATCACCTGCTATTACAATTCAACGTCTAGACGAGCCAGCACATTGCTTGGTAGTTGAAGCAGAAATAGATGAAAAGCCTTGGTTTTATGACATCAAGTGATATCTTGAGAAGCATGAGTATCCAAATGATGTATCCATCACAGACAAAAAGACCTTAAGAAAGTTATCAGCCAATTTCTTCCTAAGTGGTGGTGTTTTATATAAAAGAAACTTTGATTTAGTTCTGCTCAGGTGCGTGGATAGACACGAAGCCGACCTACTCATCAAAGAAATCCATGAAGGTTCTTTCGGCATTCATGCAAACGGACATGCAATGGCGAAGAAAATCCTTAGAGCTGGTTATTATTGGTTGACAATGGAAACAGATTGTTACCACTATGCCAGAAAATGCCACAAGTGCCAAATTTATGCTGACAAGGTGCACGTGCCACCTACTCCTCTAAATGTTTTATCAGCTCCATGGCCATTCTCAATGTGGGGCATAGACATGATTGGTATGATTGAGCCTAAAGCTGCAAATGGACATCGGTTCATTCTAGTTGCCATTGACTACTTCACTAAGTGGGTAGAAGCAGCTTCTTATGCCAATGTGACAAAGCAAGTCGTCACTCGATTTATCAAGAAAGAGATAATTTGTCGCTACGGAACTCCTAGCAAGATTATCACTGATAATGGATCAAATCTGAATAATAAGATGATGAAGGAGTTGTGCGAGAATTTCAAGATTGAACATCATAACTCGTCACCTTATAGGCTAAAGATGAACGGAGCTGTAGAGGCAGCTAACAAGAATATCAAGAAGATCATTCAGAAGATGGTGAAAACTTATAAAGATTGGCACGAGATGCTACCCTTTACTTTGCACGGATATCGAACAGCTGTTCGCACTTCAACAGGGGCAACCCCTTTCTCACTAGTCTATGGCATGAAGGTTGTGCTACCGATAGAAGTTGAGATCCCCTCATTGAGAGTCTTGATGGAGACAGAATTAGAAGAAGCAGAATGGATTCAAACCAGATTTGACCAGCTCAATCTAATCGAAGAAAAGAGGATGACAGCGTTGTGTCATGGTCAGTTATATCAGAGGAGACTCAAGCGGGCGTTTGACAAGAAGGTCCGACCTCGAGAGTTTAATGTAGGTGAACTAGTTTTGAAAAAGATAATCTCCCTCCAGAAGGATTCACGTGGCAAGTGGATTCCAAACTATGAAGGGTCATTTGTGGTGAAGAAAGCTTTCTCTGGTGGAGCTTTAGTTCTCACGAACATGGACGGAGAAGAGTTGACACACCCCGTCAATTCTGATGCAGTCAGAAAGTATTATGCCTAAGAAAAAGATATGGATAATAAAAGCTCGCTAAGTTGAAAACCCGAACGGGCGACTTAGGCAAAAAATGAGCATCCCGGTGAGTTGAAAACCCGAAAGGGCGGCTCAGGCAAAAATTAGGGACAAACAAAAAAGTTAAGCCCGGTAAGTCGAAAACCCGAAAGGGCGACTTAAGCAAAAAAGGGTAAAATTTCCTGGTGAACTGAAACTCTTAAGAAGCAGTTCGCGCAAAAGTTAGGGAATATCCAAAGGCATAATACTGCAGCGACACAAGTCAACACTGCAACAAAGCTCAGATGGAAGAAAACAGTCCAATTACCATCTCCAAAAGCAAAGTAATAAGGACTAGAGGACATAGGGGAAAGTAGCAAAGTTGTATTTCGATGGAAAATCAGTTAAATTTTGTTGCCATTTACTTGCTTTCTTTCTCTGTAATCTCCTCTTAGAGGGGTTTACATCTTCATGAACCCCATGTATGAGTTATTCTTCTCATCAAATAAAATTTTTCAGTTGAACATTGCTTTACCAATTATTTCTGTTTTTCTGCTTAATGTCGCTTTTTATTTTTGATAAGATAAAAACATTAAAATAGTGGATACGATAAAGCTTTTGAAAACTTTAATTTGTTTTGATTTTGAAAGTATAAAAGGAAATTTTGTTGGTTTACAATAATGCATCCGGTTCACAAGAAGTGGGACATTTCCTAGATCATCGTAATCTAAAGAAAGTTTGAAATGGATTTTCTTCTAGAAGCAACAAGTCCTCATTGAAGCCCGCTTGGCGGAAAAGCAGAAATCAAGATATTTTGCAACAACAAAAATCATCTTCATGGTGACAAAACTATCCAAGAGAAGGCGTTGGGGAATCCGAGCTTGATACCCACAAAATGCATAAACTAATATATTCATGCATTCACATTCATTTTGCATATCATGTACAAAAACAGATCATGCATAAACCTCAGCCGAGTTCAGCAACCTCTCAAGAAAGTTCAGTGTAATCCTCAGCAGAATGAAGATTCAAGGGGTGTTCTCAGGAGTAGAACATTCATTTTCTTCAGTAAGTACTTTCAGAATTTGATCATTGTTAGTGTTGATTCTCAATGCAATTTTATTCCCCAGCAAGGTGATTAATGTTCTCCCATTGGAACTCTGGTGTCAACGGAATTTCTGCTTGGTTTCCCCAGTAGATAACTCCGCACAGATTTTCTCCAACATTGTATTTTCTCCAGCAAAATTTCATGAACTCCCCAGCAAGTCTCTGGGATCTTCTCATTCCCCAAAAGAGTCTTCTGTCAGCCAAGAGCAGCTGAACATGCAGTTATTCCCCAAAGGAAGCATTTTGTTTATTTCCCAGCAATTTGCATCAACCAAGAGCAGTTGAATGCATTAGTTTTAGCCAAGAGCAGCTGAATACTATTTTATTTTCCAGCAGTTTACTTCAACCAAGAGCAGTTGAATGCATTAGTTTCAGCCAAGAGTAGTTGGACACCATTTTATTTTGTGCAGTAGTTTCAGCCAAGAGCAGTTGAACACTATTTTATTTTACAGTTTTTGCTTCAACCAAGAGTCATTGAATGCATCAGTTTCAGCCAAGAGTTGCTAAATATGACATCTTCAGCCAAAAGCAGCTGAATATGATCATTTATTCCCCCAGGAGTGTCTGCCTTCAACGAAGAACGTCTGAAGACGAGTCGTGCATGTTACCTTATGACAAATCCATCCCAGAGACCTAATGTCAATCAAGAGCAACTAAAGGTGATTCTCTCATCCCCAGTCATTTGCATGTCATTTGAGAAATCATGAGCATTTCTCAATTCATTTACATTCATGATTAAGGAATCAAGAGTATTTCTTAATTCAACTGCGTATCATTTGAGAAATCAAGAGTATTTCTCAATTCATTTACAGTCATGGTTAAGGAATCAAGAGTATTTCTTAATTCATCTGCATATAATTTGAGAAATCCAAAGTATTTCTCATTTCATTTACATTTCATGATTAAGGAATAAAGAGTATTTCTTAACTCATCTGCATTCACATGACTAAGAAATCAAGAGTATTTCTTAACTCAGTTGCATATCATATGAGAAATCAAGAGCATTTCTCAATTTCATTTACATTCATGATTAAGAAATCAAAAGTATTTCTTAACTCAACTGCATATCATATGAGAAATCAAGAGTATTTCTCAATTCATTTACATTCATGATTAAGAAATCAAGAGTATTTCTTAACTCATCTACATGTCATCTGAGAAATCAAGAGCATTTCTCAATTCATTCACATTCATGATTAAGGAATCAAGAGTATTTCTTAATTCATTTGCATTTCATCTGAGAAAATCAAGAGAATTTCTCATTTACATTCATGATTAAGGAATCAAGAGTATTTCTTAATTCATATGCATTATCATGATTAAGAAATCAAGAGTATTTCTTAACTCATACATATTTCATTTACATTCATGATTAAGAAAATAAGAGTATTTCTTAACTCATATGCATGTCATATGAGAAATCAAGAGCATTTCTCAATTCATTTTCATTCATGATTAAGGAATCAAGAGTATTTCTTAATTCATATGCATTATCATGATTAAGAAATCAAGAGTATTTCTTAACTCATACATATTTCATTTACATTCATGATTAAGAAAATAAGAGTATTTCTTAACTCATCTGCATGTCATATGAGAAATCAAGAGCATTTCTCAATTCATTTTCATTCATGATTAAGGAATCAAGAGTATTTCTTAACTCATCTGCATAGAATTTAAGAAATCAGGAGCATTTCTCATATCATTTATCATCCGATGATTAAGAGATCAAGAGCATTTCTCAATTCATATGCATTTTCATTCAGCCATATGATGATTAAGAGATCAAGATTTTTTTCTTAATTCATTCATCTCTGAGGAGTCAAGAGTACTTCTTAGCATACATATCATTTGTCATATGATGATTAAGAAATCAAGAGTAATTCTTAATTTATTTTCATTCATTTTTAAGGAGTCAAGAGTACTTCTTAGCATCCATATCATTTGTCATTCATACGGTTGAGAAATCAAGAGTATTTCTCAATTCATTCGCATTCATTTTTAAGGAGTCAAGAGTACTTCTTAACCTTCATTTACATGCATATCACCCGACGATTAGGAAATCAAGAGTATTTCCTAAAATATCCTTGCATTCATTTGCATTACCATCTGCTAATTAAGAAATCCAGAGTATTTCTTAATCCATATGCATTAATCTCTAATCACAAACGTTTATTTCTTTTGTATATAAGGGCAAAATTTGGGTATGTTTGGTATTTAAACTATCTTTTACCATGATGATTTGAAGACAAGAGTTCTTCATATCCTCCGGTTAAAGATGTTTAAATAGGGGCAGCTGTCATACCCTAAATTTTACCCTAAATTTTTTCACTTGCATCATCGTAGCATGCATTGATCCATTTTGTCGTGCACTTCATCAGTCAAAAGCGCTCATTAGGGTTTAGATGAAAAATCAAGAGTTATGGCATTTTATCTGACCTTGATGACGTTCATTCAGTTATTTATTGACTAAGAAATCGAAAGATCTGATTTCTCAATCTCAATGCATCGGTTGTTCCATTGCATCATGTTTTTAGAGGGTCAGAGGGTGACAATCAAGGGTATTACCGTTATCTGAATCTTTGTTAAGCTTTGTTTGTGATTGAGAATCAGAGGTAAATGATCCAAGAGCGACTCATTTGCATCTGATTGTCTGTTCACGGTTATTTAGTCATTAATTCAGTTAATTTACAAGATGTTTGCATTTTTTTACTCGTCACAACATGCATTTTGTTTCACAAAACACTTAAAATATTGCTCGAAATAATTTTTCGGATCTACAGGCAGACCAGTCGAACCATTTCTCAATTGTATGTCGGATTAACGGGCGAAAATTTTCAAAATTAAGCTTGTAGATGCCAGTTATCTTAATCTATGGTTCAGGTAGCTTAATCCGGTGTGCTCATTTTATTTTTTCGACTACTTTTTTCATTCACATTTTTATCCGCCTGAGTCTTTTAACAGGTCGATTTTTATTTTAAAATTTGATCGAAACTTGTATGTTTCCGAGAAGTTTATTTCACGCTGATAATTTTGGTGCATTCAGTTTAATTTTTCAGACATTTTTACACCCGATTTATTTTATTTTATTTTAAATTCTTTTATTATTGTTTTTTTTATCATTAAAATGTTAAGAAAAGATACTTAGAATTAGTTATATTTTCATTTTACTTTTATTTTCTCTTTTTTTATCTTAAAATATTTAAATGTTATTTACTGTAATTTGTTTAATTCATTTTGGTCTTTTAAAATATCCAAGGGCATTTTGGGTTTAAATAAATTGTTAACCCTAAAACACAGTATATATGCTAACTTGTGAATGAAATAAAAGGCTAACAAATCACCAACAACGGCAACCTCATTATATTAACAAAAGAGGAGAGAAACTAAAATCAAGAGAATATTTGTGAACCCGCTTCTCTGCCGAAAACCATAGCCACAAGCGCACTTCTCCGTTCTCCTTCGGTAAGCCATCATCCCCTCTACCTTTTTTTTGTCTATCTATATGTGTGTTATTTTTCATTGTTGCTGTTTTCGTGTGATTTAGATTTATTATGTTAGGATTTTATTTTCTTCATTTAAAAATCAAATGAGCTTATAATTAATACTTATCCAATTTCTATTTGTTTCATTTCTTGGGTTTATAGATTAATTAATATTTTAGTCTGTACCCTATGATACGTTTTGATCCATGCGATTGTGAATATGGTTGGTAACATTTGTTTAAAGACTTGTTATTAGTTGGAGTTTTACAATTTTATTTGTCTTAAAATAAAAAAGAACATGGTGGATTGCATGAAAACACATTGATCAAAGTTTTCTAAGAAAGATTTTAAAGACTCAAATACAAATGCAAGATTGAATCATTATATTTACTAATAAAATGCGTAGAAAGATTTTTTATTTTATTTTATTACTTTTTTAAAATTTTACTTCAGCATTAATTTTTTTTTTATAGTTCTATTAAAATGTAACTATTATTGTAAATGTACTTGTCAGATATTATATATCAGATTATTTTACTTTCTTTTTTAAATAAATAGTTTTTATATGTTGGTTAATTGAGTGTCCACACTATTTTGGATTAATGCATATTGGACCATATGATATTATGTGATTTTGTTGGTAGTTTTGATCTTTGAAAATGGTGCAACAGTATAATATCTCTGCTTGAAACTATTGTTTTGTTGATCGCGTTCCAAATTCGAAGCATAAGTTTGATTTTGCTTCAGAAATTGTTTACACGCATATAGTCTTGTTGACTGGCCTCAGATAGGGTGATTCCTACTTGAATCGTTTTACGATTGCTTAAACAACGTTAAATTATGTATTTTAATTTCTGATTTTTACTTCGAGTCCCTCGGCTTTCTCTTGGGCCTTCTTACAACGAGATTCTTTTATTTTTTTAATTGTCTTTCAAAGCTTATATAATTTAATTATCATGTTGTATCCCCATTCGATAAATTGTACCCCCATTCCCAAATATGTGTAATAAATTTACCGCTTTCATTTACTTTACTGTACTAGTTGATTGTTAACAGAAGATTAAAATCAATCCCTTTAGAAAAGAACAAAAACAAACACTCGATCCAACGTCGAGTCTTTTTTTCCCAAATCAAATCCAAATTGATTGCAAAGTCAAGCACTACCCCCGCCACATCCAAATTATTTTCATAAGTCAACTTCAGACGCTTGATCCAATGTCAAGTCGTCCCCTATTTTCAAAAGCTTTTCACAATAAAAATGGAAGAAACTGATTAAGTTTAGACTTTCTCTGTTTCGGATGTTAGGATACTGCTGTAGAGCTCAATGTTCAAACATTCGTCTTCCATATTAAAATACAATAATTACTAGAATTATGTCATTTCTCTTATAGAAGAAAAAGATTGATTGGGTATCGACCTTCTCTTTCCCGATTATTTGGACATTGCTGTAGAGCTCTTTGTCTGATTAATCGTCTGCCGTTAATGAACTTTGACCTAATTTGTCACACATTTTCATAATAAACTTTTGGATGACAAGAGAGTGATTGGGCTTAAGCCTCTTCCTTTTCGGGCATTCGAGTACTGCAGTAGAGCTCCCTGCTTGGATGCCTGCCTCCGCTTATAATCAACTCAAACTCGTCAAACTTATTTTCCGCCCTCGTGCGACCCCGAAAACATTTTCAGAAAAGAGTATGCAACATCTATTTTGATGTGAAACAAACAAAGACTTCAGCCTCCAAGAGTGAGCAGTAAGTAAAGGTTTAATCGCTCAAATGTGATCCAAGCATCACTCTCTTTAAAAGCAATTCATCCAGTAGTTCTCTTTGGGTAGAACTACGTATGCCTTGAGTTCTTCATAGCACCTGGAGATACGTAGGAGCAGGATTGCGAAATCTTGTCAGGCACATTAATATTAAAAAACCTTAAGTATTTCCTTTCTTTCTTTCTCTTTCCTCACCTGATAAGTAGAAGATCGCAAATGATATCACGCTAACACTCTAACACGAAACTAACTAAATGGGTCCCATCGAGTACGATGGATGTGAGGGGTGCTAATACCTTCCCCTTGCATAACCGACTCCCGAACCCGATTTGGTTGCGACGACCATTTCTTTTTGATTTTTGTGGGTTTTATCGATATTTCCCCTTTCCCTCTTTGGGAATAAATAAAGTTCGGTGGCGACTCTGTTTTGTTTATATTTTGAGCGTTCCTTACGCTCAGGTATTTTTCGCGCCGCGACACCTGCATGTAGAATCATATTGCATTGCATCCTCCCAAATCGCGTAGCATTTCCATTTTCATGGAGCATTACGCCATTGAAAAATTCAAACATACGCATGTAAGCATAAAACATTCTCGGTATCCCAAGTGACAAGCCAGAAGTTTGTTTCTAGTGCTCAGACTGAAGGTTGTTCATGACTTATTATCCCCAGCAGGGATCGTTGGCCCACGTGCCGCCTCAATTATCATTTTCCTTTTTTCTGCCGATGCTGACAGGCATGAAAATTTTCCGGTATCCAGACCGAAGTGGCATTCAGGCCAGTTTTCCGATATTCAGATCGAAGAAGTTTCCGACATTCAGGTCGATGCAACTTGTGGCATTCAAGCCAGTTTTTCCGATATTCAGATCGAAGAAGTTTCCGACAATCAGGTCGATGCAACTTGTGGCATTCAGGCCAGTTTCCGGTATCCAGACCGAAGTGGCATTCAGGCCAGTTTCCGATTTTCAGATCGAAGAAGTTTCTGACGATCAGGTCGAAGTACATGTGGCATTCAGGCCAGTTTCCGATTTTCAGATCGAAGAAGTTTCCGACGATCAAGTCGAAGTACTTGTGGCATTCAGGCCAGTTTTCCGATTTCCAGATCGAAGTGGTGTTCAGACCAGATTTCCGGTGATCAGACCAACATTGATACTCTCATATTCCGATGCTTAGTGTTCAGACTAATGTGCGGCGTTCAGGCCATGGGTATTCCTGTGTTACCATTTATTTGGTTATCTAGGCCAACTTTCTGTTTTGGTACTCAGGCCGATTTTCACCGTACCAGACGGATTCTTCTCTTGAGATTGCTTCTTTGCCGATTCTGACAGGCATTGTTAATTATTTTCCCAGCGGAGTGCAAATTGTTCGTCTGTTCTTGGTATTCAATCACTCTTCACCCTAATCATCAGAAAGCCGAGGCTATTCATATCGACAGATTCACAGTGGATTGAATAGGGACAGCTGTAACATCTCAAAATTTGCCCTCCTTTTCTTTCAAAAAAAAAAAAATCACGCATCCATGCATATCATAACATCTCAAAATTTGCCCTCCTTTTCTTTCAAAAAAAAATATATAAAAAAATCACGCATCCATGCATATCATATCACATTATGACATAGGAATTCAGGATCAAAATCCGGGTCTTCTTTGTATTTAACCATCTCCCACTATGATCATATGAAGAGTGTCCTGCTTCATATTCTCTAGTTGAAGATACTTAAATAGGGGCAACTGTCATACCCCGATTTTGGCCCTGAATTTTTATTTTATTTTTTTCATCAATCAGTCATTTGCATTCCTCCTCATGACCATTTCACGTTTAAACTCTTCACTCCATATTGAAAGATCTTTTATTCATGTTACAATCATTTCATTCATGCATGATTAAAATAATTTTCCACATGTCTTCTGTCCAACTATGCCTTTGATGGCCTTAGGGGCAACGTCGGGAAGTGCAACATCTAAGACATGAGAAATTTTACCAACTAGTGGTCTCAAGGACGGTGAAAGAAGCACGCGAGTTTAATATGACTAAGAATGATGATTTTGTTGGGCTGGGAGAAAATGGACAATTTGGGATATACATCAATTCACGGAGAGTTACCCAAGTTTGATTTAAAAAGGAATAAAACCTTATCGGTTTACTCGGCCGCATCAAATAGACCTTGGGAAACCATATTTAGTGGGTCATCACATGTCTAAACTCTACTTTCTAGTTGCTGCATGTGGGCATGACAATTAATGGTGACTATTTGTATGCTTATAGTTTAAGCAGTACGAGAATGGACAACCAATGTACCGGAGAGGACTCCACGCTCTAAAATTTTGTTTTGCCAGTTGCTTAAAGTTATATATGTTCTTTGGTATCTCTTGGATGAAAATTTTGACAATAACAAATGTGGTTTACGTGAGTGTGTTTCAAAAAGGTTTAAGCTTGCATTGTAACAATTTTGGTAGGATTGTGATACTGTGAATGAGTCTAGATAAGTATTTGGAAATGATATGCAATGTACAGTCCATGTAACAGTACTGCGAATTCCGATTTACTCTATTCATCAATTGTTTTCTACATTCTTTACAAAAAAATAAAATAAAGAAAGAAGACTGTTGCTCAGACGGAACCATTTCAACCAGAGATTTGATTCGAGAAATTCCGGTGGTGAACCATCCACTTCTCTCTGTTGTGTTTGGGCTTAGAGAAACAGCCTTTGCTTCACATAGCAGCTGGAGTTGCAGAAAAGCTCATCGAAGAACAGCGTAATCGTCAATATGAGAAAGAAGCTTCTCATCTCATGCTCCTCCCTCCGCTCAATTCTCAACGTCACTCCCAAATGCGATCACTTGTCCATTGAGGTTTGTGATTCTGTTGGATCATCAAAGTTTCAGTGGCGTGGATGGTCACATGCTGCTGCTTGTATTCCTTCAGAAACTTCAGATATCCGCTGGAAGAGAGGACAGAGGGTTCTGAAACATGAACGGAGAGCTATGGTATCCATCAGAGAACGCTGGAAAACTCCCTGCAATAAAACATACCCAGAAAGAAGTTGGTGGCAGTTATTATGTTATTCGGGAAATCATTCAGGAACTAGAATACAAATCCAAAATGAAACCTGTAAACAACATTGGTGAGATACCAGTGGCAAAGCTATTTGATGAAAGTAAACTTAAAACCGCTGAATCTATTAGTGTTTCACCTGGTGATATTAAGACTGTCAAAGATGGTCCAATCCAAGGTCGTGTTCAACCGGTCCGTGTACATGTTACCCTTGCACCTGAGTTTCTTGAAGGAAAGGGAGGTCCACAGATTTCCTCTTGTAAGGCAAGGTTGTGTAATGAATTTGAAGTCATCTCCACACCAGATGATCATTGCACCACATCTGCCAGGCCAAGTCATGTTGAAGGAAACAAACTTGAAGAAGCCGATGATTTATCACCAATCCAAGAATGAAAAGTCCAGGTCAATGAATTCAACAATCAACACCATAACAGATTAAAACAGAAGAGTTGAAGTCCATTAAGACCATCACAATACTGCTGCCAACAAAAAGCCAATAGCCTCATCTGAACCAAAACCATCCACCTCCTAATTCTTTGAAAAGGGATAAAAAGGTGAGGTTTGTTGACGTAGACCAAAGCCAGAAACATCCTTCCCCGGTGAAGACGAATCTTCCTGTTCCTACTACCTGCAGTTTGAAGAGCGACAAACACAGTTTCAATTGATCAAAAGATTAGGGAACATCTAAGGCAATCTGCACCTACCATGGCTGCGTTTACGAAGGCGAGGGTTGCAGTTGCTAAGATTTTCCGGATAATTGATCACAAGCTTGAAATTTGACAGTTGAGCTTTCACGTTTATTAATCCTCTCACAAGCCACCCAAAACCAAGTTCAGACCAATACCCCAAAGTTTCACTACAGTAAGAAATTTGAATTACTCAAAGCTGTAAAAATCCAAAAATTCCCAAATTGGAATTAAGACAAAAATGAAGAAGAAAGCTTGAGCTCAGATTACCTGTTCCAAAATCTATCATCAAATAGGACAAGCTCGATTCTGAGCACGAAAAGCGCTTCTGGAAATTTCCCCTTTTGAGCTCCATCATACCAATTGAAACCCTAACTACAGAAATATAAAAGGAGAAGAGAATCAGGAATTGGGGACAAAAAAAAGGAGAAGGAGGCGGAATTGAAACTTCAAAGCAAAATTAAAATCCTAATCCTAAAATACAAGAAAACCAGCGTTTGAAGAGAGGAAGGGATAAGAAAGCATTACCTGAGCTCGCAGTCACCGTCGAAGGTTAGCCGTCCTGTCCAATTTTCTTTTGGGAACCATGGATTTGTCTTGTCGCGCTTTGTGCTTTGTTTGAGAGACGATGTTTGAGCGGTTTTGTGAGAGAGACGAGAGTTTGAGGACACGCGATTGAAAGAGGGTTTGGTGTGAGTGAAATTGAGAGAGACGCGACTGTTGAGTCATGAGCGACGCAGTGTGAGAGAGACGGAAGCGGCTACGTTGAGAGAGAGAGATTTCTTTGAGCTTGAGAGAGTTTATGAGATTGTGAGAGACGCAGTGTGAGAGAGAGACGGAAGTGTCTATTGCTTCGTTTTCCTTATTTTTTTTTTTTAATTTATTTTAAACGGAATAAGCCTTTTTGAAACTATTAAAAAAATTTGTTTAAACTTCCTAAACTTTAGTTAATAAACGTTTACACATTTTTAATTCATATTCTGTTGAAGAACCCAACAGCCAGGCGGCTGGATTTTAATTTTTGGTTCCTCCATCATTTATTAGGGTAGTCCAACAGATTTCTTTTTTATTAGTTTTTTTTATTTTAGTTCTATTTTTTAATTTATCTTGGTTTATATATCTAAATTAGCATTGTAAATAACAACTAGTCATGAGTGGTCTGGTGGAGAGGGGTGGTTTCTATGGTCTTTAGTGTAGTGGGTTCGATACCCGTATTGAGCATTTTATTTCTTTCAGCATTTGCATTTTATTTTCTTTTAGCATTTTATTTTATGTTTATGTTTTTATTATACTCATGGTTGATCTGCTTTCTTTTAATTTCATCATTCATTCAAAACCATTTTTAAACTATAAAAATCATATTTTTCTCGATTTAATATCGAGCCCATTTTCCACACCTTTGTAAGTCGATTGCTTTTTAAGCATCGCCATCAACCTCACATAGCTTACTCTTGGGCTTTCTTACAATGAGCCGGTTCTCTTGCACTTACACTCATATTTCGCATCATTTGTTGTTTGGGCCTGATCTAATTATTTCATGATTTTGAATCCCCATTTGACAAAATGTACCCCACTTCCCCAATGTGTATATAATGTTGTATTGTTTTATTTCTCTATTTGTTTTAGACACTAACCCAAGAGTAAAATCCACCATTTCTGAATAAAATACAAAAATATGACTCGATCCAACGTCGAGTATTTTCTCAATAAACAAATCAATTCATTTCGCCCTCCTATTCTATTCCTTTTCTTTCAAACTTTCATCAAATGCTTGATTCAACGTCAAGCCATTTTCTCTAATAAAAACTCAAAAAATATTAATTCATAGTCAAGACTTTTTCAATAAAGATGGAAGTGGAACGTGGTGTATACCACGCACTCCTGAGACTAGGATTCGAGATGTATATCTCGCCAATCCTAGCTCTCGCCATCATCCAATTTACCCACTTTGTTTTCTCAAACACTCATTCAAATCTTTCTCAAACGTCCATCAATACTTGATCTAGGTCAAGTCATTTTCACAACAAAACTCAAAATACCTAATTCTTATTTAACACTTTTTCAATAAAGGTGGAAATGGAACATGGTGTATACCATGCACTCCTGAGACTAGGATTCGAGATGTATATCTCGTCAATCTTAGCTCTCGCCATCGTCTAAAATTGTCAATGCGGTTTCTTCAAACCCTTTCTCAATCAAACCTAAAAATACTTAATCTCTATTAAATACTTTTGCAAATAAAGATGGAAATGGAACATGGTGTATACCATGCACTCCTGAGACTAGGATTCGAGATGTATATCTCGCCAATCCTAGTTCTCGCCATCACTCAAAGCACATCCAACCAATCAAACTCTTTTTCTCGCCGCCGTGCGACCAATCAAAAACCTTTTAAAATGAAAGATATATTGTCTTAAGAGATACAAAACAATGTTTCGGCCACGATTGTTGAATAGAGATAAATGACGCTTTTTCGAATGTAGATTTGTAAATCCTAACACCTAAGTACATATTGCATGACAACTCTATGGCAGAATTTCCCCATTTCTTTTAGACCTTCCGTGCGTCTCCGATCTTGTGGCATGTCAATCCATCCTATTGCAAAGAGGTAACTGCCTAAGACTCGATTCAGCGAGCTGCGACACCTACTGCTAGGACGTGAACACATTGCCCACTCTCCTTTGACACAACTAGTGTCCTCCTTTGTAAGTCCATGTTCAGATGGCAATCCCTATGTAGTCGAACTACGGCAACTCTGATTCTCATGTTCAGATGAGATACGTAGGCACAAGATGCGATGTCTTGTCGAGTTTGACTAACTACTAACAACTAATCCTTGTTTGCTTTCGCCCTTGTTGCGATCCTTTCTCTCGCCCTCGTTGCGATCGAGACATTCCCTTTCTCTTGCCCTAGTTGCAATCGAGACCCTTATTCCCGTAGTTGGTTGAACTACATTATGCTCTGATTCTCATTCCAGATGAGATATGTAGGCATAAGACGCGATGTCTTAGCGAGCACACATCTCTTTAACCCATAGGTACCCGAGCTACGAAGACTCTGATTCTCATATTCAGATGAGATACGTATGCAATGGATGCGACATCCGTGCGAGTCATTTTCTTTTGACCCTCTCTTTTAGTAAATAATACATTAGATAAACACACACCCTTTAGACAAGAACAACAAGAGTGGATCCCGTAGAGTACTACGGATGTGTAGGGGTGCTAATACCTTCCCTTCGCATAATCGACTCCCGAACCCAAGATTTGGTTGCGAGACCTTGTCTTTTCCTTTCCTTTTTCAGGTTTACTTCGAGCGTTTCCTTTCCCTCCTTTGGGATAAATAACGCACGGTGGCGACTCTTCTGTCATCTTTTTCTTTCGCCGGTTGTTTTTTTCGCACCCTTGTATTTTTCAGTTTGCGACACCATCAACTATCTTTATGGTTATCCAGTTACGGACAACGTTGGATCAGCTATAAAGCACTCGACTCTACATCTAGGATCCATAGTGGTTTCAGGTCGAAGAGTGGTATACACTATTATCACCATGAGAATAACTTATGACACTTTGCATAACTTTCTATATAGTATTCTCATAGCGGGTCAATCCGGTATAAATATTACTCCTAATATTCATACCTATGTTTAAGACTTGATAACTCTTTATCCATGATCCATGAGATGTGATCATCAATCTACAAACATAATAGTCTTAATGCTTTAATGTTATCCCACTTCACACTAAAGCTCGACTACGGATACTTTAAGAATAGTGCCCTTATGTTTAATGTGTTCTCATGATTAAGTCACACTTAATACATTAAACGGACTATCTATTCCAGGGACTTTATTAATCAACCATAATAAAGAAAATGCCTTTTATTATTAATAAATAATTCGATACAAGTACCAAAAGTATTGGCCTCTAGGGCTTACACTAACAATCTCCCACTAGCACTAGAGCCAATCAGGCATACCCCGTATGCCCATTGATCTAGTATGGCCATCATGCTTCTGCTGCGCAAGAGGCTTTGTCAGTGGGTCAGCTATATTGTCAAGTGTAGGTACTTTACATATTTTCACATCTCCTCTATCTATTATCTCTCGAATGAGATGATAACGCCTAAGTATGTGTTTGGATCGTTGGTGAGATCTAGGCTCCTTAGCTTGTGCGATAGCACCATTGTTATCACAATAGAGACCAATGGGATCCACAACGCTAGGGACTATGCCAAGTTCACTAATGAACTTCCTGATCCAAACAGCTTCCTTTGCTGCACTTGAGGCAGCAATATACTCGGCCTCGGTTGTAGAATCAGCAACTGTATCTTGCTTCGAACTTTTCCAGCTCACAGCGCCACCGTTCAAGCAAAACACATAACCAGATTGCGATCTAAAGTCATCCTTATCTGTCTGGAAGCTAGCATCAGTGTAACCAATTACAGCCAACTCTTCCTGACCTCCATATATCAAGAATGATTCCTTAGTCCTTCTCAAGTACTTAAGGATATTCTTAACAGCTACCCAATGGGCATCACCAGGATCAGATTGGTACCTACTCGTTGCACTTAAAGCATACGAGACATCTGGTCGAGTACATAACATGGCATACATGATAGATCCTATTGCAGATGCATATGGAATCTTATTCATGCGTTCCCTTTCTTCCTTAGTTGAAGGGGATTGTGTTTTTGATAGACACAGGCCATGTTGCATATGTATGAATCCTTTCTTAGAATCATGCATATTAAAGCGTCTCAACACTTTGTCTATGTATGTACTCTGACTTAGGCCAAGCAGTTTTTGTGATCTATCTCTATAGATTCTGATTCCTAATATATAGGCTGCTTCACCTAGGTCCTTCATAGAAAAGCATTTCCCCAACCAAGTCTTTACTTGTTGCAGGGTAGGGACATCGTTTCCAATGAGTAATATGTCATCTACATATAACACCAGGAACACGATCATGCTCCCACTAACCTTCTTGTAGACACAAGGCTCATCTTCGTTCTTGATGAATCCATATTGTTTTACCGTTTCATCAAAACGAAGATTCCAGCTTCTGGAAGCTTGCTTCAATCCATAGATTGATCTTTGTAGCTTACATATCTTATGGGCTTCTTCTGGTATGTCAAATCCTTCAGGCTGTGTCATGTACACATCCTCAAGAAGATTCCCATTAAGGAAAGCAGTTTTGACATCCATCTGCCATATTTCATAATCATGATATGCAGCGATAGCAAGTAAAATCCGAACAGATTTAAGCATTGCAACTGGTGAAAAGGTTTCATCATAGTCAACACCATGAATTTGTTTATATCCTTTTGCAACCAGTCTTGCCTTATAGGTATGTACCTTACCATCCATGTCAGTCTTCTTTTTAAAGACCCACTTGCATCCTATAGGATTAACTCCTACAGGAGGCTCTACCAAGTTCCAAACTTGGTTCGTGTACATGGAATCTATTTCGGATTTCATGGCCTCTAGCCACTTCTCAGACTCGGGACCAGTTATGGCCTCTTGGTAGGTCACAGGCTCATCTTGATCCATGAGTAATACATCACCTTGATCTGTTATGAGATATCCATATCTCTCAGGTAGGTGACGTATCTTGCCTGACCTACGCTGGTCTTGTTCTACTTGAGCGGGTTGCTCTTCCACAACCATTTGTGTTTCCTGCTCTAATTCCTCCATAGGTGTATCGATGCTTTGTGATTCTTGAATTTCTTCAAGCTCTACTTTCCTCCCACTGGTTCCTTTGAAAATAAAATCCTTTTCTAGGAAAACTCCAGTTTGAGCGACAAACACTTTGCCCTCAGAAGGATTGTAGAAGTAATATCCTCTTGTTTCTTTAGGATACCCCACAAATAAGCATTGGTCAGATTTGGGCTCAAGCTTAGTTGAAATTTGTCGTTTCACATAAACTTCACAACCCCAAATCTTCATGTAAGACATATGTGGTCTCTTACCACTCCATATCTCATATGGTGTCTTATCAACCTTTTTGGATGGAACACGGTTAAGTGTGTAAGCTGCGGTCAACAGCGCATGTCCCCAAAAGGAGTTTGGAAGATCGGCTTGACTCATCATGGATCGGACCATGTCCAACAGGGTTCGATTTCTTCTCTCAGACACACCATTCCATTGGGGTGTTCCAGGAGGAGTGAGTTGGGATAAGATCCCACACTCTTTCAGATGGTCATCAAACTTTAGGCTTAAATATTCACCACCTCGATCTGATCGAAGAGCTTTAATATTCTTACCTAGTTGGTTTTGTACTTCATTCTTGAATTCTTTGAACTTTTCAAAGGACTCTGATTTGTGTTTCATTAAATACACATAACCATATCTACTGAAATCATCAGTGAATGTGATGAAGTACTGAAAACCTCCTCTGGCTGATATGTTCAGTGGACCACATACATCAGTATGTATGAGGGCCAAAAGATCATTAGCTCTTTCACCTTTTCCTGTGAATGGAGACTTTGTCATCTTTCCAATTAAACAAGATCTGCATGTCTCATATGATTCATAATCAAAAGAGTCCAACAGTCCATCTTTATGGAGTTTGGAAATGCGTTTCTCATTTACGTGGCCTAATCGACAATGCCAAAGGTAAGTTGGATTTAACTCATTAGGTTTCATCCTTTTAGTATTAATGTTATAAATAGACATTTCAAGATCAATGACATATAGTCCATTGTTCATTTGTGCAGTTGCATAGAATATATCATTCAAATAAATTGAACAACAATTGTTCTTTATTATGAATGAAAAACCGAACTTGTCCAAACAAGAAACGGAAATAATATTCCTGCTAATTGCTGGTACATAATAACAGTTCTCTAACTGAATTATTAAACCACTGGGTAAAGTCAATTCATAAGTTCCTACGGCTAAGGCAGCAACCTTTGCTCCATTACCAACTCGTAGGTCGACTTCACCTTTTGCCAATTTTCTACTTCTTTTTAGTTCTTGCACATTTGTACAAATGTGAGAACCGCATCCAGTATCTAATACCCATGATGCAGAAGTAGATAAATTAATTTCAATAACAAAAATACCTAAAGTTGGAGTCTCTACTCCATTCTTCCTATCTTCCAGGTACTTTGGGCAGTTCCTCTTCCAGTGTGCGGTCTTACCGCAATGGAAGCAGGTGCCTTCCTTTTCTATGCTTCCACTAGGCTTCAAAGCAGCACTAGTGGGTTAGGGTTTGGCAACTTCCTTGCCTTTCCCTTTATCATGTTTGAGGACAATCCTCATGTCTCGGTACCAATCCAGAAAATTTGTCCTAGACAATTTTTCCTTGTCAAGGTTTGATCGCAATATGTTGTTAGAGGTGTTTGTTGTCATGGTAATCTACACAAGGATTAATGAAAATATAAGTATCATTGACATATTTAATTAGGCCTTTAATTAAACATGCTCCCACTATTTTATTCAAAACAAATGACCCTCATCATTTGATTCGGAAAATCCCGTTGGAAGATTTTCTAGTGGGTCGAGATCCATATTTCACTTCGTTCTAAGTCCGCGTAGGCGGATTACACAAAACTAGGTTATTTTAGGTAGGAACTCCTTCCAATTGTATCTCATACAACTCTCGAAAATTTCAGTTGGGTGAATAACTCCTTATTCTAATCCATCATATGGATTATTCCCAACTCTTGCTTCTAAGCATATATATAATCTTATTATAATTTGTTTAGTTAAGTTTGACCCATTGTTTTAACAGTTGGATATTACAATTATCCCATCGCACCTTACTAATATATAGATCATGCACCTCGCGTAGGCGAAACCTACATTATCCATTACTAGTCTTGATGAGTGTTAAAACTTGGAAAGCATAAACTTAATATTTATTTTAAGGGAATTGCAATTTTTCTGATCTCACCGGCTTGTTTATCATATAAACCGTCTCTCACATGCATCAACATACATTCACATGCATCAACATACAAAATGAAACAGTTATGGCCCCTAGCGCAATTGTTCTCCCAAGCCAATGAGAGAACCTAAGCTAACCTACGACGATCTAAGCTTCTCCAAGCAAGATCTTCAAGGTTGTCCTCCTTTGGCACTGACTTCTTTGCTTTCTTCATATCATTACATTACATGAAAGAAACTCGTTTTACATACGAGGGAGTGAGATGAGAAAAGAAGTTACATTTGGGAGATTAAGAGAGAGGCACGACACGCAGGTCGTATTTTAAAAAACCCAAAACAAAACAAAGGAAAACTAAGGCCATAACCGATCACCACAAGACAATAATAAACACTTTATTATTATTATTATTAATTCCTTTAATTAATTAAAATCAAATTAAATTTCGACGACCGATCATCACATTTTAATGAACAATTCATTTAAAATCGATGTCGCTTTTCGTATCAACACTTGACACTTTTAAGGCACTGAGTTAGCCGAACGGGTGAAAATTTCCTTGCGTTAACCGGTTAACCATATGCGTTAATCGGTTAACACTGTTTGAAATCTAAAAAAAAAGTTTTCTGCCTTGCGTTAACCGGTTAACCAAATGCGTTAACCGGTTAACACTGTTTGAAAATGTCTTGGAAAACTGTTTTCCGCCTTGCGTTAACCGGTTAACCAAATGCGTTAACCGGTTAACACTGTTTAAAAACTTAAAAAAATTTAATTTCGCATTGCGTTAACCGGTTAACCATATGCGTTAACCGGTTAACACTGTTCCAAAAAGTGTTTAGAAAGCACAACTCTTGTGCAGTCAAACCCCAATCGCATAACTCTCTGACAACACAACCCTTGTGCCGTCACTAACCCTGATGCACCAATTTCAGACCGTCAAACACATCTCGATTGTTAATTCAATATGATTGATCAACACGTCATTGCTTCACCATATTAATGTCGGATCAAGAAGCAAACGACCATTGATCGCTCAAAGGAAAACAATCATCGAGGGTTTGAATGAACGAAACGAGAACACTATATCATATATAATGTATTTTGCATCAGGATTACATATATCACATATATGTAACTTGATCGATCTCAATTTAACCTTTGATTCATTCTGTCTTTAATCATATTATGACAGAACAAAAACAGTTATCAGATTCATGGTTTCGTAAGTGGCTCTGATACCACTGTTGGAGAATTGCCATCCAAGGCGCAACGGAATTTAAAATTTTCTCCATTTAGTGATCCTTACGAATGGGCATGATCAGTGATAGAATCGTTACCTCTTGTGGCGATTCAAACCTTTGGTGCAGATCTCTGATAATGATCAAAACCTTTTATACAGATCCACGGGGCGATCACGAACGTTGAACGATGACAACGTCTCTACTCAGTCCACACGAACGGATTCCTTCAATCGCAGTGCTAGCTGTTATGAGTGAAGGCTTTGAGTGAGAGAAAGAGGGAAACAAAATTCCAAGTCTCTACTTGAATTTCTGTCTGAGTGGATTGGAGTGACAATGCTTCTATCCAAGGGGTTCTATTTATAGAACCACTTGTGTGGGCTTCAAGCTAAAAAGCCCACTTAAGTGTATTTTGGCCCATATCTTATAATATGCCCAAAATCACTTAAGTATTTGGTACCTTACCATATTTTGTCTCCCACTTAAGTGCACCGTACCTTACGGTGTTCCTTAGTTACTCTATCTCTCATCAATCCGTCCTTTGTGTGTGACCCTATAGGTTTTCGCGGCGTTGGCAATTATATTAAATCACGCATTTAACATAATAAACAGTGAGCGGTATCTAGCAACACATCACTGCTACCCAAGTCACGAAAATATCATGTGATCTGACAAAACCTCCTGTGATAATAATTATGTGTATAATTACCCCTTTGCCCTTATGTCTATATTGAACACAAGGTATAAACCGTGTCACCCTTGTCCAGTTCAATATTGGGCCCATAGACATTTATCCTGTTACGCAGGATTGGCAAATTCCATCTAGGACACTCATGTCCCTCAGCATGCTTCGTGGAGTACCCATCAACTGTCTTTATGGTTATCCAGTTACGGACAACGTTGGATCAGCAATAAAACACTCGACTCTACATCTAGGATCCATAGTGGTTTCAGGTCGAAGAGTGGTATACACTATTATCACCATGAGAATAACTTATGACACTTTGCATAACTTTCTATATAGTATTCTCATAGCGGGTCAATCCGGTATAAATATTACTCTTAATATTCATACCTATGTTTAAGACTTGATAACTCTTTATCCATGATCCATGAGATGTGATCATCAGTCTACAAACATAATAGTCTTAATGCTTTAATGTTATCCCACTTCACACTAAAGCTCGACTACGAATACTTTAAGAATAATGCCCTTATGTTTAATGTGTTCTCATGATTAAGTCACATTTAATACATTAAACAGACTATCTATTCCAGGGACTTTATTAATCAACCATAATAAAGAAAATGCCTTTTATTATTAATAAATAATTCGATACAAGTACCAAAAGTATTGGCCTCTAGGGCTTACACCAACACAAATGACTTTGGTTCCTTCTACAAAGTTGTAGATATTTCAATCATATTAAGTTTGGTCACAAATTTGATACTATTTGGAGCTTTCACGATGAAGTTATGGATTTCAGAAGTTGAGGAAAATTGCTTGTTCAATGATAAGGACCCAAATGGACTTATAATGTATCCTCATGGCACATGCCTTTGCAAGTGGAAATTGACATTTCCCAAAGAAGCAAATTTGAATAAGACATCTCAAATTTAATCATGAAACTTGGATCATCTTCATATCATAAAAAATGAGAAAGTTATGGTTCTTGGAAGTTGACCTCCTATCTAGGGCACAAACAAATTGATCTATAATCGTTTACCATAAAAAATGACTTTCCAAGAAAAATTTGCTATTGATGCCAACATTAAAGTTATTTGGAATGTCATAAAGAGTAACTTTTCTCTTGGAATCATTTTCATATGAAAAATATTGCAGGAGATAGAGTCTAGGGAACCCTAGATTTGACCAAATGACTTTTCTGGTCAACCTTCTTGAACCAACTTGCAAACTTGAAGTTACTTTGCTCTTAGAGACTCATGGAAGATCATATATGCTTATGATGAAGTACAATGAAGTATTCCTTGATGTCTTTGAACAAATGTTGAAGAAACTTGTTGAGGAAGACACACAAGATACCTAGATGAATTAGGGTTTCCTTGACAAACAAGCTTCAAACTCTTGATGAATTTTTGATCAAAATGACAAATAAAGAACATGGGGACCCATATATGATGCTTGGAACCAATGTGAACCTTTGGTTGCTTGATCCTTTGCATTGAGGGTCTCAAACCCTAGTTGTGAGCTTGATGAGGCACAAGTAGATACACACACTACCTACAAAAGAAACAAAGCTACACTAGACATATTTTTGGATATTTTGGTTAGTAAATAAAGAAAATAAAGCATGATAAAATCACAAATGCTTGGTGATCTCTCCCAATACGAACTCAATGAATGATATGTGAGGAGGATACCAAGGTGTGATCCCAATGCCAAAATATGAGATGGCATGAGGGGTCTTAGGGGGTCAAAATTGGAGTCTTACCGTTAGCATTTCAATCTCATTCATTCATTAAACCAATAACTAACCAACAACACTATATTGAAACAAACTTTAACATTACGTTAACAATTATGATTCATTTTGAACACAATAGCTAAAATCATCCATGATACAAACTTGAAAATTAGATCATTTCATTGAATCCAACCAGAGACCAACAACATTACATTGAAACAAAGTTTAACATTAAATTCACTGCTAATTCATTTTGAATGCAATAGCTAATAACATCCATGATACAATAAGGGCAACCATTAACAAAAAGAATTCTTCCTTTCAAATTGTAGCAAATTCTTCAATTTCTCAAACTTCTTTGAGCTTGATTCTTTCCTATATTCTTTTCCAAAATCTTTCCCGAAATTGTTGCCAAATTCTTTAAGATAACCAAGTATTACTTCACAATTATTGAATTCAATATCTGCACCTGTGAACCTTTCCTAATTTCGAGTGTTCAATAACAGTTAGGTGTGGTGGTGCTTGTCTATCGACGATGATACATGAGGAACTGAATCTGAATCCGTCTTCTTGAGCATTTTCATAAGGTTGTCACTTACGCTCACTCGCTTCTGATGATGTTCTCGCTCAGACGCATCCTTCCCGCCCAACATCACCACCACCACCACCCATTCTCCACCTCCATCGCTGCCGCCATCGCCGCCAACACCACCACCGCACCTTCTCTCCCAGAATCCTACAGAGTACAACCTCCAATCAAACCCTGGCCTCACCGCCTCAACCCTAAACTACTATCATCTCTCATTTCCCGCCAACACGACCCTCACCTCTCCCTTCAAATCTTCTACCACGCCCAACACCACCACCGACCTCCCTTCTCCCACAATCCCCAAACCTACCAAGCCATCTTCCTCAAACTCTCCCGATTCCGCTGCTTCCGTGAAATCGAATCCATCCTCACCACCCTCCGCCGTTCGCCCCAGCAATTCATTCATTGCTGCGGCGAGGAACCACTTATAACAGTGATCCGCGGTTATGGACTTGCTGGAAAGCCCTTACGGGCTCTCAAAACTTTCATGAGGATCAAATCGTTTGGGATTCAACCCTCAGTTAGGTCACTCAATGCATTGTTGAATTCTTTGGTTCAGAATAAGCGTTACCGCTTGGCATTTTTGTTGTTTAAGAATTCTAGAGATAGGTTTGGGGTTTTGCCTAATGTGGTTAGTTGTAATATCTTGCTTAAGGCACTTTGTAAAGGGAATGAGGTTGAAGTTGCTGTTAGGGTTTTGGATGAGATGCCTGGGATGGGTTTAGTCCCCAATGTTGTTAGTTATACTACTGTTTTGGGTGGGTATGTTTGGAGGGGTGATATGGATGGTGCTATGAGGGTTTTTCGTGAGATTTTGGATCGAGGGTGGGATCCTGATGTGACTAGCTATACTGTTTTGGTGGATGGGTTTTGTAGGTTAGGGAAATTGGTGGATGCAATTAGGGTAATGGATATTATGGAGGAGAATGGGGTTGAACCCAATGAGGTTACTTATGGTGTTATGATTCAAGCTTATTGCAAGGAGAAGAAATCCGGGGAAGCGGTTAACTTGATTGTGGATATGCTTGAGAAGGATTGTGTCCCGGGCTCGGAGCTGTGTTGTAATGTTGTTGATCTGTTGTGTGAGGAAGGGAATGTTGAAAGAGCTTGTGAGGTGTGGAGGATGGTTTCGAGGAAGGATTGTAGCCTCGACAGTGCTGTCATTGTTAGTACGCTTATACATTGGCTTTACAAGAAGGGGAAGGTGCTGGAGGCAAGGAACGTGTTTGATGAGTTTGGGAAGGAATCGGCTGTGAGTCTCTTGACGTATAATACATTGATTGCTGGATTGTGTGAGGGAGGAAAGCTTTGTGATGCGGCGAAGCTGTGGGATGACATGGTGGAAAAGGGCGTTGCTGCTAATGCTTTTACCTATAACATGTTGATTAAAGGGTTTTGTAAGGATGGAAATGCCAAGGAGGGTATCAGAATTCTGGAGGAGATGTTGGAAAACGGGTGTTTGCCAAACAAATCAACCTACTTAATATTGATTGATGGGCTTTTGCTTTCAGGTGGAATGCAACAAGAAATCAACAAGGTAGTTTCACTGGCCATGTCTACTGGAGTTGATGCTGACTTGTGGAATCATTTTGTAAAATCTATTGTGGGTAATGTAGATTATGGTGCAGCTGAACTTGATAAGATATTATTGGAGAATGCAGTGTAATAATATTCTGAAGGATGCTGTTAATATGATCTTTGGAATGTGATGGCAAAAGAGGCTTGAATCTTTGAAACTCTCTATGCACTTTTGAGGCATTTTTATAGCTGATATATTCACCAGTTAGTGAACTTGAAAGTGTCTGGCAATTGATTAGGAACCACTTTGTCGTTGGATTTCGTTTTTGATATGTGGTCCAATTTTAATGGCTGGCAATTATAGTGTGACCATCAACACCGAGTTTTCTTATTACTAAATTTAATCACCATCCTCTGCATCTGAGGAATGTTGATTGTGCAAATATGGTTACATGGAGCAGCCCGTCACTTGTTCAGTGTGTTTCGACATAATGAGGGCTTGTGGGTTTGGAAGTGGAAAGTAGCATGGAAACATTCGGTTAAATCAGCCGTCTCTTTTTGGTTTCTCAATCTTCCAATGATGTTGTGTGGTATGATTTAGCATAGAAGCCGGTATTAAGATTATTGTGGAAGAGCTTGGCTCAATCTAAGGCCATAGCTTTTTCTTGGCAGTCTTTGCTTATTTCAGAAAAAGATGCTAACATGTTAACCTATGTTAGTATTACTGGCTGTGTATTGTGAAGGCAGCAGGCAGAATTTTCCCTGCAGTTATTTTATCATTGTGTTGTTGTTACTTCTAGAATATGATATGCCGCTGGTAATTGGAGGGAGTGTGTATACCCAATCCAGACACTTTATTTGATTTGTTTATACAGTTCTGTGGATGTTCTAGAATAAGGTCTTTGATTTGGATTGTAGTTTTCAGGTCTATTTAGAAGGCTATTGAGGTACTGCTATGAAAATAAAAGGTGAAACCATGTAGAAATGTGAAAAGGGCTGACTTTTGAAAGAATGTAGAGAGGTATAGTGAAGAAAGGAATTGTGATGGTCTCTTGACAGTGGGAAAGAGAACTAGTAAACTGAGCCGAGTGTGTTACATAATTGGATACTGTGGTACCAATAATATGGTGATGGTCTTTTGTACAGTGCTGTACAAAGATTGAGACAGGTAAAAGAAACTGAATACTACAGTCTTTGGTGTTTATAGGAGAGTCTCATTCCATTTCTGTTGTATGAATAGAAACAATTATACCTAGAAGAATATTGTGTCAACTATACTATGTGTATTGGATCTGAAGGTGGTTCTCGCATGTGTTGTTGGTATTGACTGATAGCAGAATGTTGACTAAAGTGAGAAATGGAGCAAAAGTTGTTGCATCAGTAGCAGTAGTAGGAACTTTTGTATTGATTTTGCCTAGTGGGCTTGTATTGGAACTTTGAAAAATGTTTTCATGTTCTAGTTATATGTAGAAACATTGTTTAAGGCTCTTAATGGATAAATGTTATGGTTATATGAATGATATTTTCTATATTTTTGCACCTTTGATCAATGAACTGTTGTATCCTTTGGATACATCAGTAAGTCCATGTATAATGCAAAAAGGTTCAAGCCAAATGGTTTAAACTGCTCATGTATTTGGCATAGCTGTTTAGGCTATATAGGTTGTGAGGCGCATTTGTGAGTACCATTCACTTCTATTATTTGATTATGAATCATTTGAAATATCTTTTTGGTAAATTCTTAGTACCCATAAATCTAAGTTGGATACGGTACTTTTAGTGTAAATTGTGATAAAATTTTAATTTATTTTAAAATAAAATAAAAAATGATGTGCATTAAATTATAGTATATGATTGGTTGAGGGTATCGGTATCTAATTAAATAGAAGGATATCGGAGTGTTCATCTATCTCTTTTATTTATTTGAAAAGATGACCGAGTTTCATTTCACGTTCGGTCAAATAACGTTAAAAGCACTAGTTTCAAATACATACATAAATGTTAAAAGCACTAGTTTCAAATACACACTAGTTTCAAATACATACATAAATGTTAAAAGCACTAGTTTCAAATACATACATAAATGTTAAAAGCACTAGTTTCAAATACGTACATAAAGATGTTTGTGGACATTTAATATTTTTGTGTACGTTTAATATTTTTGTGATGAGTGTAATGATAAAGTTCTTTTATTTTACTATATATATTTTTTCTATTCTTTTACTTTTATTTATTTATCTTTCCGACTTAACAATTAATAAATCAATGACTTAATTATATTAGGGATCCTTTAAAATATTTAATTGTAATAGATTGGTCATTTAAGATTTTTTTTTACTGCATTCAGTCCTTTAAGTTGCATAAAGTCCACAACGTTGGGTATATTTTATAAATCCGTTTCAAAAATGCACAACGGTCATTAATGGTGTTGATATGGATGTAACGTTGTTGAGATGACTGAAATTGTTGTAAATTAGCCTTTATTTAATCAGACAAAATCCCTTAATTTAAGCAGCATCCCTGAACTAAACCCTAATTTTCCAAACTCAGAAAGGAAACGAGTTATTGCGAACGAAGATGAAGGATTCATAAGGGAGATAAAGGATTAGAGGGAGACGAACTTAGAAGCAAAGCATTGAATGTTGAGGTAAGTATCGTTTTCCTTATAAAAATGTATTTGCCTTATTGAAGTCTAGGATTTTGCATGTGCTCCCTTATAGCTCTTATTGATTTCTACAACGTACAAGTTTTTTGTTAAAGATGGGTGCTTTTTATGTGGATTTTCATCACGGGGGACAATTTTATGATAGGGATACATATGTAGGAAGGATAATGTCAAACTGGAAGTGTGATGGTGATAGATGGACCTATTTTGAAATTTTGGGTGTTGTTAAAGAAATGGGGTATCCTGGGATACTTGAAATGTGGTATGATTTTAGTGGTACATTAAAGGAACTAGTTAATGACTTTGGTGCAATAGAACTTCTAAATTGGTCCAACACTCATGGAAAGGTATACTTATACATAGTCCATCCTATTTATCAATCTGATGTAGTAGACGTAGTCGATATCCAACCTTTACTAAGTTACGTCCAACCCACTGAACAACAGACTAACCAAACTTTCTACATACATATCATATACCCAATCAATGACCAAAACTTATGGAAAGAGACCTCATACTCCAACATACTGCCACCACCGTCGAGCACCAGGGAGGCCTAAAAGAAGAAGGAACAAAGACGTTGATGAGAAGAGAAAAGTTACAACAACTGTTAACAAGAAAGAACTGTTAAATAAATGCTCAGTGTGTGGTAAATTTGGCCACAACAAATCCTCATGCCCAACCACACGAAGACAACCTGCACAATCCTAAACACAACCATCCCAACCTTCACAATCTCAACCCGCATTATCACCAAGAAGAACCAAACGCACAAATTCACAATCTCAACCACAAGCTACCACAAGACTTCAAACTAGCCTATCACCAAGAAGAACTCAAACTCAATCAACACAATCTCAAACACAACCAACAACAAGACTTTTTAACATCTTCTTCAACATGTTGATTTCTGCGTCCTTTTTATCGCATTTTGAACATCTCATTTGTGTGTTGATTTCTATTTGTCCTTCATCATTGCACTCTTTTTCAACCACTCAAAAAAGTTGAAGCCAAAGTTTGAACCTTCGCTCTGTTAACATATAACAATTAACATTATCAATAAACGTACCACACGGTTTTTGTAGCTCCCAAAATTTTTCCTCTCTTCCTCACTGTTCGTATGGCTGCCTTTGCTCCACATGCACACCTTGGTTCAATTTCCCCGTGACTTACACTCGAAATCAAGGAATTACAGTCGGGGCTACGTGAATTTGACAAATTTGTATTGTATGAAGTCATTGTTGGAGAAAGGAGAAGAAGAACTCGGTTGGGAGATGATGACATATTCTAGGGATTTGATGAAAAAGAAACTAATTTTTTTTCCAATTACTTAAAGTAATATTCAAATAAATGTCATCTCAACAATATTAAATCCACATAAGAACCGATATGATATTGACAACTTTGCATTTTTTTGAACGAAATCATTAAAAAAAGACTAAAAGTATAGATGTTATGTCGATTAAAAGATTAACTTGTACAAAAATAAAAGACCAACCTATCACAATTAGTTATATAAAGGACCTAGTGTAATTTTGCCTAAATGAATTCACTCTATATTTAACTTTCCTTAAACAAATTTTTTCTTTTAACTTTCTTTTTCTTCTTTAATTGTGAGACAGTCGTATATCCCCGAGTTGACTCGGTAACAGACAAATGAAATTCCCGTTTTCCATTTCACCAAACCATCCATACGGCTACGCCCATGTCTCCTTGTTCCATAACCAACAACCTCCTCCTTCGCAATCTCTCAATATTCTTCAGAAAATGGACCACAAAAGTGTACACAATCGCCGCATTCGCCTTAATCCTCTTCCTCTCTTACGCTTTCCTCATCCGATCCAATCCCGACTCTACTCTCTCTCCCTCCACCTCCACCTCCCTCCTCATCCCCTTCACCCCTCTCACCAACTTCAAACAAATCGGCGCACGTACGTTCCTTCTTCCCTCTCAAATTTCAACACTCTCACAATTCATTCGTTCATAATTATAGTAATTTTTTGTACAGTTTGTTTGGATGGGTCTGCTCCCGGTTACCATTTCCAAAAGGGATTTGGATCCGGTTCGCGTAATTGGTTGCTTCATCTCGAGGTAGATTTGTTTGTTTGCTTGTTTGTTTATATATAGTGGAATTAGGTTTGTTTAGATGATAATGTTGATATTGTGGTGAGTGTAGGGAGGAGGGTGGTGCAGTTCGATAGCTTCCTGTTCTTATAGGAAAACAACTGCTTTGGGGTCATCTAATTATATGGATTCACCCGTTCTTTTTTCAGGGATGCTAAGCTCTGTTGCTTCTCAAAATCCTGGTTGGTAAAATTACCTATAACATACATACACCCTTTATAATCTCTATGATGTTTTACCAATTTAGGTCTTAGTTATGACCACATCATTGTGTTTTTATGAAAGTAACTTATGGTATGCCTATAAGTTGCTTTCAGCTGATTTTTAGCAGCTTTTCTAGATAACTTAGAGTGTGTTTGGTTCTGCGGTGAAAAATTGATTATGAGTGAATTGATTCTGCAAAATTAATTAGGGCTAAAAGTGATTTATGTTTGAATAAATTATTGCAAATAGGAGTTGGACGGGAAATTTCAGTTTAGAAATCACATTTATACTCAAAAGCTACATATCCTAGCTTCAGGTAGAATCAATTCTGGAAAGTAGAATAAATTTTACTTGAGAGCAACCAAACATGTCAAAATCATTTATGCAGATTCAAAATCAATTTTAAGTGTTTCTTAAGATCTTATAAGATAAGCACTTGATTAAGCTGTATATCCATACATTCCCTAAATAGTAGATTGTTACTCATGTAATTTTGATTGGTCTGGTGAGACATTCGCTATAACCTGGCCAATTATGTTTTGCCTTTCAAGCTCACTGTTACACATCTTGTAAAGAAAGTTTTCAAGAGGAGAGGGCAAAACTAATAATTAGTATTATATGATATCAGTAGCAGTTATTAAATTTGGGCACTTAAGTGTAGAATAAGACCGGAAACTGAATGGTATTCTGGTTATTCTTTGCATTATTATTCTTACTGAACTTATTTGGTATATTAATCACCACTATTTTGTATGGAAACTCCATTGATTAAAAATTAAGAGTTTAAAGTGTTCTTGAACCTCCATGAATAGAAAGGGTAAAATACAAATTGATGTTTGTTTTACATAAATAGTGTATTCTATAGCTTCCGCAAAATTGTCGTGAGTTTGGGGCTGGGGGAACAACATTGTGTTTTGTTTCTGTTTGAGAAGATTCAAAAAATAATCATTGTTATTAAGTGAATTATATCAATTGGTACCGGTTTCTATCACTCACCCTTAGATGTGCATAGTTTGTGTGCTGGAAACTGTGCGTGTGTTAAACACGTGTTGTTACTTAGCTGGATCTGTTAAACTTATTCAGATTTCTTTAACTGGAACAAGGTGAAGATACGCTACTGTGATGGTGCATCCTTTGCTGGTCACCCAGAAAGTGAGGTTAGGGTTGCTTTACCTTTGCAATTTTGAAACTATAGGAGTTTATTTATGGTTCTGTGTTTTGCATATTCAAATAAGAAATTCTTATTACATTTGGGTTTATATTGATGTGAGTTTTTTTTTTAAATAAAAAACAATTATTGTATACAACAGAAAGGAAGTGGGTTGTTCTTCAGAGGACAGATCATATGGGAAACTATTATGAATGAAATCTTATCGATTGGCATGTCAAAAGCAAAGCAGGTTATACATTTACCGTAATCCATCATATCATTTTTTTTCCTGATAATTTTATTACCACTAGTTCTACAAGTACAAAATATATTGCTTCTTAAAATTAATAAAATAATATCTTGCTGTCAGTTTTCTACATAAATTTTATCACTTCCATTATAAAATTTGAAGATTAAAACAACGAGCCTGTTTGGTGTGTATTCCATTTGTTCTGCCCCTGTTAATCTTAGGTGATGCATATTAAAAAGTCTTATTAAGTCATTAATCTTTTTGTAGTCATAATCCAAGAACTTATCTATACTTTTTTTTGTACCTTGAGTTAACATGACAAAGTGTTTCTCTCTTACAATGAGTTAATACTACTTGAGCAAAAAGCTATAATAGTTCCTTCTTTTTATCATCTTCGTATATCAGTTTACAGATTTAGTAGCCAAGAAAACTTGCATGCAGTAGCACAGTTGGTAACGTGATAGTTCAGTTTATGAATTTGAACTAGTGAAATTTCAAGTAAAACAAATTGACTGCACTTTATTACATTTTTTGTCTTCTAAAACTTAATATCATATAGAACTGCTTATGAGTTATGATGTATTTATTGGCCCCTGACCTGTGACCTAAAACTTATTAGCATGTGATGATAGACGAGGCTACTTTTGTAGGCTCTGTTGACAGGATGCTCTGCTGGAGGATTGGCAAGTCTTATACATTGTGATAATTTCAGACATTTACTTCCAAAAGGGGCTACTGTCAAATGTCTCGCGGATGCAGGCTTCTTCCTTGACGAGTAGGTTTTTCTTAAAGCTCTAGATGAGTAGGTTTATCTTAACATATCTTTCCTTTTTTCCTACTATGGTATTTTCTAGCAAAATTTAAACTTAAGTTGCCAAAACTACTTGTATCTTATTACATTATGGGTGATTCTAGAAGCATTTGAGTTTTTTTAACTGCTATTGGGATTTGAAAACCCTTGAATCTAGTGCAATGACTACTGGTTTACACCTGTATGTTGTATTTTAACTTCAATGCATTATGTAACCAAGTAAATTAAGTTAGTACACCCGGGTTACATAAATTTCAGGAAGGATATTCTTGGAAATAGCACAATGAAATCTTTCTATAAGGATGTTGTCCAGCTCCAGGTAATGATGTGTTTGCTTATAGGATTTTATATTTACGGACAGCGGGAGTATCTTTATGAAGTATAAATAAATAAAGACATAATAAAAGGGTTCCACTTATGTAAGTTGTCTAATTTTCACATATCTTGTTGTCAGGGTGTTGCAAAAAGTTTGCACAAAAAGTGCCTTGCTAAAATGGAACCATCTAAGGCAGGTTTTAGTTTCTGAACCTTGTGGCCGCACCTTTTGGTATAGTTTGTAACTGTAAAAGTTGAGTCATATGGTTAAGCTAAGAATAATCTGTTGATTTGTAATGCAGTGTCTATTTTCATCAGAAATTCTGAAAAACATAAAGACTCCTGTTTTTCTTGTTCACCCAGCTTATGATTTTTGGCAGGTAAGCTCCCTCAGGGCACTTGTTTCCTTGTTGTAAAACGTTTTTTTTTTCCTATGACAGACATTTGATGCAAATTATATTGTACTTAGATACACAATATTTTGGTACCTCAAGGATCAGATCCCCATCATCGCTGGAAAAGCTGTAGATTGAACATTCAAAGTTGTGATGCTAACTTGATGGATACACTTAACAGTAAGTAAACACAATTGCTCCCAGATAGTCTTGTAATATCTTATTAAATTTTTTTTAACCATTTTTACATCAACCTTTAACAGAAAATGCCTTTTTAAAAAATAAATTTAGTTTTTGTAACCCCTCTATGTGATTTGATTCAAACATCACAGATGCTGGATTCAACTATGACATAGGATAGTAATGATTGTTGACCTGATAGTGATATCTGAATTTAGGAAATTATCATCTATGGCTTGGATAACTTGGTGATTGTCATTGTTAGGTTTTCGTAGTTCTTTGCTGAGGACTGTGAACGAGTTCCAGCAGCGAAAGGATATTGGAATGTTTATAGATTCCTGCTTTATCCATTGCCAGACTTTGATCGGGGAGACTTGGTATTCACCTAATTCTCCAAAAATAAACAATAAGGTAACCGTTGTTTTGGCTTTTTTTCATATGCGATGGAAATCATATAAAATATTCATGTCATGGCATTGACCGATTTCCACCGATGTACTTGCTTAAAAATAATATAGTTCTATCTCTTCTTTTAGCAAATCCATTTTATTCACTAGAAATTGCAAGGCCAAGATTAGTTATATATTTACTTCATGTGATTGGTGCATTAGAAAAGAAGTGCATTTGAAAAGTACATAACTCCATAAATGCTATGACCTATGTTCGAAATCCCTGTCTGGTTTACATTCTAGTTTTCATACTTCACTGTTATTGTAACTACCCTTTATTGTTGTTACCTCTGGAACAGACAATTGCTGAATCCGTTGCCGATTGGTTTTTTGACCGACAAGCGGTAAAGCTTATTGACTGCCCTTATCCATGTAATCCTACTTGCCATAATTTGGATTTCACCAGAGTATAATAAAGCTAAGTATCCCAATTTTCATTGCCTGTTAATCATGGATCTGCATTTTTCAAAAAATCATGGACAAATATCAACTTGAATCGTCTCCTTCACTCTCCTCTTCATCCGCTCTACCTCCATCTTAATCTTACTACAAGATGGAGAGAGATGCAGAGACAACTGAATGAGGGAATCCAAATTCGACAAAATACTTCTCATTGATTGTGCTGCAAGAGTTGAGTTATTTTTTCTGATATAGCTAAATTTCAATTGCATTTCAAAGATACTCCGGGAGTTGCGCAAGTGGCTGTACGAAATTAGAGTTGTTTGTTTTGTTATTTTTGTTATCTGCAACGACCTGCTGAGAATATTCATTTATGGTGTAATTGGTTGTGACGAGAAAGTGAGAAGAGAGAAAAATGTAAGAGAATGTGAAAAGAGAGAAAGAACTGCTACAATCATGCTTATACTACAGAAACTAAATTTCAAGTTAGATTTCAAAGTCCTTTTAAATTGGTTTCACAATTGGCCTAATGTTCTGTTGTTGTTTGTGAAATTGTTTAAAACAGTTTGAAAACCAATTTTTTTTTTAATATTTTAATTAATTTGATTATATAGAATGATCAAGATTATACAGAAATTATATGTTTAAATTCAATTGAAATAAAATAGTCATCTTGATCATTTAATTAACAAACAATTTTATGTCAGAGGAGTTTATGCTTTTTTGAAATATCCGGCTTCAAATGTTACATTATTGTTCTTGTTTATTTTTTGTCTAAAATTATAAACTATTGTTCATATTTATCACCTTTTTTTTTTTAATTTTGTTTGGGAGTTTTTATAAACTATTGTTTATATTTATTACTAATATATTCTTTTTAAGGTTTTAGTTGGGAGTTTGGAAAGAAAAGGAGATCAAGACTTTGAAATAAAAAGAAGCATAGTTTGTGAAAAGAATAGAAAAATTTATGTAGGAAGATGTTGAAAGATTTATTTTTATTTAAAAATTATAATCCTCTTAAATCGGACAACATAAAATTGTATTGAAGAAAATGTTTGGAGATTTTTGATAAATTGTTATAGTATTTTAAAAATAAAAAATATGTTAATAATAAGTAATATTTTATTATTCTATATAATCTTTTCAAATATTAAAGATTTTTTTTATATTTTTTGAAACTCTGGCTTCCCTTCCATTCAAAACTCTCTTAATACCTTAATTATTGTAGTATTTTTTTTATGGTTCTCAAATTATTCATTACTAAAAAGAATTGTTCTCCGACTATATATGAGCTTCATTTAGTTCCTACTATTCATCAACAACAATCACTCTTTCTTTATGCGACTCAAAGATATAAAAACACAAATTGCAAATAATGAACATGTTATTTGATTATGCACTTTGACCAAGTGTGCATACTATTATATCACTACAAGAATACCATTGAATCGTAGCGTAATGCTCCTCTTGCTTGACTCCTTCGCCCATGCCCATTTTCCGTGGTTATGAGCTATATTAAAAAAATAGCTCGTAAAACCACCGATATGCTTGTCTGATTTGGACATAAACTTGAAAATTTGACTTACAGGTTAAATTTGATCTAGTGCAAATGGTAATATATATTAAACAACCAACAACACTAAGATAATTAATGTTTGACTTATACTATGTTTATGCATCTACCTTTGATCATTGATCCAATGAAAGTTTAAAATGATTCACCAATGGAGTACTCAAAATCTTTGAATTACTTATGTTAAATTTGTCTAACACGTTTTCAAAATATTTTTCTGATAGAGACACAATTTTCTAGCACTCTTATCCTTGTGAATTTCCATCCAAAAAATCTTCTCAACAACACCTAAGTCTTTCATGTAAAACTTCTTTTTCAATAAGATTTTCAGTTCATTTACATCACCTAAATGATTATAAATGATCAACATATCATCCATCTAAAATACCACAAAAATAAAATAACCATCGTTAAGGCTATTAACTGTAACACAACAGATATACTCACACATACTATAGTCAATCTGAAGCACATGTGAATCAAAGCACTTGTATCCACTGCCTGGAGATTATTTTAAACCATACAAAGATCTCTTCAACCTATAAACTAGCCTTGCTTGCCTAGTATAACTGAATTCCTCTTGTTGCTCCATATTAATTCGCTCATCTAGATTTTTATGAAGAAATGTTCTCTTGATATCCATCTGTTCTAAATGCTTATCTTGTTTGGCTACCAAAGCTACCATAACCTTGATAAACGGCTACAAAGAAAATATAGTGCTAGTTAGTCCCCTTCTAATGTGGGTACTCCTTACGTACGACATAAGCCTTTAACTTTTTCATTTTTTTCTTTTACACTTGGTTTTCTAATTTACATTGACTTGCACTCGATAGTTGTTTCCCCTTAAGAAACTGAACAAGCTCTCATGTATGGTTTTTCTTCAAGGACTTCATTTCCTCCATCTTAACACCCATCCACTTATCTTTCTTCTTGATAGATACAACATCTAAAAAGGTGTACAAATCTCTAGAACTAGTAATAAATGCAAAAGCTACAAAGTCTTCATACCCATGTCTTTCTTGTGGCATGATACAACAGAGCATTCTATCACGTACAAGAGAATAATCATGTGCTCCACTTGAATCTTCAAGCCAATGATGAATTTTAGTATTAGATTTTGGTTTGTCTTATGATTCAGGTACTACCCAGACATTGCTTACTAGTAATGGACCAATGCCCCCCCCCTGAATCACCTCATTATTGGAAGTTTCCCTTTCAAATGCTGACACATTGTTACAACTGTGCTTTGTCATACCCCAAAATTTACCGTACCCTTCACAATGTTCACCTAGGTCATTAACCCTAACCATGTACATGTCTTCATGGTCAGTCATATCATTTGCATAAGTATTTTTCAACACAAGAGGACATGTATCTTGGATTCAAAGTATTGTTACTTGTATTTGGTGAAAACTAGTATTTTCTAGCAGCTTGCGGTTGTCCAGTCAACTAAAACCCTAATTGGGGGTACTCTTGGTTCTTGTGTGTGTGCTTGGTACTGAGGATTCATCTGTGACTTTTTGGTGAAGCAAAACCATAATTTGGGGTTTCACTTGCTTGTGGACACTCATAACCCTAATTTTACTTGATTCACTATCATTCATTTGTGCATGACCCATTTGCTTGGTCAAGCTTCATTCAAGCCCAATGGTTCTTGGTTCACTATGAAGTTTCATTGGTTGGATCAAGTTCATTTCAAGCCTTTACATACCCATCTATTGCTTAATGACATTTTTTGGTCCAAAGCCCATTCTCATGGCACCCCAACTCCCACTTGTCCCATTCATGTTCATTTCATCTAGTCATTGCTAGCCCTTGTTTTGTTCATTCATGGTTGTCCATAGGTCCATCAATCCCTTATTCAAGTTGCATTGCCCATATATTAGTCCTTGATTCATTAGCCATTGGTCATTGGTTATTGGTTATGAGTCATTCAAGTCCACTTCATTCCCATTCATTTTATTCTCCATGTCATGATGATTGGTCCATTAATCTTTGGTTCACTCAAATCATGATATTCATTCATTTCATTGCCCACTCAAGTTTGTTAAGTCCTTAGGTCTTACACTTGGTTCATTGGATTTCCATTTAATCAAGTCATTTCACCTCCATTAGTCCATTCCCATTCAATGTCATTCAATTCAATTCATTCAATCCATACAATCCATTTTATACAATTCAATACCAATTCAAATTCAATATCATACATTCAATATCCTTTCCATTCATTCATAAACCAAATGTTCATTTCAATACAATCATATCAAATTATCCATACCTAGAAAAGGATTAAAAAAACCATTTTCCTACCTAAGTTGACTTTTGGTCAACTGTTGACTTTTGGTCAATTGTTGACTTTTTGGTCAACTGTTGACTTATTGGTCACCCATTTGACCAAAGTCAACTAACCCCATTTTACATCATAAAACCTAAATTCTTGGTTTATTCTTTCTTGATTCACCATTCAAATCCATGTTTGCTTGCTTCTAGCATGGTTTCTTCATTTACAAGTCACCATGTTCATGCCATCCTACAAAATGGAAACCAACCAAGGCATTGTTACAAATCCAAACATGTTCATGACCATTAGCCTACATTACAACCTAAAAATTTCCTAGCATGCCAATCATAACATACAATGCAAAAATCCAAACATTTCCAAGCATACATGAATACGCACATGACTAAAGGCATAACCTAAACCTAGCATGCTACATCTCCAAACAAGTGACATAACAATGCACCATACATGACCAAACCAAACCAAGGCAATAAAAGGAAATCATGAACAAAAAACCTAACATACAAACATCTATGCTATCAGACCTATTACAACCTTGTTCCAAGCCCATTGAAGCTCAATGCAACAAGCCATGGCTATCCTACTACAACACCACACAAAACCTGCAGAAACAAGCATCATAGCAGACCTAACATGTTATCATAACATGTAACAGATCAAGCTGCACATTTCCAATCATCATGCTAAGCATAAAAATTTCACAACAGGCTGTAGCAACCAACAATTATGCGCCATACGTTGCAGCCAGTCCACGCATATGCACATCAATAATGTTGCAGCCCTGTCATCAAGCATTTCACCCCGCATATGCACATAGCAGACCTAACATCATATTAATGATGCAAACATTTACAAGAAATGCAACCATTCACATGCACCCAATTGCAATGATCATACAAACAAAGTTGTCATTCATAAGCCCTCAGTAAAACATCAGTTGTCGCCAACATATCCAAACCTAACATTCTACATCAAGCATAATAGATCAAAGCATCATTCATCAAGGTTGCAACAGTAAATACAATCAAGAGCAATGCAACATGGCAAGTAGTTCAATCATCACAAAGCATCATGACAGCAAAATTGTTATCATACAAGGTATCATAATAACTTCACAAAAGTCCATTAACACAACATATCAATAACAACCAATGCAAGCAATTCAACAATGCATAGCATGCCAGTCACACATTCAACGACAAATAAATGAGCAGCAACAAGTCATGAGATCACAATCCATTGATTCAAACCAGATATGCATTTTAACCATAACTGAACAAACTAATTGAACCCAAACTAACATTGTCACATCATCACAAAACTGAATCAATCAATCATTGACAACTAACCAATTATACCTCGATATCCAAAATTGAAAACATAAAATTATAACCAATTTGGCCTCGATTTCAACAATAATAGTTCAACTGAATCCTAACTGATCCTCACCGATCCCAAAGCCTAACAAACTATATAATCACCCTCTCTCCTCAATCATTGGAACACGATTCATTTCATATCTTAGATTCAATACATTCACTCTTCATCCTCTCCAAAAACCACAAATTATGAACTCACCCATCTCCTTAAAAACTCATATTCATTCCTCTTCAACATCACAACTTCATCATCTTCAACCCCTCAACTCAGAGCACTTAAGCTCTCTCTGATTCAATCCCTCTCTCAAAACCACTCAAGCGCACGAATTCAGCAACAAGCGTTAAAAAGAAGAGGAGAAGAAGACATTAAAAACAAGGAGGAGAAAGAAAGATTCAGAAAACGTTACCTCAGCTCCGGTTCCAGTCATCTTCTCCGGCGAAGGTAAAGTTCCATTCTATCGTATTTCACTTCGTTCTTGATACCAGAATGTATTGAGGAGGGAGGAATCAATGGATATTGTTAAGCCAAATAACTTGCACGGAATTCATCAATTCGTTTTAGTGATCCCCCTTATCTCAGCATGATAATGTCTCTTTCTTCAATTGTGTCCACATCACCAACTATTAAAGCAACAACCTCAGAAACAGTTGGTTGGTTGTACACTCTTCAAGTTGTGGACATTTCCTTGATTAAGTCTTTGTCTTGCCATTCGAAACTATTGGCATGTGTGTTATGAGTGTACACCATATCAGATAGATTTTGTACGATGAAGAGATCGATGTTGTTTTTATTCCTTAAATCCAAATAATAAGTCAGAATAAATGTAAATAAGGTTTCTAGTTTGATCACTCATTATGGAACGAAAGGAAGAATAAATTAAACCGACATTATTTTAAGCTGACATGGATATGGTACGATGAGAATGGGAACATCTTTCATGCAATTTATTGTATTATATTATTAGACAGGCATGGAAATGGCAACATTGGTCATGTAATTATATAGTCACAATATAAAATGCAGCATAGGTCCAGCAATTCCAACATAGGTCATGAATTATACTAAGTTCATGCAAATTCAAATTTAAAGATTAAAAAACAATAATTTCGAAAGCGATATAATTGTTATATAAGTACAGTGGCATCAACTATAATTGATAAATATGAGGGGAACTGCAATAAAAGCTTGTGGACCACATTATCAGCAAGAGAATAAGAACATGGTTCGTGTACCCGACGTGTTGTTATTGTAGGTATTATCTTCCATATGCTAATGGTAGATTTTGAAGACTGTAACAGCAATGAACAAAGAACATAAGAATAATTTCAATATAACATATAAAACGAATATTCGTAGATGTCAAACATCCATGGCAATGTTAAAAAGCTATATAACATAGTACTATGTATAACATGAATATTCACAGATGCAATAGATTAAAAGAAAGGAAGATTGAGATATGTAGAATTCAAATAGTTTTACAAAATATTATTGAATGAAGAAGGTGGAAGTCCTTGCTGAAGAAGGAAAGCATGAAACATCATAGGATTTGTTTTGGAGCAATTTGACGAAAACAGAGATCAGTTTGACTTTTACTGTTAAAAAATGACAAAAGTCAACGTGTTAAATACAGTATGCACAAAATAGTTTATTAACTGAATGAATATTTAATCCGTGTAAAATTGAATATTTTAAAGATTTGGAAACTACAGTTACATTTGAAAGGAACGAAGGGAATTATATTTGAAATAGAACTAAGGTATTTAACGAAAAGCTTTATCTCTGCAGGGAATTAGGTACAAAGGAATAAGAATTTCTCAAAAGGATTATGCTTTTAATGAAGCCACAAAAAGCTTATTTATGGCATTACCTAAGTCAAATTTATGATATCTGGAAGTACTTTTATTCTGGATAATGGATTTGATAGGACAGTAACATGTAGGTTCAAAACATATACTAATGTACTTCATAGCTGTTGTCTTTAGCAGGTTTTTAGAAATATTGCACTGGTATAAATTAAACACCTAGGTAACCTTAGTATAAAAACTTGTTTACTCCAGTAGTAAACAATAAATAAATACCTACTGCAACTTATGTATCATATTTTCACAATGATAATTGTGTCATTAAAGTCCAGGTTGGAAATCGTCCAAAATTTATGAAGAATTTCAATCAATTTTAATGAATAAGATTATTATCACCCACACAATGATAATAAAAGAAAAGAATCATGGAGAAAGAAAAAAAGTAAAGAACAATGAAGAAGAAGAATAATTAAATTCTGCAGAATTTCTCTCTACCCAAAAATTGTAAAAAAAACTTCTTATTTACTTTGCAACTGCAAAATACTGTGAATACAATGTTATTAATGCCCTGTTCACTTCATTACAAAAATAAGGGTTATTCTCTCTATTTATAGATTTAGGTTAACTTGGATCTCAAGGTAAAGTCCAAAACTATAAAAGCCCAAAATAGCTAACACTACTAAAATAGACCTAAGTCGAAATCCTGTGTGAAGCAACATTCTTCGACAATTCGACACACTAACACAACTCAACACACTATGTGGTTCGACAATTTCTAGCTTCTGTCGAGCAACCTGCTTCGACATAAGGAATCACAATTCAACACACCACCTAATTCATTGTGTCTAAGCTATCTACATTCATCATAACTCTTAATCTTCTGAACACTTCGACCTGCACTCCCTTCGTCATGATGTCTGCAATCTGATTCTCAGTTCTGCAGTATTCCACATTCATCTTCCTATATGCTACCCGTTCTCGAAGATAATGGAACCTCATTTCGATGTGTTTGCTTCGACCGTGTGCTATCAGATTTTTCGCCAGATTGATAACTGACATGCTATCGATCTTCATGGTAATTGCTCCATGACTCTTCGCTGTTATCTCTTCGACCAGATTCACCATCCACGTTGCTTGACATGTACAAAGAGAATCAACTACGTATTCTGCTTCGCACAATGATAATGCCACTACTGGCTCTTTTCTCGAACTTCAAGCAACTGGTGCACCACCTAGCATAAACACATATCCAGCTGTGGACTTTCGATCCTCAACATCACTACACCAACTTGAGTCGGTGTATCCCACTAATTTACATTCTTTTCCTTCATCAGCTGCAGGAAACAAAATGCCATAGTCGAGAGTTCCTTTCAGATACCTTAGTATCCTCTTTGTCCCTGCTAGATGTGATACATTTTCCTTCTGCATGAATCTACTCACCATACCTACATTGTATGCTAAGTCAGGCCTTGTGTGACAAAGGTATCGAAGTGACCCAATAAGTCTTCTATATTGGGTTGGGTCGACATTATCTTCATCTGAATCTTTCGACAATTGTAATTTGGGCTCAGCTGGAGTCGAAGTTAGGTTGCAATCTTGCATCTCAAATCTCTTGAGTATTTCTCCTGCATACCTTCTTTGGTACATCATCAAACCTCTACCACTCTTATAGAATTCGATGCCAAGGAAGTATGAAATGTGACCTAGATCTGACATTTTGAATTCCTTGTTGAGATCGCCTTTGAAGTCTCCGATCTCCTTCTTCCAGCTACCTGTTATCAGCATGTCATCGACATAGAGGCATAGTATAAGCAATTCCCTCTTGCTTCTTCTTACATATACTCCATGTTCAGATTTGCACTTTACAAATTCCTCCTCCCTTAGAAAACCATATATCTTCTTGTTCCAAGCTCTTGGAGCTTGTTTAAGTCCGTGTAGGGCTTTATGCAGCCTATACACTTTTCTTTCTTCGCAATGTTTCACAAACCTAGATGGTTGTGCAACATAAACTTCTTCTTCTAAGGGGCCATTAAGGAATGCACATTTCACATCCATCTGAACATCTTCCAGTTGTTCATATTTGCTAGACCAACAACCAATTTGATTGTTTCGATCCTAGCAACAGGTGCAAAAACCTCATCGAAGTCGATTCCTTCTTTCTAATCGCCACAAGTCTCGCCTTGTGTCGAGTCACTTATCCTATGAGATTCAACTTCACCTTGTATACCCACTTCACATCGATTGCCTTCTTGTCTTGGGGAAATTCGACAAGTGACCAAGTGTTGTTGACTTCGATTGACTTTAGCTCTTTGTCCATTGCTTTCATCCACTTTGAATCTTTCAATACCTCAGTTGCATTGACAGGTTCGACATCTGCGTAGAAAGCATAATGTACCATCTCACCTTCTTCATTGACCATATCATCTGATGTAATCACACATTCTTGCAACCTTGTAGGCATGTGTCTTGTTCTTTGAGGTCTGCTTGTGCTTACTTCACCTTTGACTTCTTCTTGTTGAACTTCTCTTTCGACTTCACTAGATGGTTCGTCACAAAAGATTCTCACTAAATCTTTCTTGACATTCTCAGTCCAATCCCACTCCTTAAGCTCATCTATGATCACGTCCCTGCTGATCACCACTTGCTTATTCACTGGGTCGAACAACTTGTATCCTCCAGTCGAGTGATATCCTATCAGAATCATCAGACTCGACTTATCATCAAGTTTCTTCTCAACTGATCTGGCACATGTCTATGTGTTATAGATCCAAACACCCTCAGATGACTCAAGCTAGGCTTGACACCAAACCAACATTCTTCTGGCGTGATTCCTTCTAGCTTCTTCGTCAGACATCTGTTCAGAATATATGTCGCAATCGTCACAGCTTCTCCCCATAATTCTTTGGGTAGATGCCTGCCTTTCAACATACTTCTAACCATATTCGTAATGGTTATATTCTTCCTTTCTGCAACTTCATTCTGCTGTAGAGTGTAAGGTGACACCACCTCATGCATAATCCCTTCTTTCACACATAATGATTCAAAATCTTTCGACATATATTCTCCACCATTATCAGTCCTTAAAATCTTGATATTTTGACCGGTCTGTCTTTCGATCATAGATTTAAACTTGGCAAATACCTCGATCACTTCACTTTTCTTCTTGATCAGGCAAGACCATAATTTCGAATGAAATCATCTATGAATGTAACCAAGTATTTGTTACCTCCAATTGAATCCATGTGGAGAGGACCACATATATCAGAGTATATGACTGCAAGAATTGCCTTCGACCTGTTTCCTGCATTCTTACTAAAGTTGTTCTTATGCTGCTTCGCTTGTACGCATTCTTCACACACTTTGTTTAGAATGTTGATTTCTGGTAATCCTGAAACCATATTTCTTCTCTTCAAATATCTGATGTCTTTGAAATTGAGATGCCCAAGTCTATAATGTCATGTCCATTCATCTATGATGGGTGTTGTTTCAAGGCACTTATGCTCCATCACATTTAGTTCAATCTTTAAGGTTCTATTCAGAGACATTGGAGCCTTCAAGATCAACCTTCCATTTAAGTCGAGAACTCTCACCATCTTGTCTTCGATCGACACCTTGTAGTTCTTTTCGACTAACTGCCCTATGTTGAGAAAATTACTCTTCATGCCTGGTATGTATAACACATTTGAAATTACTGACCTCTTTCCATCTTTCCTCATAATCAGAACATCACCAACACCTTCAGCTACTAGAGTGTTGTCATTTGCAAATTTCACCATGTTCTTCATTGAGGGTTTTATGTTGATAAACCAATATTTCCTTCCATACATGTGTGATGAGCATCCTGAGTCCAAGTACCACTGGTCCTTGAATCTCTCTTCATATCTTGTTGTAACCATCAACAACGTCTCTTCTTCTTCATGTTTCGCCAGCTTTGCATAAGTTTCTTGATTCTTCTGCTTTTCTGGACAATCACTAGAATAGTGACCATACTTCTGAAAATTGTAACACTGAATGTGACTCTTGTCTGGCTTTTGGCCACCACCTCTTCCTCTACATGCAACACCACCTCTTTGGTTGCCTTGGTTCCATGGTTTTCTCTGATTCGACCAGTTTCATTCTTGCTGATTTCGACCAGGTTAATTGTTGTAGCCTCCTCTGTCTTTGTTGCCATTCCACCTTCATTTGACTTTTCTTTCTTTTGTTGATTGAGCCTGCAAAGCCATATCACTCTTCGACTTTCCTGCAACTCTTTCAGCCATTCCTTATTCATGAGATTCAAGCATCCTTTGAAGCTCTATCTTTGTTAGTTTTTACAAATCTTTCGACTCTTCTATGGATACTACCACGTGGTCGAATTTTGGAGCCAACGACCTCAAGATCTTTCCAACAACAGATCTTGATGTCAACACTTCTCCACATACCTTCATTTGATTCACCGGTTTCATAACCTTGGTGAAGAAATCAGTTATGCTTTCATTGTCTTCCATCTGAAGTAATTCATACGTTCTTTTGTGAGTTTGTAACCTCACCTTCTTCACGCCTCCAAACGATTTCTCCAGAATTTCCCATGCTTCTTTCGCTGACTCTGCATCACTAACCTTTTCAAAGTTATCTGCATCAACACATTGATGGATTATAAAGAGAGCTTTATAATCTTTCTTCTTCAATTCTTTATGTGCAACATTTTCTTGATCTGTCGCGTCTTCTGCAACTTCTGCAAGTGTTACTACTCCTTCCTTCACAAGATCCCAAAGATCTTGATAATAGAACACAACCTTTATCGGCTTGCACCAATTCTTATAATTGTTATTCTTTAGAATCAGAAGATTTTCTTCCCATGAATCGATTAAATCGGAGCTCCTGATACCAGATGTTGGAAATCCCCCAAAACCTATGGAGAACTTCAATTCATCTCGATGAACAAGATTGTTATCACCCACACAATGACAATAAAAGAAAAGAACCATGGAGAAAGAAAGAAAGTAAAGAACAATGAAGGAGAAGAAGAATTAAATTCTGCAGAGTTTCTCTCTGCCCACAAACTGTGGAAAACTTCTTATTCACTTTGCAACTGCAAAATACTGTGAATACAATGTTATGAATGCCCTATTCACTTTTTTTTTTACAAAAATAAGGATTACTCCCTCTATTTATAGATTTAGGTTAACTTAGACCTTAAGCCAAAGCCCAAATCTATAAAAGCCCAAAACTATAAAAGCCCAAAATAGCTAACACTACTAAAACAGGCCTAAGTCGAAATCCTGTGTGAAGAAATATTCTTCGACACTTCGACACACTAACACAACTCAATACACTATGTGATTTGACACTTCCTTGCTTCTGTCGAGCAACCTGCTTCAACATAAGGAATTACAATTCAACATACAACACCGGTCATTATAGTGCATCAGTTAATTACAATGCAAAGTGTTTCATTTTATCTACACATATCATATATAATAATTAGAACTATCTAAATGCAACATAAAGTAAATGACAAAATGAAATTTCGGTATTATAGGTAGATGAAAAATAAATTATACATAAATGGTTTCATATAAAATAAAATGTATAAGAACTTAAATACACTTGCTTATAACAGAACTTCTACTTAGTTGTTGAATCATGAATGTTGTATGTTGAAATATAAAAGTAAAATTAGTTCATTGGGCTTCACAAATAGCTTCACAATATTTGTTGATAGTAAATGGAAATCTGATGTTTTCAATATGTAAATTACAAGTATGGATTATGAGCAAGGAAATAATAATTGGTAGTGTAGAAGTGATTATAATGGAAAATGTAGTTGATAGGCCTAACAGAGATTGGACATAGTACCCTGACGAAGGATTTGATGCAACTTTTAAAATAATCATAATTATTAAATGGAACCTAGCAGATGTGGAACTGATATTTTATGGGACCTGTATTATGGAACTGAGATTTTATGGAACCTAGCATATGCGGAACTGAGATTTTATGGAACCTGTATTTGTGGAACTGAGATTTTATGGAACCTAGCAGATGCAGAACTGTAAGTAATTTAGAAGAACAATGTGAATAAGGCATATGGAACATGTGGTTTATAACAAATACTTAAACATATAGATCAAGAAAACATGAAATATTTAGGTCTTCCTACATATATATCATTGGATGGTTCAGGAGATAATATGATGGTGGAGGACATAATTGTATCAAACTGATATTGCAAAAGTATAAAAGATAAATCAAGAAGACATGCAGTATTTAGCTTTTTGACAACATAAATCATGTTTGTCAAAGCGCATGGAAATTTAATTACAAATCAAGTAGAACTCTTAAATAGTGGGTATCTAAGGTTGCATATAAAAAGCATTCAAAACAGTCATATGGATATTAAGACTTGGTAGGTTTTAAATGCAAAAAGTGTCCATCATTTGGATTTGGAATGCCTTGCACTCATGGCCCTTGTACACTTTGTAACTGATTGTTTTGGAGTCAAAAATTCTGATGGGCCTGAGTACCCATTTGGGTCATCTCCGAAAAACTTCTTTGAAGGAGTATTGTTATAGCTACCATCGGGGCTCCAATTCTGTACAGCTAGGGGTGTGCATGGTTCAAAACCCAAAACAAATTGAATCAAATATATGGATTAGTTTGGTTTTTTAAAACCACTTTGACAAACCGGTTTATCTTTTTAAAATCGGTTTTATTTGGATCGGTTTGGTTGATAACCGGTTTGCACTAATTTTTTTTTTGTTTGGATCAATTTTAAAATCAAAATTTCCTCAAATTTAGTTTTCATTCCAAAAACTTCTTAACTCTATTCAAATCGTTTTTGAAATCAATCCCTATTCGTTAGTGAAGAAGAATTATATATATATATATATATATATATATATATATATATATATATATATATATATATATATATATATATATATGGGAAATGCTAACGAGTGTCCCTGGGACACTAGTTAAGAGATTAAAAAGGTAAGTTGAACATTTTTAAGAGACTAAAAATATGTGTATTCAATGCATTGAAAATATAAATAGTTAACAATTTAAAGAATCTTGTGTGTATTCAATGATTATATATATATATATATATATATATATATATATATATATATATATATATATATATATATATATATATATATATATATATATATATATATAATATATATATATATATATATATATTATATATATATATATATATATATATATATATATATATATATATATATTAGACAATTACTCAATTTTGATTTTTCAGATTGAAATTTAAAAATATTTTTTTATAGTTTTTTAGTATTTCTTCTTCGCCAACGAATAGGGGTTGATTTCTTATGTATATAATTCTCTTTCATATATACATAATTCTCTTTTGTTTCACCTTCTCAAAATAATGCTTTCTCTTTGTATAATATTTTCTAATTACCATTTTCAAAACTCCATCCATCTTCACTTTCATTTTACAAAAGTGGAAGAGATTTTTTTAAAATAAACATGAGTCTAATGAATAAATTAATTTATGGAAAGAGGTTAGTAATCATATAATTTCAAACTACAAAAAGTACTTACTATATTATTATGAATGTGGGAGGCGAGACTAAACACATCATTTTGAGACAATGAATTTAAACACAAAGCTCTATTCAAAAAATGTAATTAATGTGTATTTTTTTATCTTATGATAGAAAAAAAATTATGACTTTTTTTATTAAATATACATTATTTTAATTGTCATTTATGAACCAAAAATAGAGAAAAAGAAAAACACATTATGTTTGAAAAATGGACTAACCATTCATATATTGGTTCTAAAAAGTGGATATTGATTTTTTGTGATTTTAATAAAATGGATCTGGGATAGTTTTTAAACCAAATAATGTGGATTTTTAAAATTGGTGCACCATATTTTTAAAAGTGGTTCGTATGTACATCAGAAGTAGAAGCGGTAGTCTAAAAAATACAATTTAACATTGTAAGGAATTGTTATAAGATGTGACTAATGGTATGAAAAGGGATGTTGAATTACATTCTGTTTGATTAGAAGACTGAGTTAGGGCTTTTGTGATATGGATGTCTTCTTTTGGAACAATTACTTTGGGCTTTATATTTGGAGAGTGGATTAAGGGTAAGTTTGTAGTTTCCGAAAGGAATAACCAAGTGTTAAACATTAGTATTAAAGTAAAGTTATAATCCCATGATAAATAATACTGAAATAAATACATTGGAATCATACAAATTGGTATATAGTAGTAAATAAAAAAATGAATAATAGCATACATGAGATAGAGCGATTGCATCAGCAAGCATTTGTCGAACTTTCGGATCTTGGGTAAGCTTGACGACAGACGCTTGTTTGTAGTATGGTTGGAACTTGACACGAAAAGCAAAATGTTTTTCTAGAGGATTGTCAAGGTGTATCGGATATATCAACAGATGATCCTTGTTGGTCTATATTAAGATTTGGAGAATAGAATAACATTGATGAAAATATAAATGTGAATTGTATGATTAGGAAATTCCATCAGAAGCATGAAGTTGATATACATGGAAACTGATGTGAATGGTATGTAGTAGATACAATTACATTTTACTTGTAGGGAAGCTTTGAACACAATATTTGATTACACTTATTAAAAGGCAAACATGATTGATGAATGATATAAACGATCCGATAACAGTTTGTTATGCGATGCATTTATGGTGATTAAAAATAACATCGATTCAGACGATATTAAACTTGTTTCTTATGCATATAAGTATGAGTTATTGTTTGTAGTTTCTGATATCATAATATGTATATTTCAAATATGATGTCAGGATGTAGATCACCATTGAAATGGAAGAATATATTTGATAAAGAACGTTAAAGCTTAGTTGGCATAAGAATATATTTGATAAAGAACATATATTTGAAAGGTACTGGGCATAAATGACATAAACATATATATTAAGTTTTATAAAATACCAAAGAAGCATGTTAGTAACCAAAGTTAAAATTCATACTTGATGGTTGAATAGTGTATGGGAGCCATAATATTACATATAAAGTGAAAATATTGTATTAAAGTGTGAGTTAGACATACATACCTGCTTCCTAATTTCTCTTACAATGTTGTTTTTATGTTCAACCTCTATTTCTATTTTAAACCTAATATAAAAGTATTATAATCCAAAATTAGAGATGAATGCATAATAGGGTGGACAAAAAATAGTAATGATTACTTGGTGATTGGGGGAGACTTGTTATCCGAGCAGTCGCATTGGAAGGGTTCACCATGAGATTTGTTTGTCTTGTTACAGGTTGGACAAACATCACAATACCAGCCAAAACGATTAGCTTTGAACCGTTTAGTCATGCCAATAGTATTGCAAAAAGTTTCATATTTTTAATTATTTGTAGTCATTAGGCAAGATACAACAAAGGTAATGTATAAATAAAGTAAGGAAGAATAATGAATGAGAAAAAAAACTGACATCCTTAAGAAAAATCATATCCCCAATTATTTTTACATCTCGAATAAAGGAGAATGATATGTCTTCAAAAGTCCCTTGTGATGCAGAGTTTAGTGACAGTGTTTGCGAAGCAACCGCGTATGGCTTCTGGTCTTCAAATTTGAGGGGTAATGAAAGAAAAAAAAGTACGCATTGAAAGACTATACAAAAAGGAATGATTAGAGAAATTTAATAAAGGATGTGTATGCCAAAAGCATACTTTGATTTGAATTCCAGACTTGGGGATGGTCATAGTTGAGAAGTAATTTCGAATCATTCTAAGCATTTGAGAGATTGAGCTTCCCAGTGGCTGCAAGAATGTAAAGTAACATGTCAAATAGTAAAGTAAAACACGAGGACAAGCCATATGCGAAATGTCTAATAACATAATATACATCTACACCAAGCATGAGTGAGTATCACAACTATGGCGACATTCTCTTTTGTGTAGGCCATAAATTAGTTTGTGTGCGTCTCCTAAAGTGTAACATCTAGTTCAACACCACTAAAGAAAGATAAAACTAACATACATGACAATAGGATATGACGTGAATGCAATAATGGTAGATTATGTAGCATTCTAAGTATGGTGTAACAAACCATTCATCGGACATTGTAACATTGATGCAAGCCTTTTTCCTAGTTCCTCCAGCCTGAGACCTCACTACTTGGTGAAGAACACCAATGACATCTGCTTACCATAATATGTCCAAGTCATAATTTGTTGGTGACTGAAACTTAATATTAGAAGGAATTCGATAAAACTGTTTACCGTATAAGTGATCAACTTGAAAGTCTCCATTCAAGAAATCTCCAAATGGTTTGAAATTGAATTTGTGAAGTGGTCTGTCAGGCATGTCAATGGTTGTGATTGCAGTAAAACCATTAAAAAAAATCTTGAAATTGTTGTCACATACTTTCAACGGTAGGTTATTAATTTGAGACTCTCCATTATAAACGATGTAGGTGTGATGCTTCTTTAATGTCTTGATCCGCGCATCTAGTTTACGGTTATGAGTTACAACATGGATTTTGTGACCCTAAATAGAGGAAAAAATAATACCAGTATGTTTATGTTTGTAACAGAAATGAAAAAAGAGCTCAAAAAAGATACAGACATGTGCATCCTATATAATAGCTTCAACATGTTGTTGTTCGTTGTGTTCCTTCACTATCCATAGGTCGATACACCTATAGCAATCTTCCAAAAAAAATGGTCAGGCCTTAAGTCAGTGATAAGAATAGGTGTCTAGACATGATTTTCAGTAGATCTGATCTCGAAAACACTAAGCATGATTAACGAATTTATACACATCATGGAAAAATATAATGGTAAAGGAAATAAATATTAGCATGGATCTCAAACCAGGGGAAAACACACCAAATCAAACTAAACACGACAAATCAACTATATAAAATACCAGAGTCCAACATATATATTGGTTAAAACATGTCACAGAGAAAATGAAAACATGGAAAAATATGGAAGAAAAAAACCATATAATGTATTTGGTACTATGAAGAGGTTTAAACATGAAACCAGGGTCAAACACATCAAAATGAAAACGTTAAAAACAATTAAAAGAGTAAATAAAAACTTGGAAAGTAAATAGGAAATAACTTGAAACGGATCTTCATAGTAGAATAATCTCATCCGTCACAACAAAAAACAACCAACAATTATCATGTATGAAAACAAAAGAAAAAAATGTTAAAAACAACAAACATATGGAATAAAATCGTGGAAAAACATCCGAAAAATAGGAAACATATGAACTGACATTTACAAATATGCGTCGATATCTGACCTGGATGAGAGAAAACGGGTGAAGGTTCAAGGTTTTCGGATAAAGGAAACGTGAACATGGAAGTGAAACACAAAAGAATGAATATGAAAGTACAAATTCTTGAAAAATGGAATAGGCTTTACCCTGATAAAAGTGTAAAGTGTACCGTGTAAGTATAAATTGTTTAAAAATGGGATATGTGCTTTGTTTCTTTCAGCACATGGCTATTTAGAATGCTTGCATTGGTGGGAGAATTTGAATTAGTAGTTTACCAAAAAGGGCATAATTTAGCCTAATTAAATATGTGTTTGAAGGGTAGATTTGGTAGTGCTTATGCATGTTATAGTCTTAGTTAGATAGTTGATGGCTCGGAAGTAAGTTACAAATATCTCGGATCAAAAATCGTCTAGCGAAACCCGCTATAAAAAAGCTCGAATATGCGTATTAAAGGAAATAATATGATACTGATTCAAAAATATATAAATAACAACTAATCACAACTAGTTGAATGCTAAGTAATATGAAAAAGTCTACCTCCAATGATAATTCACACAAAAATACAAGTGAGGCAATTTGTCGAACACTTAGTGTGCGATCAATAATGTTTGGAATCATATATGGTACCGTTGTTCTATAAATCAAATCACAACAAAATGGTTTATGATCTACATAACAACACCAATTTCAAAATATGTTCAAAATTATGATCCAAACATAATTGATCAAACGATCAATGCAATCGATAATTTATGAACCGAAAATAAAAGATATATATATATAAAAGATATATATATATATATATATATATATATATATATATATATATATATATATATATATATATATATATATATATATATATATATATATATATATATATATATATATGAGAGAGAGTACACAAGGATTTGTTTAGGCAGTTCCCTAATCGACCTCGTTATAGGTATGTCTGCCCTCAATTCAAACTAGAATTGAGATAGTGTAAATTATCTTACTTTGCAAAAAGTATGAATACAAGATAGATGTAGCAATCTAAGCCTACAAATCCAAGGCTTGATGTTTATTCTATCATCCACTCTTCCCTTGATCAAACTAGATCAAGTAACCAATAATGCAGTTTCAATTCACAGTCTCACACTACTTCTTTGAACGAAACCCCTTGTTCTTCAAAGATTTCACTCGGTCGAATTAATTCTAAATGTGCACTTGTTGAAACCCAATATTTACCAATGTGATCTACTGTCCAATGTGATCCACTGTCCAACGCTACTCCCTTGCCAAGAACCTCCCGTTCTTTAAAGACTTCACTCGGTAGGATTCGAATTGCGTAATCTTATCCAAAACCTTCAAACCCTAAAGATCTTGAAGGAAAAAACCACCTTGGTTTTGTGATTTGAAATCCTCAAAGTTCTCAACCTAATATCACGGTACAATCAACCTAATTTGACGTTATCAACCCTAATCTAGCTGGAACCCAATCAAAAAATGATTATGTGTAGTTTGATTGTGTGTATGCATAGAAGAAAGATTGAAGATGATGTGAATGCATTGAAATCCCGATTTCATATAGGTTTTACTCACTAGAAACCTTACTTGTCAATGATTCATGTATGAAGTATTTATATGCATGTATGTTTGGAGGCAAAAAGGAATGCAAAAGATTTGAAATAATTGTGAAATTTTGTAATTTTTCGTCGCATAGGTCGACCTGTGAAAGTCATGTGCCGACCTGTTTGACGCATAAGTCGACCTGTATAAGGTCATGCGCTTCCTATGTGTCGACCTGAAGAGGCGGAACATGAGTTAGAACCTACAAGATTTAATAATGCAACATGAGTGTTGACCTATGGAGTGGATGTGTCGACCTATAATAGAAAAAAATTCTATAGGTCGACCTGTAGACGTATGTGTCGACCTATGATCCAATTTTTCACAAAAAATATTTTTCATGCATTTTTTTATGCATGAGACATTTTCCAAGTTATTTACAAATGCTTTTATGCTTCCTAATGCTAAGATGCACATAGAGAATTATAGGATACCGTTCAATATACATTAACGCTAAAGTATCATAGTTTTGACATCATGCAAAATACATCTAACAGAAGGTGCATTCATATACTCCCCCTTTTTGATGATGGCACAACTTAAGACAATGCGTTTTAAATGAAAGGGTACCCATGAATAAATGCATCCATATATTCTTCTCCCCCTTTGACAACATTAAAAAGAAACAAAACAGTCTATGAGAAGTATCTTAAATCACGCATAACATGTGGTTACATATGTGGACACACTGTAACACCTCAAAATTTGCCCTCCTCTCTTGGGACTAGCATTAACATATTTGCATTTCATTTTAAGACATTAGGCATTTCATATTGCATAACATGTGGTTACATAGTGCAAGCTATCTTCCCAAGTCTTGATCAGAAGATGAGGGAGTCAGAAAATGCAAGCCTAGGGTTGTACTGATTGATCATGGGCCATCTGAGGATTGAGCTGTGAATTAGGGTTTTGTGACTCCCAAGGGTATTGGTCTTCATGTTGATTGAATCGATACATCATCATCACCATGGTTGGATGTCATCAGGAGATTGAAGAAGATTCCTTGAGATTAGGGTTTTGACCACTGGTCAATCCTAATCAGTTGTATTGGGCCAATCAGGGTTTAATCAGGAGATGGTGTTTGAGATGGAGATGAGGATCATTTTGTGATTATATGGTGATTATTGAGGCTAGGGTGTCACCCTTGAGCCATTTCAGTTGAAGATTGGGGCTCAGATTGATCAATGCATTGCCAAATTCATCTATCAGATGAAAAGTCAACTGTGGTCAACTGTACATGATCTGGTGGATTTGGAGGTGGAAATGAGTTAGACACACTTCATTCATGTTGGAACAAGTGTTGTATGACATCTCAAAGCTTAAGAATGAAGAAAATCAAGTCAGGACAAAAACTGCCAAAAATAGCAAGTGACTGGTAGCTGAAGTTTCCAAAAATGGAAAGTTTTTGACCTCAAAAACAGAAGTCCAAGGAAGCTTCAAATGAAAAATTGTTCAACATGACAGATGTAGATCTTGTTCTCACCTTTCCAAAAAGTCCAAGAACTTGAAAATCCAATGTATGGTTGGGGAGATATGGCTCAGTGAATTTCAGAAAAGATCCGTAATCAGGAGGCCATAACTACCACATACTTTGTCCAAATTGCAAGTTCTTTATATGCACAAACTCCATTTGACATGTACTTTGAGGGTGCATCATTGGATTTTCCCAAAAATGGCCAAGGCAAAAAGTCACTTTTCAACTGGACAGCTGAATTGGACCAGGGGCAAAATTGTCCAACTCTCAAAATAATTGGAATTTTTGAATGGGACTTTTTCCAACACCTCAGGAATGGCATTTGGAGTGTGTTTGAATATTCATTTCATGCATAGGCCTTTTAAATTGAGATTTGGCTTGAAGAATGAAAGTGCATAAATTGGACATTTTGCATACACATAGTGAATTTGAGAATGGAGCAACCAATGGACATGAAACAAGTTTCTACAGTTCACATGTGATATTTAGAAGGTGTATGTGCTGTCAAAACAGGTGGCACTAGCTGTCATGGTGAAATTACAATTTTGCCCCCACTTTGAAAATAATCATTTACACTAACTATGCATTTGGATGATTAAACTTGATTAAGCTACAATTAAGCATCCATATATAATCAAAATCATCTCCTAATCATAACTAACTCTCACAATTACCAAGAACAGATCTAGAAACCTCTCATTCTCTCCATTTTGCTCAAGAACACAAGCATCTTCAATCTCAAATTTCATCATCAATCTTCAACCAAATCTGAAAATTCTTTTTGCTTTGGCTTTGTATCATCATTATCTTGGACTGTTTTGGTAGTTTGAGGAGAAAGAAGCTTTGATTCTCGACTGTGATAGGAAGCTTCATTCATGGTGATTCCAAATTGCAAGCATTAGGAACCGCCACGATCAAACCTGGACGCATCAAGCCACTTCCTCAAGCTCATATCGCATCTGTTTGGAGTTGGAACACGCGAATTCCACCTGTTTCGTTGCTGCCACAACAGGTATGTCCAGATTTCGACCATCACAATTCTCTCAATGTTTGCGTGCGTTCTATAGTGCATTGCTCATAGATCACGGTGATAGTTTTGGTTTTGAGAATAGTGAACCGTAGCATGAGATATCGTGAATTGAAAGTTTGATCCAAAACCCTAGGTTGCTTGATTCGTGTAATAGAAGAACAATTAGGGCAAAATAGTGTGATATTCATGTTGTGCTTGATGAGACGAATCCAACGACTATAACCATGCCAATTTCTGTTAATGTTTGATGTTCATCATGATTTTCGGTTTTCTGGAATTTTTCGTGTGAAAACGATGACACAAAGGCTGTTTGATCCAAGAAATGATTTGAAAATTCGAAAACAGTGTTTCCCGCCGGCGCTTCTTTATGCCACTGAGTTTTGACTAATTATTTAAAAATTGTTTAACATCTTTAAAAATTCATTAAAAATAGTAAAAAAATCAAAAAAATCTGGAAATTTTTTCTATGGTTTTGTTGACTTGTGTAGGATTTTTTTGACCTATTGGTCAAGGTTGTGCTTGGCAAATATTTTATTTGGCATAGGCTTTTCTAATGTATGTCACATTTTGATACATTTTGGCAATTTGATCATGAAATACTCATATCATAAAATAAATGGCTGAAAATTTTTGTGGTGGTTTTTGACTCATTGAGGATTATTTATATGTAAATTTCATGAATTTTTGATACCTGGTTAGAGAGCAGAAATTCTGGAACTTAGGTGTGACAATTTGTGTCACACCTCTTGATGTCACCTTGTTGAATTTAATTGGATGACCTATGCATGTTAGAATTGAATGAAATTTGGCATGGTGAGTTGTTGATATGTTAGGATGTTGTATGAATTTTTGTAGAATTTTTCACTGCCTTTTCTAATTGATCATGATTTTTCATTTCTGGTTGTTGAAATTGCAAGCTCATGTGATACATGTTGGTAGATTGATTGGGAAATCCTCATATTGTATTGTATGGCCATGAAATTTGATATGCATGAACTAGACACATTGTGTGACCTCCCTGTTTTGGTCTCATCCATTTCTTTTTTGTTTTCAATGAGATATGAATTTTTGAATTGGATGTATGCATTGATGGTGTGAATTGAAGCATGTAATTGTGTCTGTTTTTGTGGATTTTCATTGACATGGTTTCATTTGCCCAATTAAGCTCAAATTTGACATGGTAGACCTTGATTGACCCCTGTTTAGGTGTAATTAATTTGAGAATTTTTGGATGTGTTTTGGTATGGATTTGAATGCAATAATTCTGTTTGCATGTTTGGTGCTTCATTTGACCTCATTTGCTTTGTTTTGTGCATGAATTGAACATGATGGATGATATAAACATGAGACCAATGATGTTTGCTTGTGTTTGATGATAATTTGATGTTGGATGATGAATACCTTGCTGTTTTGAGTTTTTTCTTGCTTTTGGACCCTAGGCTTGGCCTAGTGGTCTAGTTGCTAATATTTGCTTGATTTTTCAGGATCAAAAAAGCAATGTACATGGAGAATGATACAAGTTGATTTTAATTGATGTTGTGGATGTTTGTACACTAACATAACATTGTTTTGTAGGTGTTGGAGCTTGGGCTTAAGCCTTGAGCTTGCTTTGTGTTATATTGTTTAAACTGTTTGATTGTTTGCTGTATAGTTTGTCTAATTGAGTACTGACTGAGTTTGATTGTTTCCAGGTACTTTAGTTGCTCAGTTCCTTGTGAACTATTGCTTTGCTTTGCTTTGCATAAGCAACTTGCATTGAGGTAGGTCCTCTTGACTTCATGTAGTCTGGAGACCCGGCTGTTACCGGGCCGGGCAAATAAATGTCTGAAGTCCTCCTTAAGAGGCAATGATTGTGGTTGTTTATTTTTAAGCCCAAGCAGGTGAAAGTCCTTTAAATAAGGCAATTGATGGAAGGTAGGGACAAGCAACCTGTCCCCCACTATTCAGTGAGTCTTCTCCTTGCTCCCATTACATGGTTGTAGCATTGAGATCAAAAGCCCAAGATCTTGTGCAGTGCACATTGTGTCAGAGTCATCGAGTATAGAAGGGTTCCCCTATTCTGGACCCATGCTCATTTGTCAGCTCTCCCTGGTTAGGGATAAGAGCTGTGAGGTCTGATCCTCACTTCATCCTTTCATCTGCTTCACCTTAGCCTCGTAATGGCAAGGTTAAGAGCAAACACAGCCCGTACAGACGACTTGCTTAGGCAGTCAAACCTGATTGATTGAGCCCCTTGTTTGGTTATAGCGTGTGCTCTGTGAATATCTGATTGACATGCTTGTTTGAGATGCCTGTTCTCATTTGATGTATGATATGATTGTATGCTTGTGTGCTAGCTTCTTTCCTGGTTAGGTTAGTTTGCTTATGCAAGTAGGATAGAAAACCGAACTTAGGGTTAACGATGCATGACAACATTAGGCTCGAGTCTCAGCTCCCTAGTTGTGTGTCTTTCCCCGGTTTCTGGTTAGCAATTTAGTCCCTTTCAGGGGAACTACATCGCCCTGATCCTCGTGCCAGACGAGGTATGTAGGCAGGTGGTCGTGCGAGACCACTCCGGGCAACCTTTTTCTTTTTTTGCGTGTGTTTACTTGTTATCTGATTGTGTTTTGGCTCGGATGCCGACGTAAGCCCAGTGATTGGCAGTCGGGCTCCACGTTTGCCCCTTTGAGTGCGTTTTGGTTCGGATGCCGACGTAATTCCATCCAGTGGTTGTCGGGCTCCATGTTTGCCACCCTTGCATGTTTGTGTTGTTTTGTGTTGTTTGGCGTGCGTAAGCCGAACTACAGTGGCTCTGATTCTTGTTCCAGACAAGATATGTAGGCATAAGGTGCGATACCTTATCGAGCCCGTTTCTCCTAACCCTACCTGCGTTCCCCGTGTGTGTGTGTGATGTTTAGCAACCTATTCTTTATTCTAGGACGTGGATCCCTAGGAGTACCTAGGACGTGAGGGGTGCTAATACCTTCCCCTCGCGTAACCGACTCCCGAACCTTTTCTCTCTGGTCGCGAGACCATGTCTTTCTAGGTTTCTCTGAGCGTTTCCTTTCCCTATCTTGGGATAAATAACGTTTAGTGGCGGCTCTGTGTGTTTTTATTTTAGGCTCGCCGGTTGATTTTTCGCAGGATGCGACAGCTGGCGACTCTGCTGGGGACTTGCGATGTAGACCTATGCTGGTCCATCGTCCCTAAGCGAGTCCTTCCTAGCGTTCTAGGATTAGTTTAGGTTGCTTGTTTGTGTTATTTATTGCATTTATTATTCTAACCAGTGTGTATATATTTGCATTAAATGTTTGCATGCATCATACTATCATGTTGTTGCTGTCCTCTGCAGGTGGTTCTGTTGTGTGGGGTGGGTGTTCTGAGTGGGGCTAAAACCCAGGCCCGAGTATACACCTAGGACTAGTGTGGTCTCACGTTGCCTCTTTCATGTTAAGTCAACATGTGCCTGGCGGCGTGATGTGCCACAAGCCGGACGAGGCTCACTTGATAGTGCTCATCTCTGTGGATATTCCGCTTTGTTTGAGTCACTCCATTTGAGTTGTTGACTCTGGTGACCGAGCATTCCCGGATCTTTGGTTTAGACGATTTTAAGAGAGCTACAATGGCACACCCGAAAGGGCAAACCCATTGAGTATCTCCGCCCGATTGTCGAGACCATTATCCGCCTTAGGAGGACTTGATTAGAACTTACCTGTGAGGGGAGGGTTGTTCTGTCAGATGTTTGTTCAGATAGCCTTCAGATGGTGACTTTTGATCTGTGATTCAGAGACATAATTATAAGTCGGATTTATGGTCATTTATTGCCGTGACGCCGGAGTGCTGTCCGTGACTTATCAGTGGGGATCCGTTTATTTCGGATTCCCCGGGCCGAGATATTTTATCAGTGGGGATCCGTTTATTTCGGGTTCCCCGGGCCGATTCAGATAAGGGTGATGTGTCTACTCGGATATGGTTTGGTGATGATGGTGATGATGATGTATCTGTCTTCCGTTTATTTTGGAACCCGTGGGTCAGAATTGGGATTGTACATTCCTCAGATGGTTATGATCAGTTCAGAGCCCAGATTCAGTGCAAATGATCAGATGGCTTGGAGGATGGCAACGCATTGCATTCATTCATCAGCATCATTACATTTTGCATTAATTGCATCTAACCCATGTTTACCCATATGCAGGGACATTTTTGATCGACATCCTGGTTGAGAGATTTCTGTTCAGAGATGAGGACCGGCCTGAAGAACAACATTGCTTACAGTTTCTTCGATCCAGAGATTGGTGTGCTCAAGGATATGGTAGCATTGATTACTCCTGACCATGTGGGAATGTTTAGAGAGTCATACGGCGGTATTCTGAAGATGGTTTTTAGACTCACTGACTGCGACAGGAGCGCCATCCACACTCTTCTTCAGTTCTATGACCCTGGGTTGAGGTGTTTCGTTTTTCCAGACCATCTGTTGGGACCTCTGATGGAGGATTATGTCAGCATCCTGGGTATTCAGATCCGTGATCAGATTCCTTTTCATGTCACCAGAGCAGAGCCAGATGTCCTTGGAATTTCACGTGCTCTTTATTTGAGTCCGGAAATGGTCAAGGAAGGTTTGAAGGAAAAAGGAAAGCTACCCGGGTTTCATTTGAGTTTCTTGGAGGCCAATGCCAAGGAACATGCTGCTGTGGGTAACTGGAAGACGGTCTGTGCTCTGATTGCTGTGAGCATTTATGGGATTGTGTTGTTTCCTAACCAGAAGAATTTTGTGGACCATAATGCTATCAGATTGTTTATGCAGAGAAACCCTATTCCTACCCTGATTGGAGATGTCTACTATTCAGTGCATAACAGGAATGAGAAGAGGCGTGGGGGTCTGGTCAGATGCTGCTCTCAGTTGCTCTTTAGATGGTTCATGGGGTATTTGCCTTCCCGAGGTGCTTTTGTTCAGATTGACCCTAGTGTCAAGTGGTCCTTCCGATTGATGGGTCTGCGGGCTGATGACATTGCTTGGACTCATAATGGTTTAGCTGGTCAGGACTTCATATGCAGTTGTGGGAGTTTACCTAATGTGCCTTTGGTGGGAGTTCAGGGTTGCATTAATTACAACCCGATGCTTCTCCGGAGACAGATGGGGTTTGCTATAGAGGGTCCTCCTCTCGGGCGAGAGATTCAGGAGTCCTTCTATTTCCCGATTGATGGTAACCAGACCAAGCTGAGGCAGGTATTGGACGAATGGCGAGATATCCAGAGGAGGGGTAAGGTTCCTTATGGCAAAGTCAACTGCCGGTATTTTCCACTATTTGAGGATTGGTTGCGGAAGAGGATTGAGTCTACATTTCTACCGTTCCCTGGAGGTGACTCAGTGTGTCCTAGGATTGAGGGTCCAAGTTCTTCTGTCAGCATGGAGGAGTTCCTTGAGATGAAGAGGGCCAGAGATCAGTTACTTGCAGAGAAAGCGGAGTTGGAGAGAAGTGTTGCTCATTTTCAGGCAGCTAATCAGGAAATCAAGGTGAAGATGGAAGATCAAGACAAGCGACATATTTTGGAGGCCAAACGCTTTGAGATGGATACAACCTACTATGGGAAGATCAGCCAAGCTTTAGCATCGTCCAACAGGGAGCACGATATCACCAAGGAGAAGCTGTTCAGAGCATCGAAGGTGATTGAAGATGAAAAGAGGAGGCAGATCATTGTCCGGGATCAGAGAGATGACAGAGTCAGGGGTCTCATTGCTGAGTGGGAGGCAAAGCTGCAAGTCAAGGAGTCAGAGAAGCTAAAGATCATTGCAGAGAGAGATCACTATATGGCTGAGAGAGACCACTACTTCAGGCAGATGAAGATTCATCAGAAGGAAGTTGGAAGACTACAGCAGGAGAATACCGAGCTCAGGTTCGCCGCAGAGTTCGCGAGGATGGAAGATGAGATAGGGCCATCTGTGGGACCCTCATCTAGCTAGATCTTTCATTTGTGTTGGATTACCGTCAGGCTTGTTGATGGAATTCACTTGTCTGTATTTCTTTCCAATTTTGGAGGATTGTATCTGACTTTATCTGGCTTGATGTATGACTATGGCACTGATTGTGCACTTTTTGGTTATGTAATGATGGTTTCTATTCAGTGATTGGTTTTCAAGCTTTATTTGCTTTGCCGTATGCACTTACACAAGCACACACATGGTTGGGGGTATTCTTGCTAAATCACATATCTCCGATCTGCACAACAAAATCAAACATTGCTAATCAGAATGTTAATGCCGGCTTATTATTTGTCTCGATGATGCCAGGGTCGAGAGACAAAGTGTCCTTCATATGGATAGACACTGCATACATGCATTAATCATGATAACTTGTGTTTTATTTTGCAGGTGACTATTACTAACGTGCTTGTTTGTAAACAGGAACCATTGCTCGCGCTCGTAGAGCTGTACCCCTGCACTCAACTCGCCCTCACAGATATTACACAAGAAGAAACACTCCCAGACTCATGGAGCTTCCCAGTGCTGATATGCTGGAATTGAAGGAGAAAATGACCGAACTGATCAATATAATGCAAGGTTTTGCCATTGGTCAGAAGGCTCTCGCAGATAAAGTTGAGAAACTCGAGCGGGTTTCTGCTCAGAACAGTGGGGTCAACCTGGATGGAGTCTCCAACCAGGGGCAGGGATCTCGTGATGGTGGAAAGAGGACAACAGTTGGTCTGGTGAATAATGCTGGTGCTGCTGGTCAACCTGGGCCTAGTCAGAATATGAAAGACAACTTTGTGCCTCCGTTTTATGGTTTTGACGAAGATCAGGAGGAAGATAGAGAGGCTGACCAGTTCTCTATGCGAAATGAGCCTTTTGTGCCTTACAACGTTCCTCCACAGAACAAGGAAATCCAGCTGCTGGCTGAGAAGATAAAAGTGCTTGAAAGTTATGCCACGCCAGGGGTGGTTAACATGTCCAACATGGGATTGGTGGAGGGGATTGTCATTCCTCAGAAGTTCAAGGCGCCTGCGTTCGACAAATACAATGGCAGTTCTTGCCCGGAAACTCATCTCCAGGCATTTGTCCGCAAAATCTCGGCATACACCGCGGATCAAAAACTGTGGATGTACTTTTTCCAAGACAGCCTGTCTGGAGGCTCCTTGGAATGGTACACCAAGTTGAGATCGTCCGATATCAAAAGCTGGCAAGATTTGGGAGATGCTTTCTTTAAGCAATACCAATTTAATGCTGATATGGCTCCGAGTCGTACCCAGCTGCAGAGTATGTCTCAAAAGCATAACGAAGGATTCAAGGAGTATGCGCAGAGGTGGAGAGAACTGGCTGCAAGGGTGCAACCTCCTCTGGTAGACAGAGAGATGTCCGATTTGTTCATGGGGACCCTGCAGGGGCCGTTTGCAGAAAGAATGGTGGGTTGCCCTGTCACCAATTTCTCTGACATTGTGGTGGCAGGAGAAAGAATCGAAAGTTGGTTGAAGCTGGGTAAAATCCAGGGTGGTGCATCTGCGTCTTCTTCAGGAACGAAGAAACCGTTCGGTAATAACGGTCAGAGAAAGAAGGAAGGAGACACCAGTGCAGTTTATACACAGCGCGGACCCAGTAGGGACCGTTACTTCCAGCACAATGCTGCAGTAACAATTCCTGCTGAGTCTCAGTCAGCACAACCGCAACAACAACAACAGCAGCAACAAAGACAACCGTTCCAACAGAGGCCCCAGAGGGCTGGATACCAGGTCAGGGGCAGAGCAAATGATAGACAATTCGACAGGCCTCCGGTGACTTATTCGTTTCTGTTGAAGAAGCTTCTGGATCTCGGGCTGGTGCAACTGAGGACGCTGGCGCCTTTGAGACCTGATCAGAGGCCGCCCAGTTACAATGAAAATGCTAAGTGCGAATTCCACTCGGGTGCGCCCGGGCATAATGTTGAGGACTGCAAAGCTTTTAAGCACGTAGTCCAGGACCTAGTGGATTCCAAGGCAATCAACTTTGCGCCTTCTCCCAACGTAAATGCAAATCCCATGCCTGCGCATGGTCAGAGGGGAGTAAATGCTATTTCTGGGGAAGATAGAGTGGGGCTGTCTGAGGTCGATCAGTTGAAGACGCCTTTGGCTGAGGTCAAGAGGCGGTTGCTGAAGAATGGGGTTTACCCGGGCTGTGGGTTTGAGTGTGCTGAGTGCGCTATTTCTGCAAATGGTTGTGAGCTTCTGCGGAAGCATGTCCAGGGTCTGATGGACGCAGGGGTCGTTATGATTGAAAGGACTGAAGGAAAGAAGGAAGAGGTCTCCACCATAACTATATACTATGATCCGGTGGATTTGTCTAACCTGGTGGAGGAGGCTCCAGTTACCATCACGGTACCTGGGCCAATTCCATATGACAAAGATGATGCCGTGCCATGGCATTATGGGGGAGAGGTCTACTGTAACGGTGAGAAGGTTGAAGAACAGACTGCTAGTGAGACCACCGTGCTAAGGGTGGATAATGCCGGTCCCAGCGGTTTCACGCGCAGTGGAAGATTGTTTGCTCCAGATGCATTGAGGAGGGGAGAGGAAGAAAAAGAGAAAAAAGAAAAGGCCGAGGCTTTAGCCAGGGCAAAGGGTAAAGCTGTGGCAGATAACGGTAGTACTCCTGTGATGACACCGGCGCCTGCGGGGTCGGATAACAAATTTAATGATGAAGCTGAAGAGTTTCTGAGAATAATCAAGAAGTCGGAGTATAAGTTGGTGGATCATTTGCAGCAGACTCCGTCCAAAATCTCCATTCTTTCATTGTTACTGAGCTCAGAAGGGCATAGGGAGGCTTTGTTGAAAATATTGAAGAAAGCCTATGTTCCTCAAGAGATTACAATTAACCAATTGGAGACGGTCGTATCCAACGTGCATGCCAGCCATGGGTTGGGCTTTACTGATATGGATTTGACCGTGGATGGAAGGAATCATAACCGGGCTCTACACATTGCCATGGAATGCAAAGGAGCCGTGCTTTCGCATGTGCTGGTTGATACCGGTTCCTCTTTGAATGTGTTGCCTAAGAAGGCCCTGGCAAAGCTAAACTGTGATGGGCTGATTTTGACCCCGACTGATCTGATTGTGCGGGCATTTGATGGGTCAAAGCGGGCTGTATTTGGGGAGGTGGAATTGCCAGTGAAGATTGGCCCAGAAGTGTTTAAGTCGACCTTTTATGTTATGGACATCCAGCCAGCCTACAGTTGTTTGTTGGGTAGGCCGTGGATCCATGCTGCGGGAGCAGTTACATCGACTTTGCACCAGAAACTGAAATATGTCTGGGGAAGCCAAGTCGTTACTGTTTGCGGAGAGGAGGACATCTTTGTCAGCCACCTGTCTTCGTTTAAGTATGTGGAGATGGATGGAGAGATATGGGAAACGCCTAGTCAGGCATTTGAAACCGTCAAGGTGGAGAATGCTCTGTTTGCTAAGCAAGAAGAGGAGAAACCATCCATCGCTTCGTACAAGCAGGCTGCTGAGGTAGTTAAAAGTGGAGAGGCTCCAGGCTGGGGCAGAATGATGGAAGTCCCTGAGAAGAAGGACCGGTTTGGGGTCGGATATAAGCCGAGCCGAGGCTCTGGGCCGAACAGAGGGGGTCGTACGTCTGTAACTTTCACGAGTGCCGGAATGCTAGATCCAGACCACATCTGCATGATGGGTGAAGATACTGACAGCGACTGTGACATGGACCGGTGGATAACGCCGTGCGAACCAGGGATGGAAATCCACAACTGGAAGGCCGAGGAAATCATCCGGGTCACTCTCCTCGAAGAGTAATATTTTTCTTGTTTTCTTTCTTATTTGCATGCAAACCATGCGTGTTGCCCGACACGTAATGGTCCATTGTAAGGGCCACCTCATGTTTAAATTTGCAGAATTTTGCATCATTAATAAAAGGATGTTTTTCAGTTAAAAGCGGTGTTCCCTGTTTTTCATTTATTTTTGCAGTTTAAAAATAAAAACAAAATAAAAATGGCAATGTTTTCATTTTCCTTTTTCAATTTTTCACACCGGTTCTAAAGCAATGCATGAATCAACATTCATGCAGATGCGATTCCTCTCCGGATCTCATTGATAACAATCCTGTTACACCCTCGTATGACTTCGACAATCCGATCTATCTTGCCGAAGAAGAAGACGAAGAAGATTGTGAACTGCCAGGGGAATTAGTCAGGTTGTTAAAACAAGAGGAGAAGGTGATTCAACCGCATGAAGAACAGATAGAGGTTGTAAATCTGGGTACCGACGAGGCTAAGAAGGAAGTGAAAATCGGGGCTGCTTTGGAGGAAAGTGTCAAGAGCAGAATGGTGGCATTGTTGAAAGAATATGTCGACATCTTTGCCTGGTCTTATCAAGATATGCCAGGGTTGGATACCGATATTGTTGTGCACAAGCTACCGTTGAGAACAGATTGTCCTCCAGTGAAGCAGAAGTTGCGCAGAACTCGACCTGATATGGCGATGAAGATTAAGGAAGAAGTGCAGAAGCAGTGGGATGCTGGTTTCCTTGCTGTCACTAATTATCCGCCATGGGTTGCGAACATTGTGCCAGTCCCGAAGAAGGATGGGAAGGTGAGAATGTGTGTGGACTACCGAGATCTGAATAGAGCTAGTCCGAAAGATGATTTTCCACTACCACACATTGACGTGTTGGTAGATAATACTGCTCAATTCTCGGTGTTTTCCTTCATGGATGGCTTTTCTGGCTATAATCAAATCAAAATGTCGCCAGATGATATGGAGAAAACAACGTTCATTACACCGTGGGGTACCTTTTGTTACAAGGTAATGCCATTTGGTCTCAAAAACGCCGGTGCTACTTATCAGAGAGCCATGGTGACTTTGTTTCATGATATGATTCATCATGAAATTGAATGCTATGTTGATGACATGATAGCAAAGTCCCAGACAGAAGAGGGGCATTTGGTAGATTTGGCCAAGTTGTTTGACCGGTTGAGACAGTTCAGACTGAGGTTGAATCCGAATAAGTGCACGTTCGGAGTGCGGTCCGGTAAATTGCTGGGGTTCATTGTAAGTGAGAAAGGAATCGAGGTTGATCCTGCAAAAGTAAAAGCGATAAAAGAAATGCCTGAACCGAGAACAGAGAAGGAGGTTCGTGGTTTCTTGGGTAGATTGAACTACATTTCACGGTTCATATCTCATCTAACAGCCACGTGCGAACCAATATTCAAATTGTTGAGAAAGGATCAAACGGTCAGGTGGAATGATGATTGCCAAGCGGCATTTGAAAGAATAAAAGAGTATTTGCAGGAGCCTCCGATTCTGATGCCTCCTGTTGAGGGAAGACCGTTAATTCTGTACCTGACAGTCCTCGAGGGGTCTATGGGGTGTGTATTGGGGCAGCATGACGAGTCTGGTCGAAAAGAGCATGCCATATACTACCTTAGCAAAAAGTTTACCGACTGTGAAACAAGATATTCACTGCTCGAGAAAACTTGCTGTGCTTTGGTCTGGGCTGCTCGCCGACTAAGGCAGTACATGCTGGTTCATACCACTTTATTGATTTCCAAGATGGATCCAATCAAGTACATTTTTGAGAAGCCAGCATTGACCGGACGGGTTGCGAGGTGGCAAATGATTTTGACAGAATATGATATACAGTACACCTCTCAGAAAGCGATCAAGGGGAGTGTATTGTCTGATTACCTCGCCCAGCAACCCATTGATGATTATCAACCGATGAAGTTTGAATTCCCTGATGAGGACATCATGTTTCTCAAATCGAAAGATTGCGAGGAACCAATCCCAGAGGAGGGGCCTGACCCTGAACCCGAATGGATTCTGATGTTTGATGGGGCCGTTAACGTGAATGGAAGCGGTGTTGGTGCTGTTTTGGTTACGCCGAAAGGATCCCACATTCCTTTTGCTGCCCGGCTAACATTTGAGTGTACCAATAACGTGGCTGAATATGAAGCTTGTATACTGGGTATTGAAGAGGCGATTGATTTGAGAATCAAGAACCTTGTGATATATGGAGATTCAGCTCTGGTGATAAATCAGGTTAACGGAAAATGGTATACGCATCAATCTCATTTGGTTCCGTATCGAGATTATACGAGGAGATTGTTGACGTTTTTCACCAAGGTGAAGATGCATCATGTGCCCAGAGAGGAGAATCCCTTGGCAGATGCTTTGGCTACTCTGGCAGCCTTGATTAAGGTGCAGAGGTGGAATCAGTGCCCCCATGTTGAAGTGGGACGTCTGGATAGACCGGCTTATGTGTTTGCTGTTGATACGGCCTCTGATGATGAGAAGCCGTGGTATTATGATATCAAGCGCTATCTAGAGACTCAAGAGTATCCTGAGGGAGCATCGAAGAAAGATAGAAAGACTCTGCGGAGGTTAGCCATGGTGTTCTACCTGAATAAGGATGGGGTTTTGTATAAGCGGAATTTTGATTGGGTCTTGCTCAGATGTGTTGATGATGCAGAAGCAAGCCAATTGATGAAAGAGGTTCATGAGGGATCGTTCGGTACCCATGCCAGTGGGAATGCAATGGTGAAGAAGCTGCTGAGAGCAGGTTATTACTGGATGACAATGGAGGCCCAATGTTTTAATTTCGTGCGGAAGTGTCATAAATGCCAGATTTATGCTGATAAGGTGCACGTGCCTCCAAATCCGTTGAGCTTAATGTCGTCTCCATGGCCGTTTGCTATGTGGGGCATTGATATGATTGGAAAGATAGAGCCTACGGCTTCGAATGGGCACAGATTCATATTAGTGGCTATTGATTACTTCACCAAGTGGGTAGAAGCAGCCTCTTATACGAATGTGACGAAGCAGGTTGTTGCTAGATTTCTCAAGAGAGACATCATTTGCCGATATGGAGTTCCCGAGAGAATCATTACTGATAATGGTTCTAACTTGAATAATAAGATGATGGCAGAGCTGTGTCGGGAATTCAAGATTGAGCATCACAATTCTTCTCCCTATCGTCCGAAGATGAATGGGGCGGTTGAGGCAGCCAACAAGAATATAAAGAAGATTGTGCAGAAAATGGTGGTAACCTACAAGGATTGGCATGAGATGTTGCCGTTCGCATTGCATGGGTATCGAACGTCGGTACGCACATCTACTGGGGCAACTCCTTTCTCGTTGGTATATGGGATGGAGGCTGTGTTACCTGTTGAGGTTCAGATTCCCTCTTTGAGAGTCCTGATGGACGTAAAACTGCAAGAGGCTGAATGGGTAAGGACCCGATATGAAGAGTTGAGCCTGATTGAGGAAAAGAGGCTAGCAGCCATCTGTCATGGGCAGTTGTACCAGCAGAGGATGAAGCGTGCTTTTGACAAGAAGGTGCGACCTCGGGTGTATCACGTAGGTGATATGGTGCTGAAAAGGATCCTTCCTCCTCAAAACGATCGAAGGGGCAAATGGACACCGAATTATGAAGGTCCATTCGTGGTCAAGAAGGTTTTCTCTGGCGGAGCCTTGTTGTTAACGACCATGGATGGTGAGGATTTTCCATCCCCTGTGAATGCGGACGCAGTTAAAAAATACTTCGTATAAATTGACCCGCTGGACGAAAAGAACAAAATAGTCCAGGCAAAAATGGGCATCCCGGCGAACCAAAAACAGAAAAGAGGTTCGGGCAAAAATTAGGGATAAAAATGAAAATGTACACCCGGCAAGTCGAAAACCTGAGAAGGCGACTTGGGCAAAAAGGGGTATCCCGGTGGACTGAAAACCCGTAAGGGCGGTCCAGGCAAAAGAGGGATTGAAACGAACAACTGCGTCTAGCATGATCGTTTGCGCTTTGGTTAAGGCATCATGGATAATACCCGGTAGGGATCAGTCAGAGTTGTCTTGTTCAGAAGGCAGAAAGCATGGAGAGTCTGAGGATATAGGGGGTGTAACCGAGTTGGAACTTGATGAGATCACGGGTTTCACATTGCCATTAGGATAGATTTTTCCTTTTGAGCGCAATTACCTCTTTTCAGGAATTGCTTCCTTTTGTATTGCTCAATTTGAGCCACACTTTTCCAATCAATAAAATGCATATTCAGTCAAATAATTTTGTTTTTGTTTTTCATTACCGCTTTGATTGCAAAAACATCCAGATATTTTTGATAAAGAATCTTGCATTTTAAGACATACGGGTTCCTTCCAATGCATGTTTATAAGATTGAAAGCTTGAAATCTTATGTGGAAGGTTGAGTGACCCAAGTGTTGAAATCTTGACACACCTGGGGCACGGTTTTATCTGACGATCTGTTTTGCAGGAACTGTTAGGTATTCGTCACTCACTTGCAGGTTGTGAGGCGGAAGCTTTGTAATAAATCCCCAGAGAGTTCGCTCAGGAACAAATGAATATGAAAAAATGACGAAGACGTTGAGACGTACGACGATCCTTGATGATAATCAAGAAGACTCTTCAAAGTCGGAAGACATGAAAGTTTGTAGTTCCCCGCAGAGTTCGATCAGGGACGAAGGAGGAACGGTGGAGAGAAGACGTTGAGACGTCCGACGACCTTTGGAATTAATCAAGAAGACTCTTCAAAGTCGAAAGATTGAAATTTCTGTATAAATCCCAGGAGTACGTCTCTCGTCGAGCGCAGGGCGATTTGAAATACAAGATGATGGAGCAGAAAAGGTCCGGATGAGTCCGGGAATTCTTATTTCCCAGCTAAGTCCCCAAGCAGAATCGTAGGACTAGCTCCCCAGCCGAGTCAGTGTGGTTATACCTGGCAGGTTTATAATGGTGTTTCCTCAGCAGTCAGGTCTGAAGGTTGCTATCCCCGAGTGGAGCGGGTCTTTTCCAAAGAAATATATCTCCAGCAGTGTTCATCTTACCGGAGGATTGAACAAATTCCCGTGGCGGACGGGTTTCTGCATCCCCAGCTGAGCCGATTCTACCTATGGATTGCATGGGTAATCCCCAGCGGAGTAGCAGTCGTTTCTCCTAGCATGGTCTGGATGGTCATCCCCGGTAGGTTGAAGATTGCCCATTTCCTCAGCGGGAGTATCGGTGAGGGTTCCCAAAGCAGAGTTGGGGCGTGTATCCCCAGCAAGACAAAGAGATTGTGGTATCCCCACAGAGCGCGATGATGGTTCTTCTGCCCCAGCAGGTCCTCGAGAGGGTTGGGTGCAAAGGAGGTATTCCCCAGCAAGGGTGGCATTCTCCCAGCAGCAGTACTATTCCCCGGCAGGGTGGAAATCGGAGCAGTGACGAGAGCCTCAGCAGAGAGTCTCGTGTCCCCCAGAGGATTCCCCAGAGGGGGATATTTCTTTTTATGCATTCATCATGAAAAAATAGCATGGCATATTGCATAAAAAATGAATAATCGCGTAGCATTTCCATGTTTATGGAGCATTACGCAGAAAAATCAATCATGCATCATTGCAAGCATAAGCTAGTCCCAAACCGTGGTTACCGTTTGAGGGGTGGTTTTGCTGAAAGATAAAGGTGTTATTCTGAGGAGTCTAGCATCAGAACGTCAGATCAGCAATGTTCCCCAGTAGTGCGATATTGGAGGAAATGTTTCCGTCGGGCGGAGAGGGAAATAAAATCAGAGGACGTTACGCGATTAACAGTTTTCCGGAGTTCAGACCGAGGCGGTATCCAGACCGAAGTGGCGTTCAGGCCCAGTTTCCGATTCTCAGATCGAAGAAGTTTCCGACGATCAGGTTGATGTACTTGTGGTATTCAGGCCCAGTTTCCGATTCTCAGATCGAAGAAGTTTCCGACGATCAGGTTGATGTACTTGTGGTATTCAGGCCAGTTTTCCGGAGTTCAGACCGAGGCGGTATCCAGACCGAAGTGGCGATCAGGCCAATTTTCCGGAGTTCAGACCGAGGCGGTATCCAGACCGAAGTGGCGATCAGGCCAATTTCCCGGAGTTCAGACCGAGGCGGTATCCAGACCGAAGTGGCGATCAGGCCAATTTCCCGGAGTTCAGACCGAGGCGGTATCCAGACCGAAGTGGCGATCAGGCCAATTTCCCGGAGTTCAGACCGAGGCGGTATCCAGACCGAAGTGGCGATCAGGCCAATTTCCCGGAGTTCAGACCGAAGTGGTTTTCGGACCAGGTAGAAGAAGAGAAAATTTTCGGGGTTCAAGAAAAGCAAAAAAAAAGAATGAGAATCCCGAGTGGATGTGGTGTTCAGACCCTGGTTATCCCTGCGTTACCATTTATTTTGGCATCCAGGTCGTCGGTTTTTCAAGTTTTTCTTCGCCGATGCTGACAGGCGTTGTTAATTATTATCCCATCAGAGTGCAAATTGTTCGTCTGTTCTTAGTATTCAATCACTCTTCATCCTGATCATCCGAAAGCCGAGGCTATTTCGTATCGACAGGTTCACAGTGGATTGAATAGGGGCAGCTGTAACACCTCAAAATTTGCCCTCCTCTCTTGGGACTAGCATTAACATATTTGCATTTCATTTTAAGACATTAGGCATTTCATATTGCATAACATGTGGTTACATAGTGCAAGCTATCTTCCCAAGTCTTGATCAGAAGATGAGGGAGTCAGAAAATGCAAGCCTAGGGTTGTACTGATTGATCATGGGCCATCTGAGGATTGAGCTGTGAATTAGGGTTTTGTGACTCCCAAGGGTATTGGTCTTCATGTTGATTGAATCGATACATCATCATCACCATGGTTGGATGTCATCAGGAGATTGAAGAAGATTCCTTGAGATTAGGGTTTTGACCACTGGTCAATCCTAATCAGTTGTATTGGGCCAATCAGGGTTTAATCAGGAGATGGTGTTTGAGATGGAGATGAGGATCATTTTGTGATTATATGGTGATTATTGAGGCTAGGGTGTCACCCTTGAGCCATTTCAGTTGAAGATTGGGGCTCAGATTGATCAATGCATTGCCAAATTCATCTATCAGATGAAAAGTCAACTGTGGTCAACTGTACATGATCTGGTGGATTTGGAGGTGGAAATGAGTTAGACACACTTCATTCATGTTGGAACAAGTGTTGTATGACATCTCAAAGCTTAAGAATGAAGAAAATCAAGTCAGGACAAAAACTGCCAAAAATAGCAAGTGACTGGTAGCTGAAGTTTCCAAAAATGGAAAGTTTTTGACCTCAAAAACAGAAGTCCAAGGAAGCTTCAAATGAAAAATTGTTCAACATGACAGATGTAGATCTTGTTCTCACCTTTCCAAAAAGTCCAAGAACTTGAAAATCCAATGTATGGTTGGGGAGATATGGCTCAGTGAATTTCAGAAAAGATCCGTAATCAGGAGGCCATAACTACCACATACTTTGTCCAAATTGAAAGTTCTTTATATGCACAAACTCCATTTGACATGTACTTTGAGGGTGCATCATTGGATTTTCCCAAAAATGGCCAAGGCAAAAAGTCACTTTTCAACTGGACAGCTGAATTGGACCAGGGGCAAAATTGTCCAACTCTCAAAATAATTGGAATTTTTGAATGGGACTTTTTCCAACACCTCAGGAATGGCATTTGGAGTGTGTTTGAATATTCATTTCATGCATAGGCCTTTTAAATTGAGATTTGGCTTGAAGAATGAAAGTGCATAAATTGGACATTTTGCATACACATAGTGAATTTGAGAATGGAGCAACCAATGGACATGAAACAAGTTTCTACAGTTCACATGTGATATTTAGAAGGTGTATGTGCTGTCAAAACAGGTGGCACTAGCTGTCATGGTGAAATTACAATTTTGCCCCCACTTTGAAAATAATCATTTACACTAACTATGCATTTGGATGATTAAACTTGATTAAGCTACAATTAAGCATCCATATATAATCAAAATCATCTCCTAATCATAACTAACTCTCACAATTACCAAGAACAGATCTAGAAACCTCTCATTCTCTCCATTTTGCTCAAGAACACAAGCATCTTCAATCTCAAATTTCATCATCAATCTTCAACCAAATCTGAAAATTCTTTTTGCTTTGGCTTTGTATCATCATTATCTTGGACTGTTTTGGTAGTTTGAGGAGAAAGAAGCTTTGATTCTCGACTGTGATAGGAAGCTTCATTCATGGTGATTCCAAATTGCAAGCATTAGGAACCGCCACGATCAAACCTGGACGCATCAAGCCACTTCCTCAAGCTCATATCGCATCTGTTTGGAGTTGGAACACGCGAATTCCACCTGTTTCGTTGCTGCCACAACAGGTATGTCCAGATTTCGACCATCACAATTCTCTCAATGTTTGCGTGCGTTCTATAGTGCATTGCTCATAGATCACGGTGATAGTTTTGGTTTTGAGAATAGTGAACCGTAGCATGAGATATCGTGAATTGAAAGTTTGATCCAAAACCCTAGGTTGCTTGATTCGTGTAATAGAAGAACAATTAGGGCAAAATAGTGTGATATTCATGTTGTGCTTGATGAGACGAATCCAACGACTATAACCATGCCAATTTCTGTTAATGTTTGATGTTCATCATGATTTTCGGTTTTCTGAAATTTTTCGTGTGAAAACGATGACACAAAGGCTGTTTGATCCAAGAAATGATTTGAAAATTCGAAAACAGTGTTTCCCGCCGGCGCTTCTTTATGCCACTGAGTTTTGACTAATTATTTAAAAATTGTTTAACATCTTTAAAAATTCATTAAAAATAGTAAAAAAATCAAAAAAATCTGGAAATTTTTTCTATGGTTTTGTTGACTTGTGTAGGATTTTTTTGACCTATTGGTCAAGGTTGTGCTTGGCAAATATTTTATTTGGCATAGGCTTTTCTAATGTATGTCACATTTTGATACATTTTGGCAATTTGATCATGAAATACTCATATCATAAAATAAATGGCTGAAAATTTTTGTGGTGGTTCTTGACTCATTGAGGATTATTTATATGTAAATTTCATGAATTTTTGATACCTGGTTAGAGAGCAGAAAATTCTGGAACTTAGGTGTGACAATTTGTGTCACACCTCTTGATGTCACCTTGTTGAATTTAATTGGATGACCTATGCATGTTAGAATTGAATGAAATTTGGCATGGTGAGTTGTTGATATGTTAGGATGTTGTATGAATTTTTGTAGAATTTTTCACTGCCTTTTCTAATTGATCATGATTTTTCATTTCTGGTTGTTGAAATTGCAAGCTCATGTGATACATGTTGGTAGATTGATTGGGAAATCCTCATATTGTATTGTATGGCCATGAAATTTGATATGCATGAACTAGACACATTGTGTGACCTCCCTGTTTTGGTCTCATCCATTTCTTTTTTGTTTTCAATGAGATATGAATTTTTGAATTGGATGTATGCATTGATGGTGTGAATTGAAGCATGTAATTGTGTCTGTTTTTGTGGATTTTCATTGACATGGTTTCATTTGCCCAATTAAGCTCAAATTTGACATGGTAGACCTTGATTGACCCCTGTTTAGGTGTAATTAATTTGAGAATTTTTGGATGTGTTTTGGTATGGATTTGAATGCAATAATTCTGTTTGCATGTTTGGTGCTTCATTTGACCTCATTTGCTTTGTTTTGTGCATGAATTGAACATGATGGATGATATAAACATGAGACCAATGATGTTTGCTTGTGTTTGATGATAATTTGATGTTGGATGATGAATACCTTGCTGTTTTGAGTTTTTTCTTGCTTTTGGACCCTAGGCTTGGCCTAGTGGTCTAGTTGCTAATATTTGCTTGATTTTTCAGGATCAAAAAAGCAATGTACATGGAGAATGATACAAGTTGATTTTAATTGATGTTGTGGATGTTTGTACACTAACATAACATTGTTTTGTAGGTGTTGGAGCTTGGGCTTAAGCCTTGAGCTTGCTTTGTGTTATATTGTTTAAACTGTTTGATTGTTTGCTGTATAGTTTGTCTAATTGAGTACTGACTGAGTTTGATTGTTTCCAGGTACTTTAGTTGCTCAGTTCCTTGTGAACTATTGCTTTGCTTTGCTTTGCATAAGCAACTTGCATTGAGGTAGGTCCTCTTGACTTCATGTAGTCTGGAGACCCGGCTGTTACCGGGCCGGGCAAATAAATGTCTGAAGTCCTCCTTAAGAGGCAATGATTGTGGTTGTTTATTTTTAAGCCCAAGCAGGTGAAAGTCCTTTAAATAAGGCAATTGATGGAAGGTAGGGACAAGCAACCTGTCCCCCACTATTCAGTGAGTCTTCTCCTTGCTCCCATTACATGGTTGTAGCATTGAGATCAAAAGCCCAAGATCTTGTGCAGTGCACATTGTGTCAGAGTCATCGAGTATAGAAGGGTTCCCCTATTCTGGACCCATGCTCATTTGTCAGCTCTCCCTGGTTAGGGATAAGAGCTGTGAGGTCTGATCCTCACTTCATCCTTTCATCTGCTTCACCTTAGCCTCGTAATGGCAAGGTTAAGAGCAAACACAGCCCGTACAGACGACTTGCTTAGGCAGTCAAACCTGATTGATTGAGCCCCTTGTTTGGTTATAGCGTGTGCTCTGTGAATATCTGATTGACATGCTTGTTTGAGATGCCTGTTCTCATTTGATGTATGATATGATTGTATGCTTGTGTGCTAGCTTCTTTCCTGGTTAGGTTAGTTTGCTTATGCAAGTAGGATAGAAAACCGAACTTAGGGTTAACGATGCATGACAACATTAGGCTCGAGTCTCAGCTCCCTAGTTGTGTGTCTTTCCCCGGTTTCTGGTTAGCAATTTAGTCCCTTTCAGGGGAACTACATCGCCCTGATCCTCGTGCCAGACGAGGTATGTAGGCAGGTGGTCGTGCGAGACCACTCCGGGCAACCTTTTTCTTTTTTTGCGTGTGTTTACTTGTTATCTGATTGTGTTTTGGCTCGGATGCCGACGTAAGCCCAGTGATTGGCAGTCGGGCTCCACGTTTGCCCCTTTGAGTGCGTTTTGGTTCGGATGCCGACGTAATTCCATCCAGTGGTTGTCGGGCTCCATGTTTGCCACCCTTGCATGTTTGTGTTGTTTTGTGTTGTTTGGCGTGCGTAAGCCGAACTACAGTGGCTCTGATTCTTGTTCCAGACAAGATATGTAGGCATAAGGTGCGATACCTTATCGAGCCCGTTTCTCCTAACCCTACCTGCGTTCCCCGTGTGTGTGTGTGTGATGTTTAGCAACCTATTCTTTATTCTAGGACGTGGATCCCTAGGAGTACCTAGGACGTGAGGGGTGCTAATACCTTCCCCTCGCGTAACCGACTCCCGAACCTTTTCTCTCTGGTCGCGAGACCATGTCTTTCCAGGTTTCTCTGAGCGTTTCCTTTCCCTATCTTGGGATAAATAACGTTTAGTGGCGGCTCTGTGTGTTTTTATTTTAGGCTCGCCGGTTGATTTTTCGCAGGATGCGACACACACAACAAGAGTTTTGCTAACATTATAACATGTTCAAACACATTTCATGCCGGAATAGATATCATGCTTAAACACCAAGAACATATTTCAAGTATAAAAAAAAGATAGTACAAAGTCACTATAAGCATATAAATTGACATGCATCAATTGATATTTTTGGAAGTGAACATTCATGAACTATTTCATACATCAATAATATCAATCATTTGGAACATAAGAAACATGCAAATGTAAAATCTTACTTACAAAAAGGGAAAAAGAAAAATGGAACACTATTACCTCGGTAATGAATTGACAACGGATGCACTCTTACGTAATTGAACTTCCAAAGAAAGTTAGAGCAAAAATGTATAAAGTGCATGCAACAAATCATATTTAGGCAAGATTTGAGATATCAAGTATCCCTAATTCCATTTGAATGTTGAAAAACGGTTCGATCGCAAGAGGTTTGTAAAAATATCCACAAGTTTATTTTTGCTATCAACATGCTCAAATACGATGTCTCCTTTCTCAACATGGTCATGTAGGAAGTGGTTATCGATGTCAATATGCTTAGTGAGAGAGTGTAACACCAAATTTTTGGTTAGATTAATAGCATTAGTGTTGTTGCATATAATAGGAATATGTTGTACTTTGATATCAAAATCAAGTAATTGTTGTCTCATAGAAAAAGAAAGGGATGAAAGTACGTTTGCAGTGGACGATCTTCCTTAGGCTTGGAGAAAACTCCAATGATCATGCCATAAAAATTTGTGCACAACAACTATTATGTACTCCGACTCGGCAGTTGAAAAAGTAACGAAAATCTGTTTCTTGCTATGCCAACATACTAAGGAGTTTGAAAACATGTGGCAAGTTCCACTAGTACACTTCCTATCCGATTTGTAAATGGCCAAATCGGAATCGGTATAACCAACCAAGATTCAATCGCTTCCCTTGGAATACAAAATCCCATACTTAGAAGTACCATGAAGATATCTAAGAATGCATTTTACAACTTTACGGCTTTTAAATGTGATTCCTTAGGAGTCGATTGATAACGAGCACACGTACACACGTTAAGCATAATGTACGACCTAAATTCAGTAAGATATAGAAGAGAGCCAACCATACCTATATACTTATTGATACCAACATCCTTACCATTTTCATTCCTTTCCAAGTTTCCATTTGTAGACATGGGAGTGTTAATTGGTTTTGCATCTTCCATACCAAATATCTTTAGTAATTCTTTGCAATATTTGGTTTGACACACGACTGTCCCTTCATTGAGTTACTTGATTTGAAGCCCAACGAAGTAATGTAACTCCCCCGTGAGACTCATCTCAAACTCTCCATACATAAGCTTAGAAAACTCCTTGACAATTTGCATGTTAGTGGAACTAAAAAATGATATCATCGACCTAAACTAGAACTAGAAAAGTATGTTTTTCTTGACACTTAATGAAAAGTGTAGTATCTACCTTTCCCCTACAGAATTCTTGATTAATCAAAAAAATATATACTAAGCCACTCATCCCAAGCCCCGGGTGCTTGTTTGAGGCCATACAAAGCTTTTTTAAGTTTGTAAACATGATTAGAATACTCATGACTTTTAAAAAACTGGGAGATTGAGAAACATACACATCCTCATTAATATGAACATTGAGAAACACGCGTTTCACATCCATTTGAAATAACTTGAAATCTTTGAAGCAAGCATAAGATATCAATAGTATACAATACATGTGAAGATAATAAGATTAGGACATTATAAACATGTTAAATGAAACACAATGGTTATCATTTGAAATTTTTCGAAAATAAACACTTCTAGCACATATCATACATAAAGTGAATCATATACCTTTGAAAAATAAGCAAGTAAAATGAATAACTACCATACAAAGAGAAAGTTAAAAAGATATTACCTCACCGTACAAATGATAGAGGATTCACATGCACTCCATAATGAACTCTCAAACGAAAGTGGGGATAAATGAAAATGTGCCACAAAACCTTTAGACAACAATGATCTTACCATTTTTCACTTTGACCAAGTACCCAAAATTGTGATTAATAATGTATGCAAGATGACTATTGACTTGATGATCATCCTTTATGCTTGGACTTCCATTCTTGTCATTTTCATGATAGTCATCTTGCTCTTCCTCGGGTTTAATCTCTTTGGGGGGATCAATCCCATATTCTATGTGCTTGAGTATGTATTTTGAAGATATACCTATATCATGAAAAAATACCTTTCCCGATATCTCTCGGATATGAAACATTAATAGTAATAAACATACATTTACAAATTAGCAGAACACTAGATGTTGACCTCCTTTGGTAACACATTCATTCTTCCTTGCCACAAATTCAAAGAAATATGGAGATGTCACCTATATCATATCTTGAGCATCCACAAACAAGATTCGATACTCTCTTCATATATTTGATACATTTACCCTATAAAATCAACAAGAGTTTTAGGTACCCAATCTTCATTGGGTCCTTGAGGGTGAGTGAGAACAAGGTTGCATTTGAGGATACAAAAACTCATGTAGGAACAATTTTTTTCCTAAACTTGTATTTTTCAATAGTATGACCTCTTTTGCAACAATAATGTGACAAGATAAGTTTTGATGGGATGTACTTAGTTTCGCAACGCGAAAAACAACCGGCGGAAAAAAATACAGTTTACAGAGCCGCCACCGACGCTATTCATCCTATGACGGAAAGGGAGCGCAGGACTAACCTAAGAAAGGGAAAGGAATGGTCTTACGACCAAAGATTACAAGGTACGAGAGTCGGTTACGCAAGGGGAAGGTATTAGCACCCCTCACGTCCGTCGTACTCGACGGGATCCACACTTAAAAGATAGCTCAAAGAGTAAGAAAAGGTTGCTAATAAAACTGCTCAAAGAAATTGCATAAACGGGAATAATAAACAGGTGAAAGAAGATGAAGGAAGTGGACTCGGCAGGATGTCGCATCCTGGGCCTACGTAGTTTGTCAGAAACAAACATCAGAGTCAACGTAGTTTGGGGAAAGGGAGACATGCTCGCTAGGATATCGCGTCCTATGCCCACGTATCTTCTCTATTCAGAGAAGAATCAGAGCACTCGTAGCTCGGCTAACGCACGCCGAAACAAGACACCAAAAAGGGACGCTGAGACGTCAAAAGAAACACTCAAAAGGAAACAGATTGCCAACACATGGACTTACATCCGACTCCCAACAAGAACCAAACAAAAACAGGAAACAGAATGCCAATACATGGACTTATATCCGACTCCTAACAAAAACCAAACAAAAACAGGAAACAGAATGCCAACACATGGACTTATATCCGACTCCTAACAATAACAAACATACAGAAAACAGAATGCCAATACATGGACTTATATCCGACTCCTAACAACAACAAACAGAAACAGGAAACAGAATGCCAATACATGGACTTACATCCGACTCCCAACAATAACCAACACTAACCAGCGAACACCAAAGAAAAAGGTTATCAGAATGAACCCCAAAAAGGAAACAGAAATCCAAAGATGAACCCCAAAGATGAACCCCAAGTGAATAATCACCACAAACGTCACAAATGAACCCCAAGTGAGTGACAACCGTCACGAATGAACCCCAAAGATGATAACCATCATCACAAACGTCACAAATGAACCCCAAGTGAGTGACAACCGTCACGAATGAACCCCGAAGATGATAACCATCATCACAAACGTCATAAATGAACCCCAAGTGAGTGACAACCGTCACAAATGAACCCCAAAGATGATAACCATCATCACAAACGTCACAAATGAACCCCCAAGTGAGTGACAACCGTCACGAATGAACCCCATAAGGTATAAACATACCACACACGCACTGAACAAACAAGTACTCACACCAAAGAAACAAAGGAAAGGGTGAACACATACAAAAAAACAAAAGGGTGCCCGGAGAGATTGCTCACAACCTCCTGCCTACGTATCTCATCTGGTATGAGAATCAGGGCGATGTAGTTCCCCTTAACAGGGGAAAGGAGACAACAAACTAATAGGGAGACTAAGACTCGAGCCTAATAGTTGTCATGCAATCTAATATCCCTAAGTCGGGAATAAGGGTGATGAACACACACCAAAAGACAAAGGGTGAAAAAATAAAAAGGGTGCCCGGAGAGATCGCTCGCAACCTCCTGCCTACGTATCTCATCTGGTACGAGAATCAGGGCGACGTAGTTCCCCTTAACAGGGGAAAGGAGACAACAAACTAATAGGGAGACTAAGACTTGAGCCTAATAGTTGTCATGCCATCAAATATCCCTAAGTCGGGAATAAGGGTGATGAACACACACCAAAAGACAAAGGGTGAAAAAAGAAAAAGGGTGCCCGGAGAGATTGCTCGCAACCTCCTGCCTACGTATCTCATCTGGTATGAGAATCAGGCCGACGTAGTTCCCCTTAACAGAGGAAACAACAACAAACTAATAGGGAGACTAAGACTCGAGCCTAATAGTTGTCATGCAAACAATATCCCTAGGTTGAGGTCTGTAACAAGAACTTAACTCGCTCTGGAAGCGATTCAACTCAAACAGCAAATAAACATCAACACAAGTGAACAAACATCACACACTATATTCATACAAGAGGCCCAAACAATGGGTAGGCTTTAGTCAAGAGGGGTCATATCAACCTCGACAAACAAGCCAAACTGTAATGGGTTATCTGTAGCTCTTAACCACTAACATTGAGAGTTAGGGTGAAGCTGATTAAAATGGTAATGAGGATGAGACCTCATAGCTCTTAACCCTGGCCAGGGTGAGCTCATGACACAGAAAGCGTGGGGATCCAGAAAGAGGGACCCTATTACACTTGACAGACTCTGGACAAAGATCTTGGGTACATGTCCAAAAGCATCAGCACGTAGTGCGAGCATAAAGAACGACTCAGTGAATAACGGGGGATTGATGACTAATCCCTTTTATCCGTCAATTGCCTCTTCACTTAGGAGGACTTATCAAGTGTCACATGCCTCATCTTGGAGGTCTTTGGCACAATTATAAACAAACACAAACAGAGCCTCTTAAGGAGGACTTCCAACAAAATGCCTGCCAAAAAGGTGACAGGACTTCCAGACTACATGGAGTAAGAGGCTAACTACCTAAGTGGTGTATCAACCATAATCCAAAGCTCAAGCAAGAGCTAAAAGCAAGCAACTAATGTACCTGTACAAAAGCTAACCAATTAGTATCTAAAACAACCAATTAGAAAACAAACAGTGAAACCATCCAACTGCACACAACTCAATGAGCAATGTTCAAGCATTCAAATGAAGCAATGAGCTCAACACATCAACTTAAATCCCTACAAAACACAAAGAAGTCAGAACACAATTCAATTTGCATCTCAAAAGGTGAGCAACTCAACCATTAATGCTAAGTGTCCAAACCTGAAACACAAGACAAGGTTAGTTCATGTACAAAACACTAGTACAAAGACTAGGTTCAAAACCAAACCAATTGATCAAAACAGAAGTCAATCTTTTGCATAAAGCAAGTTCAAACATTCAATAAAATGTCCTTAAAAGGACCAACATCAATTCATAAAGCAAGTCCCTCAAATGATCAATGTAAAGCAAAGGCAAGCAAATGAGCACAAAATGGACATCCAAATTAGAAAATCCAAATCAAAACAGAAACGCATGCAATGGCCTTGATATTTTTTATGCAAGCTACTCATATCATGGATAAACAACATGCAAAAAATCAAATCCAGAAAGGTTCAAATGATAGGTGAATAAAAATGCACAAATGCAAGGTCCAAAATGTGACACAAATTGTCACATACATCTTCATGTGTCAAAAACAATGATAGCATATGAGAAAAAATTCAAACCAGTGCTCAAAAATTCCTATCATGAGTGAACATTAAGCACACAAAAAATCAGATCAATTGGATTAACAATGGAAATTTCACAATGCAATGATCATAACATATCAATTTAACACAAGGTTCAATTAAAAATCACAAAATAAAAATCCAGAAACAAACAAATCATGAAAATAATACTATAAAAAACTAGATATTAAAACAAATCTATGAAAAGAAATTGGAGTTAATTTGGATCATTTTCCTATTTTTTATGAATTTTCAAAGATGAACAAAATATTTGAAATAATAAAAGAAAATGGAGGGAAAGAAATAATTTGAATAAACTCAGAAATAATGCCAGCCACACGATCAGGCGCGAAATCATGATCATCTGACCAGGTTTAAACAGGCAAAATGCAGCACTCATTAAATGAGTTGGCAGCATGCTCAGCAATTCAAAGTACGCATGGCAAAGTCAAACACACACGGTCCAATCATTCACACACGTAACAGCACAATCAGCACACACATGGAAGGCCACACAATCAAAATGAAATGATGTGTTTCATTAAATGAATCATCACACACATCATCAGGTCAATGCAAACATGGCGTGGTCAAAACAATCAGGACCAATGGATTGGACACGCAGGCGCACATGTGGACGCCACACAAGCAAAAACCCTAGCATGAACCAGACGCCGGAGCTGTAGTTCCGGTCGTCTTCTCCGACCAACCAGGCGGCGGCGGCGGCGTGGAAAAATGCAGAATCACACAAAATCTATATCAATCGAAAGCTCTTGCAACGAGGATCTCAAATATCATATCATCTACTCCTAAATCATCATGCATATTCCAGATCGTCCAAAAACATTTTTGACATCAAAACTTTAAGTTCATCATACATGCTCAATATTCATCCATTTCCAATTCTAATCATATCAGCATGCTCAGCTAAGTGAGATCTACACAACTATAACAAGAAAACAACAAAAGGAGAGGATCAATTTCAACCTACTTGAAATTGCAATTCTCTGAAATCAAGCTCTCAAGCTCTCAAAATCTCCAGATCTACTCCACTTTACTCCTCTTGAAGCTTTGTGCAAAAGGAATTGGATGAAAACACCTAGATCCACTTCAATTTCATAAATCCATTTCCATGTTCATGCACTTGATCTGCTCGAAATCCAGCTCAATTGCCCAATCCAGATGATGATTCTTGCTCGGAAATACACCAGGAGCAAGAATATGCAAAGAGATTTGGTGTTTGTGTGAAGAAATCAAGGATTCGAAGAGACAGAAAAATGGAGGGAAAATGAAAATTCTAGATCTGAAATTCTGTTATGGCAGTTATGGATTAGGGTTCGGCTTTTATATGGTTCACTAATCTCACTAAAATCCAAATTAGGCATTGGTTAACATGATTAGGGAATATTGGATCAATTTGCAAAAATGCAAAAGTGAGCTAGCATGGCCATGCTACACGTGAACAGTACTCATGCAAGGCTTGAATTCATTTAAAATCAACCAATAATCATGATGGAATGGTTATTTTGTTTGTATCATAAGCCAATTTTAAATTGTGAGAATTCCCTCCAAAATGAACATGAATGAAATAATGAGCATACAAGCTTCTCTCATGCATGGCAATGGTTCATTTGAAAATTCTTGATCATGAGGAGCATTTTGCAAAAAGAATGGACCAAATTGGAGCTTTGTATCAAAAGTTATGTCACTTTGAACTTCCATGCACACCTTATGATCATTTGGCCATAACTTCTCAACCACTCATCATATGGACATGAATTAGGACTTTTTGGAAAGGGGAGACAACGATCTACAACTTTCATGTTCACCAAAAATCCATTTGAAGCTCCTTTGATTTTGAAAATTCAAGTTGAATGTGAACAAAAAACTTGCCAAATTTGGAAACTTTGAATTACAGGTCACTTTCCTTTTTTGGTAACTTTTGCCATGACCTTCAAATCTTCAAGATGGATGTTTAAAATGACAAACGGACCTCTTTTGAACATGACTGAGGTGTCTCAGCTCATTTTCCCACCTCATAGCCCTCATTTGACTGCACAGTTGACTTTTTTGGTCTTCAGCTGACCTTGAAATGCCTTTATCCACTTGAGCCTCTACCACTTGGGGAAATTGCTCAAAAATGAAACCCTAGCTCATGTAAGCTCCTCATGACAATCATGTGATCTTCATCCCCAGCAAATACCTCATCTCTTTGAGAAGCCCTGGTTGGAAGAATGACATTGATTAAGGTTGACCAGAGGTCACAACCCTAATTCAGAGGAACTTGAGGATAAACTCTGCAACTCTTGATGATGATAGAACCATGATGATGGTAATATATCCTTGCAAACAAGATGATGCTCAAGACCTTTGAAGAATCAAGAACCCTAACTGCAGCCCATGCCCTCAGATGGTTGATCATCCATTCATAGAGACCCTCAGGCTTGAATCATGTAACTTCTCCATCTTTTGAAAAGACTTTGGAGGATGACATTCTTATTTCCATATGATATGCAAAATGCAATGCCTAATGCTCTACATTATGAAATGCAATGTGTCAAACTAGTCTCAAGCAGAGGAGGGCAAATTTTGAGGTGTTACAGTTGCCCCTATTCAATCCACTGTGAACCTGTCAATATGAACAGCCTCGGCTTTCAGATGATCAGGGTGAAGAGTGGTTGAATACCAAGAACAAACGAACAATTTGCGCTCCACTGGGAATTTACACTGAAGTGAAGTGAAGTAACAATGCCTGTCAGAATCGGCAAAGAAGTAATCTTGAAAGAAGAATCTGTCGGGTACGGTGAGAGTCGATCTGAATACCGAAAAAGAATGTTAACCTGGATACCAAAATAAATGGTACACGGAAATAACCACGGCCTGGATGCCGCTCATCAGTCTGAATTCCTGAAACCTGGCCTGAATGCCGCAAGCTGCGTCGATTTGAACGTCGGAAACTTCTTCGATCTGAACATCGGAAAACCTGGCCTGAATACCACTTCAGTCTGAATACCTGAAACCTGGCCTGAATGCCGCAAGCTGCGTCGATCTGAACGTCGGAAGCTTCTTCGATCTGAACATCGGAAAATCTGGCCTGAATACCACTTCAGTCTGAATACCTGAAACCTGGCCTGAATGCCGCAAGCTGTGTCGATCTGAACTTCGGAAGCTTCTTCGATCTGAACATCGGAAAATCTGGCCTGAATACCACTTCAGTCTAAATACCTGAAACCTGGCCTGAATGTCACAAGCTGCGTCGATCTGAACGTCGGAAGCTTCTTCGATCTGAACATCGGAAAATCTGGCCTGAATACCACTTCAGTCTGAATACCTGAAACCTGGCCTGAATGCCGCAAGTTGCGTCGATCTGAACGTCGGAAGCTTCTTCAATCTGAACATCGGAAAATCTGGCCTGAATACCACTTCCGTCTGAATACCTGAAACCTGGCCTGAATTCCGCAAGCTGCGTCGATCTGAACGTCAGAAGCTTCTTCGATCTGAACATCAGAAAATCTGGCCTGAATACCACTTCAGTCTGAATACCTGAAACCTGGCCTGAATGCCGCAAGCTGCGTCGATCTGAACGTCGGAAGCTTCTTCGATCTGAACATCGGAAAATTTGGCCTGAATACCACTTCAGTCTGAATACCTGAAACCTGGCCTGAATGTCGCAAGCTGCGTCGATCTGAACGTCAGAAGCTTCTTCGATCTGAACATCGGAAAATCTGGCCTGAATACCACTTCTGCTGGGGATTTTCCCCTTGTAATTATTATCACTTTTTTTTTCTTTTCTTGAACCTCCAAAAACTTCTTTGATTTTCTTTCTTGGACCCCAATCTCCGCGCTGATCGGGTAACGTTCTCCAATTTTCACTTCCATCTCCGCCTGACGGAATCTCTTCTTCCAATATTGCGCTATTGGGGAATACTGTTGATTCACAATCACGATGCCGAACTCCTCAGAGTAACATCTTCACCAACCAGCAAAACCAATTCTCAAACGGTAACCACGACTCGAGACTAGTTTATGCTTGCAATGCTGATGCGTGAATTTTACAGCGTAATGCTCCATAACCATGGAAATGCTACGCAATTAGTTATGCAATATGCTATGCTTCTCTAAATGATGAATGCATAAAAAGTATCCCCCTCAGGGAACGACACGAGCAACTCTGTGGAGGAACTCGATATCACTCCGATCTCCAACCCTGCTTGGGATAACACTGCTGCTGGGGAAAGGACAATCCTTACTAGGAATGACCTCCACTGAACTTGGTCCGCTTGGGGATTTCATTGGGGAAAACTACCAACGCACACCCCTGTCGGGGGAACAACAACCTTCAGACCTGCTGGGGAAATAACAATCTCAACCCTGCTAAGGGAAACATCAAACTTCAGACCTACCTGCCGAGGAAACACCGACCTCGAACCCGCTGGGGAGATACGGAATATTTGACACGGAACACCTGTCGACTCGTCGATCATTGGCATCCACCCTCTAACCACAGTGTCAACTTTCCATTTTTACAGACTTTGAAGAGTCTTCTTGATTAACCCTCTAGGATCGTCTCACTTCTTTCGCCGTCTCCACCCCATTCTTCAACTCCTTATCCCTGATTGGACTTCAAAGGATTCTTTTGTCAAAAACGCTTCACGTCACAACCTGCAAGTGAGTGAAAATAAACCAACAACACCTGCAAAAGAGATCGTTAGATAAAACGTGCCCCAGGCGTGTCAAAATTTCAACACCCAGGTCACTCAACCTTCCGAATAAGATTTCAAGTTTTCAATCCTATAAACATGCATTGGAAGAGACCCCTATGTCTCAAAATGCAAAGCTTCTTATCAAAATAAACGGATGTTTTTGCAATCAAAGCGGTAATGAAAACAAAAACAAACTTATTTGACTGAATATGCATTTTATTGATTTAAAAAGGTGGCTCGTAACTGAGCAATACATAGGAAGCAATCCCTGAAAAGAGGTAATTGCGCACAAAAGGAAAATCTATCCTAATGGCAATGTGAAACCATGATCTCATCAAGTTCCAACCCGGTTACAACCCATATGTCCTCAAGACTCTCCGCACTTTCTGCCTTCCGAAACAAGGCGCTTCCGACCGATCTCCTTTTTCAGATTATCCATGTGTCTTAACCAAAGTACAAACGACCATGCTAGATGCAGTTGTTCGTTTCATTCCCTCTTTTTCCTGGACCGCCCTTTCGGGTTTTCAGTCCACCGGGATACCCTTTTTTGCCCAAGCCTCCCTTGTGGGGTTTTCGACTTGCCGGGTGTACAGTTTTTCTCTTTTTATCCCTAATTTTTGCCCGAACCTTTTCATTTCCATTTTTTGGTTCACCGGGCTGCCCATTTTTGCCTGGACTATTTTATTCTTTTCGTCAGCGGGTCTCTTATACGAAGTATTTTTTAACTGCGTCCGCATTCACCGGGGATGGAAAATCCTCACCATCCATGGTCGTCAACAACAAGGCTCCGCCAGAGAAAACCTTCTTGACCACGAATGGACCTTCATAATTGGGTGTCCACTTGCCCCGACGATCGTTCTGAGGAAGAATGATCCTTTTCAACACCATATCTCCCACATGGTACACACGAGGTCGCACCTTTCGGTCAAAAGCACACTTCATTCGTTGCTGGTACAACTGCCCATGACAAATGGCTGCCAGCCTCTTTTCCTCAATTAGGCTCAACTCTTCATACCGGGTCCTTACCCATTCATCCTCTTCCAATTTCACATCCATAAGGACTCTCAATGAAGGAATCTGGACCTCAACAGGTAGCACAACTTCCATCCCATACACAAGCGAGAAAGGCGTTGCCCCAGTAGATGTACGCACTGAGGTTCGATACCCAAGATACAAGCTTCGTATTCAGCCACATTGTTGGTGCATTCAAACGTTAGCCGTGCAGCAAAAGGAATGTGGGATCCCTTCGGCATAACCAAACAACACCAACTCCACTACCATTCACGTTAACGGCCCCATCAAACATCAAAATCCATTCGGACTCAGGGTCAGGCCCCTCCTCCGAGATAGGTTCCTCACAATCTTTCGATTTGAGAAACATGATGTCCTCATCCGGGAACTCAAACTTCATCGGTTGATAATCCTCAATGGGTTGCTGGGCGAGGTAATCAGACAATACACTCCCCTTTATTGCTTTTTGAGAAGTGTACTGGATATCGTATTCAGTCAAAATCATTTGCCATCTCGCAACCCGTCCGGTCAATGTTGGCTTCTCAAATATATACTTGATCGGATCCATCTTGGAAATCAACAAAGTGGTATGAACCAGCATCTACTGTCTTAGTCGGCGAGCAGCCCATGCCAAAGCACAACAAGTTTTCTCGAGCAGTGAATATCTTGTTTCACAGTCGGTAAACTTTTTGCTAAGGTAGTAAATTGCATGCTCTTTTCGACCAGACTCGTCATGCTGCCCCAGTACACACCCCATAGACCCCTCGAGGACTGTCAAGTATAGAATTAACGGTCATCCCTCCACAGGAGGCATCAGAATAGGAGGTTCCTGCAAATATTCTTTTATCTTTTCAAATGCCGCTTGGCAATCTTCATTCCACCTAACCGTTTGATCTTTTCTCAACAACTTGAATAGGGGTTCACACGTGGCTGTTAGATGAGATATGAACCGTGAAATGTAGTTCAATCTACCTAAGAAACCACGAACCTCCTTCTCTGTTCTCGGTTCAGGCATTTCTTGTATCGCTTTTACTTTAGCAGGATCAACCTCGATTCCTCTTTCGCTTACAATAAACCCCAGCAACTTACCGGACCGCACTCCGAAAATGCACTTATTCAAATTCAACCTCAATCTGAATTGTCTCAACCGGTCAAACAGCTTGGCCAAGTCTACCAAATGCCCCTCTTCTGTTTGGGACTTCGCTATCATGTCATCAACATAGCATTCAATCTCATGATGAATCATATCATGAAACAAAGTCACCATAGCTCTTTGATACGTGGCACCGACATTCTTGAGACCGAATGGCATCACCTTATAACAAAAAGTGCCCCACGGTGTGATGAACGTTGTTTTCTCCATATCATCTGGCGACATTTTAATTTGGTTATAGCCAGAAAAGCCATCCATGAAGGAAAACACCGAGAATTGAGCTGTATTATCTACCAACACATCGATGTGAGGTAATGGGAAATCATCTTCCGGGATAGCTCTGTTCAGATCCCGGTAGTCCACACACATCCTCACCTTTCCATCCTTCTTCGGCACCGGCACAATGTTCGCGACCCAAGGCGGATAATTAGTGACAGCTAGGAAACCAACATCCAACTGTTTTTGTACCTCCTCTTTAATTTTCATGGCCATCTCGGGTCGAGTTCTGCGCAACTTCTGCTTCACTGGAGGACAGTCTTCTCTCAATGGCAACTTGTGCACAACAATATTGGTATCCAACCCTGGTATATCTTGGTAAGATCAGGCGAAGATATCAACATACTCTTTCAACAGTACTACCATTCTGCTCTTTGACATTCGCCTCTAAAGCGGCCCCAATTTTCACTTCCTTTCTGACCTCCTCAGTGCCCAGATTGACAATCTCAACTTGCTCCTCGTGCGGTTGAATCACCTTCTCCTCTTGTTTCAACAACCTGGCTAATTCTTCCGGCAGTTCACAATCTTCTTCGCCTTCTTCTTCGGCATGATAGATCGGATTGTCGAAGTCATATAAAGGTGTAACAGGATTGTTATCAATGAGATCCGGAGAATGATCGCATCTGCATGAATGTTGATTCATGCGTTGCTTTTAAAGTCGGAATGAGACAAATTAAAAGGATGGAAAATGAAAACATAAATTGCCATTTTTTAATTTTTTTAAACTGCAAAAATAAATGAAAAACAGGGAACACCGCTTTTAATGTGAAAACTTCCGTTTTTTAATGATGCAAACAATGCAAAATGAAACACATGAGGTGGCCCTTACAATGAACCATTACGTTTCGGGTAAAACGTATGACTTTCATGCAAACAGAATTGAAAAATTGAAATATTACTCTTCACGCAGAGTGACAGTGATGATCTTTTCGGCCTTTCAGTTCTGGATCTCCATCCCTGGTATGCACGGTTTTATCCACGAGTCCAGCTCGCAGTCACTGTCAGTCTCTTCACCCACCGCACAGACGCAATCTGCATCCTTAGAAATTGCATTCACCCCCACCTGACCATGCGTCGGCATGGGATTAGCATTAACATTCGGCGATGGTGCAAAATTGATGGCCTTGGAGTCCACCAAATCTTGAACGACATGCTTAAAAGCTTTACAACCCTCAATATTATGCCCGGGTGCACCAGAATGGAACTCGCACTTGACGTTCTCATCATGACTTGCAGGCCTCTGATCTGGTCTTACCGGAGCCAACGTCCTCAGCTGAACCAACCCAAGATCCTTCAACTTCCTCAACAGAAAGGCATATGTCACGGGTGGCCTATCAAACTGGCGATCTGCCATCCTTCCTCTAACTTGGTACCCAGCTCTCTGTGTTCTCTGTTGAGGTGGCTGCTGTTGCTGTTGTACAGATTGATTACCAACAGGAATCGTTACTGCAGCAACATACGGGTGGTAACGATCCCTACCGTGTCCCCTTTGGGCATACACAACACTCGATTCACCCTCCTTCTTGCGCTGACCATTACCAAAGGGCTTCTTTACTCCAGACGACGGAACATTTCCCTGTATTTTCCCCATTCTCAACCAGCTTTCAATCCTCTCCACCTTCTCGGCGATTGCTTTCTGCCCCAAGGCGAACCCTTGCATGGCGTTGATCAACTCACTCATCTTCTCTTTCAGCTCGAGAATGTCAGCGTTGGATGGATCCATCAGTCTGGGTTTGTTGCGTCTGGTAGAGTATCTGTGAGGACGAGCTACGTGCAAGGAATGATTCTGCGTGCACGAGCAATGATTCCTAAGTCAATCAAACATGTTAGATACTGACACCTGCAAAATAGAAGATAAGTTATTATGATTCATGCATGAATGCAATGTCTATCCGTATGAGGAACATTCTGTCCTTTGATCCTGGCTTCATCGAGACGGATAATAATCTGACAGTAATATCATGACATCAATCATCTAGCTTTGCCGTACAAAACAGAAAGTTATGAAGATGTCTCTCAACCAGGATCTCAATCAAGAATGTACCCCGCATATGGATAAACATGAGTTAGATGCGGCTAAATGCAAAATGGGAATGATGCAGATGCATGAATGCAATGCATAGTGCCATCCTCCAAGACATCTGAACATCAACTGTACTAAAATTCCGGTCTCAGAACTGATCACAACCATCTGAGGGATTAAGTAACCACAAATCCAACTCGGGGGGTTCCAAAATAAACGGAACCAGAGGATACATCACCATCATCACAGGTAAATCACTGACCAAATAACAACAAGATCATCTGAACAAGTAACCTCAAATCCAACTCAGGGAATCCGAAATAAACGGAACCCGCTCATAAATACCACGGACAGAACTCCGGCGTGTCAGAAATAAATATCCATAAATCCAACTGAACCAAAGTCACCATCACAGAATCGCCAACAGAACCTGTATCTGTAAGAATCAAACCCCTCCCCTCACAGGTGAATTCTAATAAGGTCATCCTAAGGTGGATAATGGTCTCGACGATCGAACAAGATACTCAACGGGTTTTCCCTTTCGGGTGTGTCGTACAGCTCTCATAAGATCATCTAAACCAAAGATCCAGGAAAGCACAGTCACCGAAGTCAACAACTCAGAAGAGATAAGTCAACCATAGTGGAAACTCCACAATGGAAAAGCTCTCTCAAAAGAACCTCATCCGGCTTGTGGTATGTCACGTCGCAACAACATGCCAAACCAACATGTGAGGAACGTGAAACCACGCTAATCCTAGGTGTATACTCGGGCCTGGGTTTTAGCTCCACTCAGAACACCCACCCCAAATCATAGGAACCACACCTGTCCAAAATCCAGCACAATGATAATATGATGCATGCAAACATATATGCAAATATATACAATCACAGTATAATAATCACAAATGCAATAAATAAGCAGTAAAAGCAACTCAAACTACCCTAGAGAGCGCTAGAATTGACTCGCTTAGGGAAGATGGACCAGCAAGAGGTCAACTCCAATAATCCCCAGCAGAGTTGCCAGCTGTCGCAACGCGAAAAACAACCGACGGAAAAAAATACAGTTTACAGAGCCACCACCGACGCTATTCATCATATGACGGAAAGGGAGCGCAGGACTAACCTAAGAAAGGGAAAGGAATGGTCTTACAACCAGAGATTACAAGGTACGGGAGTCTGTTACGCAAGGGGAAGGTATTAGCACCCCTCACGTCCGTCGTACTCGACGGGATCCACGCTTAAAAGATAGCTCAAAGAGTAAGAAAAGGTTGCTAATAAAACTGCTCAAAGAAATTGCACAAACGGGAATAATAAACAGGTGAAAGAAGATGGAGGAAGTGGACTCGGCAGGATGTCGCATCCTGGGCCTACGTAGTTTGTCAGAAACAAACATCAGAGTCAACGTAGTTTGGGGAAAGGGAGACATGCTCGCTAGGACATCGCGTCCTATGCCCACGTATCTTCTCTATCCAGAGAAGAATCAGAGCACTCGTAGCTCGGCTAACGCACGCCGAAACAAGACACCAAAAAGGGACGCTGAGACGTCAAAAGAAACACTCAAAAGGAAACAGATTGCCAATACATGGACTTACATCCGACTCCCAACAAGAACCAAACAAAAACAGGAAACAGAATGCCAATACATGGACTTATATCCGACTCCTAACAAGAACCAAACAAAAACAGGAAACAGAATGCCAACACATGGACTTATATCCGACTCCTAACAACAACAAACAGACAGAAAACAGAATGCCAATACATGGACTTATATCCGACTCCTAACAACAACAAACAGAAACAGGAAACAGAATGCCAATACATGGACTTACATCCGACTCCCAACAATAACCAACTCTAACCAGCGAACACCAAAGAAAAAGGTTATCAGAATGAACCCCAAAAAGGAAACAGAAATCTAAAGATGAACCCCAAAGATGAACCCCAAGTGAATAATCACCACAAACGTCACAAATGAACCCCAAGTGAATAATCACCACAAACGTCACAAATGAACCCCAAGTGAGTGACAACCGTCACGAATGAACCCCGAAGATGATAACCATCATCACAAATGTCACAAATGAACCCCAAGTGAGTGACAACCGTCACGAATGAACCCCGAAGATGATAACCATCATCACAAACGTTACAAATGAACCCCAAGTGAGTGATAACCGTCACAAATGAACCCCAAAGATGATAACCATCATCACAAACGTCATAAATGAACCCCAAGTGAGTGACAACCGTCACGAATGAACCCCATAAGGTATAAACATACCACACACGCACTGAACAAACAAGTACTCATACCAAAGAAACAAAGGAAAGGGTGAACACACACAAAAAAACAAAAGGGTGCCCGGAGAGATTGCTCACAACTTCCTGCCTACGTATCTCATCTGGTATGAGAATCAGGGCGACGTAGTTCCCCTTAACAGGGGAAAGGAGACAACAAACTAATAGGGAGACTAAGACTCGAGCCTAATAGTTGCCATGCCATCAAATATCCCTAAGTCGGGAATAAGGGTGATGAACACACACCAAAAGACAAAGGGTGAAAAAATAAAAAGGGTGCCCTGAGAGATCGCTCGCAAGCTCCTGCCTACGTATCTCATCTGGTATGAGAATCAGGGCGACGTAGTTCCCCTTAACAGGGGAAAGGAGACAACAAACTAATAGGGAGACTAAGACTTGAGCCTAATAGTTGTCATGCCATCAAATATCCCTAAGTTGGGAATAAGGGTGATGAACACACACCAAAAGACAAAGGGTGAAAAAATAAAAAGGGTGCCCGGAGAGATTGCTCGCAACCTCCTGCCTACGTATCTCATCTGGTATGAGAATCAGGGCGACATAGTTCCCCTTAACAGGGGAAACAACAACAAACTAATAGGGAGACTAAGACTCGAGCCTAATAGTTGTCATGCAAACAATATCCCTAGGTTGAGGTCTCTAACAAGAACTTAACTCGTTCTGGAAGCGATTCAACTCAAACAGCAAATAAACATCAACACAAGTGAACAAACATCACACACTATATTCATACAAGAGGCCCAAACAATGGGTAGGCTTTAGTTAAGAGGGTTCATATCAACCTCGACAAACAAGCCAAACTGTAATGGGTTATCTGTAGCTCTTAACCACTAACATTGAGAGTTAGGGTGAAGCTGATTAAAATGGTAATGAGGGTGAGACCTCATAGCTCTCAACCCTGGCCAGGGTGAGCTCATGACACAGAAAGCATGGGGATCCAGAAAGAGGGACCCTATTCCACTTGACAGACTCTGGACAAAGATCTTGGGTACATGTCCAAAAGCATCAGCACGTAGTGCGAGCATAAAGAACGACTCACTGAATAACGGGGGATTGGTTACTAATCCCTTTTATCCGTCAATTGTCTCTTCACTTAGGAGGACTTATCAGGTGTCACATGCCTCATCTTGGAGGTCTTTGGCACAATTATAAACAAACACAAACAGAGCCTCTTAAGGAGGACTTCCAGCAAAATGCCTGCCAAAAAGGTGACAGGACTTCCAGACTACATGGAGTAAGAGGCTAACTACCTAAGTGGTGTATCAACCATAATCCAAAGCTCAAGCAAGAGCTAAAAGCAAGCAACTAATGTACCTGTACAAAAGCTAACCAGTTAGTATCTCAGACAACCAATCAGAAAACAAACAGTGAAACCATCCAACTGCACACAACTCAATGAGCAATGTTCAAGCATTCAAATGAAGCAATGAGCTCAACACATTAACTTAAATCCCTATAAAACACAAAGAAGTCAGAACACAATTTAATTTGCATCTCAAAAGGTGAGCAACTCAACCATTAATGCTAAGTGTCCAAACCTGAAACACAAGACAAGGTTAGTTCATGTACAAAACACTAGTACAAAGACTAGGTTCAAAACCAAACCAATTGATCAAAACAGAAGTCAATCTTTTGCATAAAGCAAGTTCAAACATTCAATAAAATGTCCTCAAAAGGACCAACATCAATTCACAAAGCAAGTCCCTCAAATGATCAATGTAAAGCAAAGGCAAGCAAATGAGCACAAAATGGACATCCAAATTAGAAAATCCAAATCAAAACAGAAACGCATGCAATGGCCTTGAGATTTTTTATGCAAGCTACTCATATCATGGATAAACAACATGCAAAAAATCAAATCCAGAAAGGTTCAAATGATAGGTGAATAAAAATGCACAAATGCAAGGTCCAAAATGTGACACAAATTGTCACATACATCTTCATGTGTCAAAAACAATGATAGTGTCGCACCTCGAAAAATGGGGATACGACTACAAAGCGAAGCGCGATCACACTCTCGCAATGATGGACCGAACAGAGTCGCCACCGAACTTTATTTATTCCCAAAATGGGAAAGGGAAAATATCGATAAAACCCCTAAAAGAAAGGATAAGATATGGTCATCGCAACCAATATCAGGGTTCGGGAGTCGATTACGCAAGGGGAAGGTATTAGCACCCCTCACGTCCGTTGTACTCAACGGGAACCATTAGGTTAATTGTGTGCATTAGTGTTAGTTGAAATATTAGGCTTTTCGAATTATTAGGTGGGAAAGAAAGAAAGGATGAGCAAAGAATGTTTTTGGATTTTTGACGAAGGACTAAACCTAAGTTTTTTATTAGTGGGTCTGACAAGATTTACAAATCCTGCTCCTACATATCTCAATAGAGAAGTCAAGGCTTACGTAGTTCTGGGTAGAAAAATGTTTGTTTGTTGGTCGATTTTAGCGAAAGCCATTTTGTATTAATCGACGAAAACATTGTTTTACCCAAAACAGATGAGGAGTGGACGCATACCACACATCGAACGGATTTATAAATCTACATTCGGAAAAGCGTCACTTATCTCGACTCAACAATCGTGGCCAAAACATTGTTTTGTATCACTTAAGACAATATATCTTTCATTTATGAAAAAGGTTCTTTGATTAGTCGCACGGCGGCGAAAAAGAGTTTGACTGGTTGGATGTATTTTGAGTGATGGCGAGAACTTGGATGAGCGAGATATACATCTCGAATCCTAGCCTCAGGAGTGCACGGTATACACCATGTTCCATTTCCATCTTCATTGGAAAAAGTATTTAATAGAGATTAAGTATTTTTAGGTTTGATTGAGAAAGGGTTTGAAGAAACCATATTGACAATTTTAAACGATGGCGAGAGTTAAGATAGCCGAGACATCCGCCTCGAATCTTAATCTCAGGAGTGCACGGTATACACCATGTTCCATTTCCATCTTTATTGAAAGAGGTTAAGATAGGAATTAAGTATTTTGGAGTTTGAAAGACGAATACTTGTGACTTGCAAGCTCTTACAGCTTGGGTCTAGTACTCGGGACTACGTCTGGACATTCCACCCAGGCAGTCTGTTTCTTTCCAATTTTATTAAGAAATTTATTCGAATATTTACGAATGTTTTGGAGGGAAGACGAATATTTATAGCTTGCAAGCTCTTACAGCTTGAGCCTAATATTCGGGATTATAACTGGATATTCCATTCAGGATAATCTTTTTCTTCACGTTTTATTTAGAAAACGATTTGAATATTAGAGTGTAGAAGGGAAGACAAATATTTATGGCTTGCAAGCTCTTACAGCTTGAGCCTAATATTCGGGATTATAACTGGATATTCCCTCTAGGATAATCTTTTTCTTCACGCTTTATTTAGAAAACGATTTGAATATTAGAGTGTGGAAGGGAAGACAAATATTTATGGCTTGCAAGCTCTTACAGCTTGAGCCTAATATTCGGGATTATAACCGGATATTCCATCCAGAATAATCTTTTTCTTCACGCTTTTAGAAAAGGGTTTGAATATTATGTTGGATTTGTGAAATGATCTTGAAATGATTCACATTTATTTTTGGAATGTATTTTGAAATTGAATGAAATTTGAGTATGATTATTTACACGTGTAAAAGTATGGATATGGGTACTAACCTAACTAAATTAGTTAACACACAAAAATCGACTAAACCGAATAAATAAAAATAAAATAAAATAGCAAGATACTATATAGAAAAAGAAATTAAATAAAATGGTAAGCATAACAAATATAAACACAAAGATTGTTGTCCCCAAGTATCGAACCCACTCCACTAAACCAAATGAAACTACTCTCTCTCCACTAGGCCACTCATGATTAGTTATTATTTACAATAACAACTGGGATATATAAACCAGAACAGATTGAAGTAAAAGATTAAAAAATAAAATTTAAATAAAAATGGTCTGTTGGATTACCAAAAAATAAACCCAGCCACCTGGCTGTTGGGTTCCAAAGGCTGGTGGATTGGGAATACCAAAAAAATGATATATTAATGTACACTATTAACTAAAAACACTATTAAATAAAAACATAGGAAGATTAAACGTAAATTTTTTAATAGTTTCAATGTTTGTTTTATTAACAAATAAAAAGAAAAAAAATGAGAACAAAACCTATTCATCGTCCTCGAGCTCTCTCCATCTCACTCACCTCTCGTCACTCTCGCTAACAAACCCTCTCTCACAGTCGCTCAAACGCATCTCTCTTTCGCTCTCAACCTCACGTCTCTCTCCGTCCCTCAATCGCTCCTCATCCCTCAGCCGTCTCTCACATTAGCCTCACGACACTACCCAAGAAAAGCGCAAATCTATGGTTTCAAAGAGAGAATCGAGTGAAAATCTCACCTTCGGCGGTGACGACGGCTCCGGTGATGCTTAAATCTCACTCCTTCGCTTCTTCAATCCAGGTTTGCTTCTGCCGTTTTTTAGGATTAGGGTTTAGTTTCTCTGATTTTTTTTCCGTCTTGTCCGCCTCACCTCTCACCTTTTATATCTTGCAATTAGGTTTTAGGGTTGTTGTATGGTAGATTAAAACAAGCATCTCTACGAAGTCCTTTTGGCGGACTCAGTTTGGATCGGTCTCTTTGATGCTTGGACTTGGAAAAGGTAATCTGAACCTGTGCTTTTTCTTCGAATTTTGTCTCCATTCCATTTTGGGATTTTTGAACTTTTACTGCTTTGACTAGTTGCTTTATGTTTTACTGCAGTGAATTTGGTGAAAACATGAGGAGCTTTTGTTTTTCACCTGGCTTTGGTTGAACTGGTATTTTCTAGCCTATTGGTTTTGCTGCAACATGTGATGGTGAGATCTTGGTTATTGCTGCAAGTTCACATGGTTCTATAGGCAATGCCTCAGACCGTGATTAATTGGAACAACTCTGATCATGGTATGTGAATGTGCTTTGCTTCCAACTGCTCAATTGGATTTTGCTGTCTTGATTGGTTTGTGTTATGTTGAACTAGTGCAGGATGTGGGTTAGCTCGGTTGCATGGACCTGCTGCTCGAAGCTCATGTTGGTTTGATGGTTTTAGGTGATGGTTTGCCTAATTACTCGTAGCAGGTTTGTACTGTGTGTGTTGCTGCCTTGCCAAAGCTTATGTGTAGGAGTATTATCGTTGCAAACTTGTAGTGGTATGGTTCTGCAGTATCATTGCTCTAGGCCATTTGCAACATGATGATCCATGTGCATTGCTTGATTTGTTAAGCTTATTGAGTGAAGTTAATTGCTGTGATAATTTATAGTTATTATTATTGGAATAATGGGCACCTTTATTTTGCTTGTTTGGAGACAAAACATACCGGTTTGAGGTCTGCTGCGTGACTTGACGACAAATTGGTCCAGGGACATCCAAGGCATAGAAAAATGGTAAACTCCCTGGTTTCTAACCCTACCTTTCATGTATATTGCAGCATTTCCGAATTTATGCATAATTACCGCATGTGATGCTTATGCAGAATTTTAGATCATGGCACATTCTGATGAGCTCTTTGACGCCATACACAAAATGCAGCCTCAATGTGGTTGGCGATCTTGAGTGCAATATGTTCAGAAGATGTGTTCAAGCGATCAAGTAAGCATCCTGAGGAGAACCGATTTGATGTGTTGTACCGGTAAAATGAAATTCACAGAAGATTGACTGTTGCAGCACTAACTGACTTGTTCAGTCACCAACCCAAACAAACAAATTCTACACGCTTGCTCCCGACTTCAATGATAACAAGCCGCCGGACACCTGCAAAATGCATCACATGGCCCTGCACGTCTAATTGCTTCTGATTTCCGTTTGCGAACAACTGAAGCCCATGATGAACTTTTGGAAAAGCGAGATCACATTATCCAGAAATTCATGTCTAGTACACCAGGTAACACTCTCCATATGCTGCTTTGCATGTAGTATGTCTCTTCATGTGATTGGAAACTTCAGTAGGAATCAAATTTCATTAGTAAGTTCATGCTTTGATATCTTCTTCTGTAGCATATCTACGTGAGGGAACACCAACAGATTCATGCTCTTTGTTATTTGTTTGCTTGTTGCTGATACTGCTGTGGTTAATATTGTGCAGGCAGTTTGTTATTTATTGCAGAAAACAAGTCATAACAATTCTGAACCGTTGGCAAGGTATTGGTCAAAGAGTTTGGATCGTGATCACATTTGGAGACGCACCCTTCGCTCATGGATGCTCGGAATCTTCCTATCTTGGGATTGTTGCTAATGAGCTAGGAGTTTGGCTATCATATCAAGTTGAACTATTATGGAATTTTGTTGTGAGATTTAAAATGAACTTTGTGAATTGGGAAAATGTAAAAAAATGTAATATATGGAATCTTTGTTTCAATTGGGTGTATGTATTTGTATGGTTTATATATGAAATGGAAAGTTTGGAAATTGGTTCAAACAATGGTTTTTGTATTGAAATGAAATGGTTTATGTAATAGGATCCCACATGTAATTGTGACTTGGGATTATGTAATGAATGTTCATTGAATTGTATTGAATGGAATTGGATATATTGAATGAAAGTTTTGAAAGTTTGAATGAATTGTATGGTTATGGTTGTAGTTTGAACTTGATTGAAGTGATTGTAAAGAATAAGAATGGTTGTAACTTGGTTTATGGAAATGGATATTTGGTTATAAAAATGGATATGGACCTTAGAAATAATCCAAGACTAATCAAATGTCAATTTAAAATCAAAAACCAATAAAACCAATTAAAATCAAATTAATCTATAATTTGTTAAAATTACTTTGATATCAACTCTAACATTTATTTGGAAATTAAAATCAATTAGAGTTTGAATCATTAGTAAAAACACAATTAAGATTAAATTGAAATTTGGAATTAGACTTAATTTGAAATTAAAATCAAATTGAAAATTAAAAGGTCAAATAATTAGAATCCATTTTATAATCAAGAACACCATGATCAAAAAGCTTAGATAATAATCAATGTTTATCAAAAAAAATATATATGGATTTGGGAATGGACGGTTGCCTTTGGTCATGAATGCATGCAAATGAACTTTAGGCCAAGTGCCAAATGAAAAATGAAAAAATGAAAAAAATTCAGGACCAAAATCGGGGTATGACAGTTGCCCCTATTTAAGCGTCTTCAACTAGAGAATATGAAGCAGGACACTCTTCATATGATCATAGTGGGAGATGGTTAAATACTAAGAAGACCCGGATTTTGATCTTGAATCCCTATGACATGATGTGATATGATATGATATGACATGATATGATATGCATGGATGCATGATTCTTTTTTGTAATTTTTATCTGCTAGGGATATGGTGGACCCTTAACAGGAGATGCCACTAGACAGACCAATCTGTGGGGAATGCTGATGACCCACAGGGAGACAAACAAATGGTAAAAAACAAATTTTGCTGGGGAAAACAGTCCTGCTGGAGAATCAGACACACACTGGGGAGTACTCAAAGTGAAATTTGATAAACGACGCTTAGAATACAAGGGATTTCGGTAGTAAGTTCACATATGACTTACTAAACCCGAATAAAGGAAAAAATGCTACAACAGGTTCATATATGACCTGACAATACTGGCATAAAGCACAACAACAGGTTCATATATGACCTGACAATGCTGGCATAAAGCACAACAACAGGTTCATATATGACCTGACAACGCTGGGGAATATCAAGAAGTTCTGACAGCAGGTTCAGATATGACCTAACAAACTCAAAAAAATTCAAGAAGAGTGTATCAACAGGTTCATATATGACCTGGTAATACTAGAATGAAAGCTCAACAGCAGGTTCATATATGACCTGACAACACTGAAACAATCATAGAGAAAAACTCTTCAGAACAGGTTCATATATGACCTGACACTGGAATAAGGTTCAACAACAGGTTCATATATGACCTGATAATGCCGAACAACAGGTTCATATATGACCTGACAATGGATTAAAGTTCAATAACAGGTTCATATATGACCTGAATGGCTTGAACGACAGGTTCATATATGACCTGATAATGGAATAAAGTTCAACAACAGGTTCATATATGGCCTGAATAGCTTGAACAACAGGTTCATATATGACCTGATAATGGAATAAACTTCAACAACAGGTTCATATATGACCTGAATAGTACTGAACAACAATTGGATTTGGAAATGACTGCGAAAACTGGATGTTGGTTTAAGGGCGCCAAATACAAACTGGAATCAAAGGTCAAAGGATATAGGATCGACAACAAGACCTGGGTCAATGCAAAATGAGCACGAAGAACATTTCGGTTATGCATGATTTGAATGCATGATATATGAATGATCATGATTATGAGAATGCTGACACTTGGCAGACTGGGAGTTTGTAGGGACTGTTTACAGAGATTCTGATTCCTCAACACCAATAACTCATACCCGTGCGATTAACAGGCGCGTCCAGAGGAGAATCTATCATGATTGACAGTTATAAATAACCAAAGGTCCATCCTTCTAGAGGATTAATAAGTTATATTCCATGGGGACTTTTGTTGGTGATCCAGGAATATTTATGCAACCTTGAGACTTTCGGGAAAACAAATGATTTTCCTTTGATTTTCTCACATATCAAAGTAATTTTGTTCCTTTTACTAAATTTCAAAATATCTTCAAGTTTCAAAATTTCATTATTAACCAATAAATGACACTTTGCATAACAAATAAAAACATAGAAGAACGCAATTAACAATGGTTAGGAAAACTTGTATTTTATTCAAGAATGGTAGCACACAAATGGCGTAGCTCCATGGAATATTACAATTTGGAAAATGGCAATAAGGAAAGGTTTACGTTGAATTCAGTGACCACTAACATCCTTAATAGATATGATTCCCCCAAAACCTTGCTTCTAAGGGGAGTAACTGGATTGATCTTCCGCCTCAGATTCTTCGGTGTTAATCAGTAACAACTGATGCAGTTTATGCCTTGTGCCCCTAACTTTTGCCTGGATCGCCTTTTCGGGTTTTCAATCCACCAGGACGCTCCTTTTTGCCTAAGTCGCCTTTTCAGGTTTTCAACTTAGCGAGCTACCATTTTTTATTCATCCCTAACTTTTGCCTGGACCGTCCTTTCGGGTTTTCAATCCACCGGGATACCCTTTTTTTTGCCTAAATCGCCCTTTCAGGTTTTCGATTTAGCGGGTTTTTATTAGGCGTAGTATTTTTTAACTGCATCAGAGTTCACGAGGTGTGAGAGCTCTTCATCATCCATAGTCGTGAGAATCAAGGCGCCTCCGGAGAAAGCTTTCTTCACAACATATGGGCCTTCATAATTGGGAGTCCACTTCCCACGTGAGTCCTTGTGTATTGGCAAGATCTTCTTAAGCACGAGGTCTCCTTCTCTGAATTCCCGAACACGTACTTTCTTGTCAAAAGCCCTTTTAAGCCGTTTCTGGTATAACTGTCCATGGCACAAAGAAGTCATTCGCTTCTCATCTATGAGGTTTAACTGATCAAATCTATTTTGAATCCACTCAGCCTCTTCTAGCTTGGTCTCCACAAAGATTCTCATTGAAGGTATCTCCACTTCAATTGGGAGAACTGCTTCCATCCCATATACCAAAGAGAACGGGGTTGCCCCTGTTGAAGTGCGGACGGAAGTCCGGTATCCATGCAGTGCAAAGGGTAGCATTTCGTGCCAATCTTTATAAGTTTTTACCATCTTCTGCAGGATCTTCTTGATGTTTTATTAGCGGCTTCAACAACGCCATTCATCTTTGGACGATATGGTGAAGATTTATGGTGCTCAATCTTGAAGCTCTCGCATAATTCTTTCATGGTCTTATTGTTCAGATTCGTCCCATTATCTGTGATGATCCGGCTTGGAATTCCATAACGGCAAATGATTTCTTTCTTGAGAAATCGTGCAACCACTTGTTTTGTCACATTAGCGTAAGAGGCAGCCTCTACCCATTTGGTAAAGTAATCAATGGCAACCAGGATGAAGTGGTGACTATTGGAAGCTTTAGGCTCGATGGCGCCAATCTTGTCGATGCCCCACATTGAGAAAGGCCAAGGTGACGTCAAAACATTTAGCAGGGTCGGAGGCACGTGTACCTTGTCGGCATAGATTTGGCATTTATGACATTTTCTAGCATAATTGAAGCAGTCGGATTCCATGGTCAACCATTAATAACCAGCTCTCAAAATCTTCTTGGCCATGGCATGCCCATTGGCATGAGTTCCAAAGGATCCTTCATGAATCTCCTTGATCAACAGGTCCGCTTCACGTCCATCCACGCATCTGAGCAGAATCATGTCGTGATTTCTCTTATATAACACACCATTGCTTAAGAAGAATTTGGATGCCAATTTCCTCAATGTTTTCTTGTCAAGGGTTGTTGTATCTGTTGGATATTCTTGATTTTGCAAAAAGCATTTGATGTCGTGAAACCAGGGTTTACCATCGGCTTCCTCTTCAACTGACTGACAGTAGGCAGGCTCAACTTTCCGCTCGATCTGAATGAGAGGTGCTTCATTATGGAACCTAACTTGGTACATTGAAGCCAACATAGCCAAAGCATCAGCAATTTGATTCTCAGTTCTCGGGATATGACGGAAAGTGATTTCGTCAAAGTATTTTATTAATTCAATGACATAGGCACGATATGGGATCAACTTGGTATCACGGGTTTCCTGTTCGCCCTTGACTTGGTATATCACCAAGGCTGAGTCTCCACATACTTCGAGGATTTTGATTCGGAGATCAATTGCTGCTTCAATACCTAGGATGCACGCCTCATATTCTGCTATATTGTTCGTGTAATCAAAACACAACCTTGCTGTGAAAGGAGTGTATCCACCATTCGGATTTAATAGAACAGCTCCTACGCCATGCCCCATGTAATTGGAGGAACCATCGAACATGAGCTTCCACCGAGATCCGGGTTCAGGTCCTTCATCAAGTCCTGGGATTTCACAATCTTTCACTACCATAATGTCTTCATCAGGGAAGTCAAACTTCAACGGCTGATAGTCTTTAACGGGCTGGTTTGCCAAGTAATCGGACAACACACTTCCTTTAATGGCTTTCTGAGATACATATTGTATGTCATACTCAGATAGTAACATCTGCCAACGGGCGAGTCTTCCAGTCAAAGCAGGCTTTTCAAATATATACTTTATTGGATCCATTTTTGAGATCAACAAAGTAGTGTGGCAAATCATGTATTGTCTTAGACGACGAGCGGCCCATGCTAAAGCACAACAAGTTTTCTCCAAGAGCGAATATCGGGTTTCACAGTCGGTAAATCTCTTACTTAGATAATAAATGGCATGCTCCTTCCGACCGGTTTCGTCATGTTGTCCCAGCACACATCCCATTGACTTTTCAAGCACCGTTAAGTACATAAAGAGTGGTTTCCCCTGAATAGGTGGAATTAGAATAGGGGGCTCTTATAGGTATTGTCTGATCTTCTCAAAAGCCATTTGGCAGTTAGAATTCCATTCAACTGCTTGATCTTTTCTGAGTAACTTGAATATAGGTTCACACGTAGCAGTCATATGAGATATAAACCTAGAGATGTAGTTCAAATGTCCCAGGAATCCTCTAACTTCTTTCTCTGTACGTGGAGCAGGCATTTCTTGTATTTCCCTAACCTTGTCTAGATCTACCTCAATTCCTCGTTGACTGACAATGAAACCAAGCAACTTTCCGGATCGGACACCGAAGGTGCATTTAGCAGGATTCAGCCGTAGTCGAAATTTCCGAAGACGCTCAAATAGCTTTTGCAAGTGGTCTATGTGATCCTCTTCACTTTGGGATTTTGCAATCATATCATCCACATAAACCTCAATTTCCTTGTGCATCATGTCATGGAAAAGAGTGACCATTGCTCTTTGGTAAGTTGCCCCAGCATTTTTGAGACCGAATGGCATTACCTTGTAGCAAAATGTTCCCCAAGGGGTGATGAATGTGGTCTTTTCCATGTCCTCTGGATCCATCTTAATTTGATTATAACCCGAGAATCCGTCCATAAAGGAGAAGACTGCGAACTTAGCAGTGTTGTCTACCAGAGTGTCAATATGTGGCAGGGGGAAATCGTCCTTTGGACTAGCTTTGTTTAGATCCATGTAATCAACACACATCCTGACCTTGCCATCCTTTTTGGGTACTGGCACAATGTTGGCTACCCATTGAGGGTACTTTGTAACTGCTAGAAAACCGGCATCAAATTGACGTTTCACCTCGTCACAAATCTTTAGAGCCATGTCGGGTCTTGCTCTTCGGAGCTTCTGCTTCACTGGCGGACAATCTGGCTGTAGTGGTAGCTTGTGGACCACAATATCAGTATCTAAACCTGGCATATCCTGATACGACCAAGCAAATACATCTATATATTCATGTAGCAACTTGATCAATCTTTCTTTGATGCTTGCCTCAAGTGTAGTCCCAACTTTGACCTCTTTCTTGTCTTCCTCGGTGCCAAGGTTGATTGTTTCCACTGGTTCTTGATGTGGCTGAAGGGCCTTTGACTCGTGCTCGAGCATCCTTTCCAGTTCTTCAGGGAAATCACAATCTTCCTCACTCTCCTCTTCCGCTTGGTAGATGGGGAGTTCAAAATTATTGGAAGTAGTAGGGTCATCGAATTCAACTGGTTTATTGATTATTCTGCATGTTTTTTAATGATGGTTCTTTTTAGAAAAATGGAAATAAAATGCAAAGGAAATAAAAAATATTTTGTAGTTTTTGAAAGGATTGCCATTTTAAGGAAAGAAAAACAAAATAAATGAACGACAAGAATTTGAACAAAATACTCTTTATTTGTTATAATGATTTTTTTTTGAAATTCAAAAGGGGGCCTACAAATGATCCATTAGCCTTGGGCAGAGCTAAGGATTTTCAAAAACACAAAGGAAAACACAATTACTTTGACACGGGAAAAACTTCTGGAATCTCAACCGCTTCCCAATTTGTCAGAGCTGCTTCACACCGGTATATCAGGTTTGATGTTTCTCCATCTTCGGTGTCATCTTCCACTGCACCAACTTGATCTCCATGGATAAATCCTGTGCTCAGGAAGACTTCTTGTATGTTCCGCACACGGTCCTTTGCAGGGACCAGGGCTCCTTCATTAGCAGAAGGCTTGTACCCCAAACCAAAACGGTCATTTTTCTCATTGACGTTGATGACTTCCCCCAACCTGTAGGGCCTCCACTTTCAACTGCTGATCTTGCACTCTTCAAAGAAGCGAACGACAAACTGGTTTTCTCAATAGGATCCTTAACCTCTTCAAGTGTGGCATTGGATATTTCAAGGGCTTGAAAAGAGGTTTCTAAGGCATCCTCATCAGCCTCAATATAACGGAAACAGGAGAGTTGACTGATGATAAAATCTTCTTCACCCGAGATAATGACGAGCTTGTCATCGACAACGAACTTCATCTTTTGATGTAGAGTAGAAGTTACTGCCACAGCAACATGTATCCATGGGCGTCCCAAAAGGCAGCTATAAGCTGGATTTATGTCCATGACTTGGAAATTGATGGGGAATACATGCGGTCCGATCTGTATTGGTAGTTCTACCTCCCCAACTACTGTCCTTCGCGAACCATCAAATGCTTTTACCACAAGCGCACTAGGTTTCAACTCCGAACCTTGGTAAGACAATTTAGCAAGTGCCCTCTTTGGTAGAACATTGAGGGATGATCCAGTGTCAACTAAAACTCTGGCCAGAGCATCTTCTTGGCATTTTATGGACACATGCAAGGCGCGGTTGTGATTCTTCCCCTCTTTGGGTAGCTCTTCATTGCTGAAACTTAGAGTGTTGCAGGCTGTGATATTGGTGACCACCCCATCGAATTGGCCAACCGTTATATCTTGGGTAACATGAGCCTGAGAAAGCACTTTCAGTAGAGCCTCCCTATGAGCTTCGGAATTCAGAAGCAAAGACAAGATAGATATTTTTGATGGTGTTTGATGTAACTGATCAACTATCTTGTAGTCAGATTTCTTTATTATCCTTAGGAACTCACTTGCTTCATTTGTTTGCACAGCCGACTGTGCCCCTCCATGTTCTGGGGTAGGATTTACATTTGCAGCTTCCCTTGTTGGCTCTTGAGGGTTCACATTAAAATTGGGAGTATAAATCCGACCACTGCGGGTCATCTTGCTTGTCCCTGCGATGTTAGTGATGTCGGTGTCAACATTCTCCAAACCTTTCTTACTTTCAGTAGCTTTGGGCTTTCCATCTACCACTCCATCTACCACCGTTATGTCGTACTTCCAGGGTACCGCCTTGGTGCTTTCAAAAGGAAATGGGGTAGGCATGCAAACTACCACGGGTGATGGTGTCGCATCCGCGAAAAACAACCGACGGGCAAAAACAAAACAAACAGAGCCGCCACCGTGCGTTATTTATCCCAAAAGAGGGAAAGGAAACGCTCGAAGTAAACCTGGAAAAGACATGGTCTCGCGACCAAAGAGAGATGGGATCGGGAGTCGGTTATGCGAAGGGAAGGTATTAGCACCCCTACGCATCCGTCGTACTCGACGGGATCCACGCTCAAAAGGATAGAAGAAAGGTTCCTGATAAACTGCTCAAAAATTGCACACACGCTGGAATAAAACACAGATGGAAAGAGAGGGGAACGGGCTCGCTAGGATATTGCATCCTATGCCTACGTATCTCATCTGGAATGAGAATCAGAGCTACCGTAGTTCGGCTAACGCACGCCAAACAAAACACACGCTCAGACGCTGAGACGTCAGAACAAACACACAAACACAAACTGGAAACCGAATGCCAATCGCTGGACTTACATCAGACTCCAAACAAACAAACACACACCGGAAACCAACTGCCAATCGCTGGACTTATGTCAGACTCCAAGCAAACAAGAGGTTAACCGGACGCTGAGTCGTCAAAAGCAACAAAGAAGTTGAACAAACAAGCTAACAGGGAGTCTGGTACTCGAGCCCGCTAGCTGTCAAGCAAACACACACAAAAAAGGAATAGGGTGCCCGGAGAGATCTCGCACAATCTCCTGCCTACGTACCTCATCTGGTATGAGGATCAGGGCAACGTAGTTCCCCTTAACAGGGGAGAAACTTCTAACCTAACCAGAGACTGGGAAATGACAAACTAAAAGGGAGACTGACTCGAGCCTAATAGTTATCATGTAAATTCACCATGGTCCTAGGTTAAGGTTCCTATCTAACTTGCACAGGCAGCAAGCTATCCTAAACAACACAAGCAAACGCATACAAGCACAAAAGGCAAGCACACACACTATATGCACACAATCGGGCTCATACAAGGTTAGGCTGTGAAACACAAGCCAACTGGAATCGGGTGTAGTTAGCTCTAACCCTAACATTGAGAGTTAGGGTGAAGCAGATGAAATGGGAAGTGAGGGTAAGACCTCACAGCTCTTATCCCTGGCCTGGGAGAGCTTCAGACAAATGAAAGTGGGAGTTCAAAAAGTTGGAACTCTTCTCCACATATGACTGACACAACAGAGATCTTGGGTTAATATCCACAATGCATCAACACATGGTGTGTGAGCAAAGTGGATGACACACTGAGTAGCAGGAGATGGATTACACATCTCTTTTATCTGCCAATTGCCTCATAAGAGGACTTTTCCTGCTTGGTACAAAAATAAACATTCACAAGCATTGCCTCTTAAGGAGGACTTCAGACAGGTGCCTGCCCCCATAACAGGACAGGACTTCCAGACTACATGAAGTCAGAGAGTTATACCTAAGTGGTTAAGCAACCAAGAAAAAGCAAGTTCAAATTGAACTTAAGCAATTTATGTACCTGTGGAAACATCAAACAAATCAGTTCAACTGTACAGACAAACAGACAATCATGAATATCAAACAGTCAAACCCCATGAGCAAAGGCATAAGCCAACTAGTCAAACTCAAATGAGTTAACAACCCTACAAAACACACAAGGTTAGTAGTCAAAAGTAAACATCAAAGGCTCAAGTGATAAAGCACCAACAACTATGGAACTTGAATGCTCCACCTGAAATCAAAGCTCAAACATAAGCAACCAACCACTAGGTCAAAGCCTAGGGTCAAAGATGGAGAAAAAATCCAAAACAGAACATGAAATTTAACATGAATCAACTTCACTCAATCAAGAACACAATCCAAAAGGTCTCATCTCAATATCAATTACCAAATCCATTTCATGAACAAAACATGGCAAGGTATACAAGTTGTAACCACATTGTGACATCAGAAGAAACAAATGCACATTAAATCAAAAATGTTAGAAATAATTTTGGCAAAATTCATGAGTAAACAGAACATACAACATGATCATCACACAAAAAATTAGATCATTTGGATAACATTAGGCATGGTAATCATATTGCATAAGTCAAGGCAAGCACAAACAAGCACATGTGTGACACCAAATGTCACACCAACTTAGCATAAGCCTAAAACAGAAATGGTAATTGTTAAAAACCTCAAACCAAAGCCAAAACACCATTCAACATGTCTAGAAATAGTGTGCAAAATTTCACATTCATTGGATAAGGAACAAGCATTTCACAAACAAATGAAGTTCAAGGCAATGTAAAAGCTCAAATGTGACCATCCAGAATGAAAAATCTCAATTAAATCAGAAATCAATCCAAAAATTCCAACAAAAATCATGAGCAATCACAACATCCATATCAAGCATCATGCAAAAAATCAAGGCATTTGGATAACATTTGGCATGGCAAATTCATCAATCAAGTTGAACATCACAAGGTGTGATACACATTGTCACACCTGCCTTAACATGATCATAAAACAGAAACTACAAATGGTAAAAATACCAAATCAACACCAAAATGTCAAGCCAAGAGTCTAGTTTCAACATGTAAAATTTCATGAGCATTGGATAAAATCTCAGCATTTCACAAAAGATATGGCAAGGCAAGATACAAAATGGACATATGTTCAAGTCTCTAGCACAAAAACAATTTCCAGCCATGCATAATTTTTAAAATCACGATGATAAAAAAGTAGAGGGATCAAGGATCCTAATGCAAAAAACTGGAGTCAATTTGGATAAGTTTCGGATTTGTTATGATTTTTGAAAGTTTGGTGAAATTTGAAAATGAAACATGAAGCCAAGGCATAAAATGGGAGGGAAAAGGAAATTGTGTGGCATTTTGAAAAGTTCCTCAGCCAGGAATCGAACCTGGTGAGGTTTTGAAATTGGCGCGCCAGCTAAAACGCTGTCGTTCCATTTATTCGCTGGCAGGCAGTGGCACGTTTAAAAAAATGGACCAATGAGGAGCCAGCATGGCCATGCGCATGCACCAATCAGATGCGTGCCCTAAAACAAACCTACAGCAACGCTATTCCGTGGCATTTAGTGGATCCAAAAACGTTGCCTTAGACCTGGACTCATCTTCTTCATCATGTTCATCACTGTTCATCAACCTCAAGAACAATTTTTCCAGATTTGGAAATTGAGCATATCAATGTGAACGTCTTTCATCCTAGGTCATGAATCTATGTCTATTTTATCCTAATTCTATCTATCATGAGAGAATCGAACACATTATCATTTGCACATGAAGCTTTAAACTATCATAACTCAGTCAAACATGCATGGATTTCAATGATTCAAAGCTCAGCATAACAAGCATGAAGAGATCTACAATAACATCACAACAATTTCAAGAAATAAAGAGATCGAATCTGTGACCTCTTGAAGAGCAGCAGTGGAATTCGATGGATTTAAGCCTTGCAATGCTCAAACAGTCCTTCTATGATGCTTGTGAAGTGGATTGGAAGAGAAATTGAGGATTAATTGTGCACGATTTGGCCAGAACCTTGATTCACCATTGTTGCTCAATCTTGATGTATGCTTCAACCTTGCCACGATTCTCTTGAATTTTACCTCCAAACTTGTTCAATGATGCTTCAGAGTGACGAATCAAGCAATAGAATGTGATGTTATGTGAAGAAATTGAGAAAAATTTGGAGAGAAAGTGAGAGAGAATTTTGAGAAAATGGATCTAGATCTGAAATTATGAGTTGTTAACCCTGAAAACAGTTATGGTTATGCTTATATAGGCTCCACTAATCATGCTTAATTAAGCTTTAAACCAAATGCTAATGGAATTAACAAATATGAGGTGTTTTGGCAAAAATGAGTTTTTCACCCTATGCATGAAATGCATGGTGAATAGTGCACGAATTTGGATTTAATTTCACTTAAAAATCTGTTTTGAAGCTAATGGTGATGGTCACATGTTCAAATGATGCACCAATTTTAAACTCCAATTTTTCCCTCCAAAAATGCAAGAATTGGCAAATGATTATGTGATGACAATTGATGTAATGCAATGTATGTTTTGGAAACTAGAGGTTAAAAGGAGAATTTAGCAAAAAGAACCACTCGAATTGGAGTTTTGGTTGAGAAGTTATGCCCATTTGAAGTTCAATGTTCACTTGGTCAAGTTTTGATCATATCTCCTTAACCACACATGTGAAATTGATGATCTTGGACTTTTTGGAAATGGGAGAGAAAGATCTATAACTTTCATGTTCAACAAAATTTCATTTGAAGCTTTATTGATGATGTAATCTTGAGTTGAAAACCTTTCCATTTTTGGCAATTTCAAATTACAAGTCACTTTCTATTTTTGGAAAGTTTTGTCCTGACTTTATTTTCTTCAATGTTGATGTTTGAAATGTCAAATGAGACTTGTTTGAACATGAATGAAGTATTTCTAATCACTTCCCACCTCCAAATCCAACAGTTGACTTGGCAGTTGACTTTTGCAGTTGATAGATGACTTGGCCATGCACAGATGAATTTGAGCCTCAACCACTTGATGAAATGGCTCCAAAATGAAACCCTAGCTTATACAAGCTCCATAAAATCACATGATGATCCCCATATCATTAAACACCTCATCTCCTTGAAAAACCCTGATTGGCATAATACAACTGATTAGGGTTGACCAGAGGTCAAAACCCTAATCCCAAGGAACCTGAGCATGAATAATGAACCATGATGATGGTGATGTACCATTGCAATCAAGATAATACCCAACCATCTTGAGGAACCAAAAACCCTAATTGAAGCACAAACCTCAGATGATTAGTGATCAATTCATGAGACCCTCAAGCTTGAATCTTTTAACCTCTTCATCTTCTGAGAAAGACTTAGGAGAATGACTTGCTTATTGTTTCCACATGATATGCAAAGATGTAATGCTTAATGTCCTATATAATGAAATTCAATATGAAAATCCAGTCCCAAGAGAGGAGGGCAAATTTTGAGGTGTTACAGATGGATGAACAACATCTCTTCTGTGATAAGTTACCTCAAACGGTTCTGGTATATTAAAAATGGGTTCAATTACTGAAACTTCCTCGTTTGTTGTTGGACCACAAATTTGTAAAACACCTTGATCCATCAAGTTCTGAATGTCATTTCGTACCACTTTACATCCTCTTGGACGAACGGCACATTCCTCACAATTGTCGTGACATGTATCAATTAATCTAGCCCCCACCAATCTTGCATGAAGCGCTAGCAATAGAGTTTTAACATCTTCCACGTTTTTGATTATACACACATCAGAAGCATCCTCGACGGCATTAACATCACCATGCACTGGCAAAGGGTTACTTTTGACATTGGGTCCGACGTCTCGAAATGACAGAATCTTCTTCTCAACCAGGTCTCACACAATATGCTTTAAAGCATAACATCCTTCTAAATCATGTCCAGGGGCACCCCCATGGAAAGGACAATGGGCATCTGGGTTGTACCATGGAGGTAAAGGATTTGGGGGAGGACCCAAAGGTCTGGGAGTCACCAACCCTCTCTGTAACACCCCGATAATAATATGTATTTATTTAAATTAAATTAATAATATGTTTATTAATTTAATTAGAATATTTGAATTATTATTATTATTTTGGAATAATAATTATTGGGATAATTATTTAGTGGAATAATATTATTGGAGTATATAAGCTGGAATAATAAAAAGTCCAATTTTTGGAAAAAGGTTTTCACGTGGAAAGGGAAAAGAGGCGGAAAGGGCAAAAAGCCAGAGAACGAAGGTTGAAGGAAGGAGAAGCTTGGAGCTCGGAAGCTGCCGGATTAACTCAGGTAAGGGGGGTTTATCATCGGTTAAAGGGTATTATATGATAATATGTACTGGGTAGTGATAACCATTGGTTGTATCTCTGATTTGATTGATGCATGATGAAATTGTGAAATATTGGATGAATGAAATCGGATGATAATTGAAAAGAATTCGTAGGGATTAGAAGAGATAATGTTAGGATTGGTGAAGATGAATAGGATATGATTCGTGTAGATGATATGGACGATTATTTTGTGTAATTTGGACTGGGGGAGGTTGGATCGGATAGGTTTCGTAACAGAGAAAGCCATAGCAGATCTGAGAGTTCTGGTTTCTGGTCATACGCGTATGGCACTAGGCAATACGCGTATGAGCTGGCTGATACGCGTATGGAGGAGGCCTTACGCGTATGGGAGAAAAAGATGATATTTTGAACGTAAATTGGTCTCTGTTGGTACGCGTAATGGGAAGTTGTTACGCGTAGCGTACGCGTATGGGATAGGTGGTACGCGTATGAGTTGGGCGAGGAAATGCGCAATACGCGTAAGAGAGTAGGCATTACGCGTATGGAGTTGGCCAGGTTTGGGCAATACGCGTATGGCATGGACAGTACGCGTATGGGCAGAGTTGGGATTTTCCTGAACTGTTGTTGTGCAGTTTTTGGTTGTTTAGGCTGAGTGATGTACTTAGCTGAGATATGATGTTGTAGGGATCGTTTCCCGTTGTTTTGAGTGGTATAGGTATTAGTAGAACGGGCTAGTACTGTGTTTGATTATGTGGCATGATATGATATGCTTTTGTGATTAATTATGTTGATAATGTGTGATGGTATACATGATGATGTGAATGTATGCGTTTGTGAATAGACTGTATTATGGCTTAGAGTGTGAGCATGTGTCTATTCTTGATTATTGTTGATGTTGCATTGCTAGGTGATTAGCATGCATGTTGTGGCCCATTTGGGGTGGTAGCTAATTCCCATGGTGAGGAATTAGTGAGTATATCATTTGATTGTTGTTGTTGATGTTTGCATGCTAGGTGATTAGCGTGCATTTCATGGCCCATTTGGGGTGGTAGCTAATTCCCATGGTGAGGAATTAGTGAGTGAGTCACTATGTCTCAAATGAGTGGGACTAGTGAGCTTGGTAGCCGTGCCTGGATTTGGACGGTGAGGTGGAACTATATGTTCACAAATAGTCGGTACCGCATGCATAGAGTCTCATTGCATAATGAATGTATGGCATATAATATGAATGGATGTATTCCAGTATTATATGTGTATTGTGTGTTGTGTTATTGATGTTGAATATGGTTGAGAATCTACTGTTGAGTATGATATTTGAACGAATATTGCTGTTGCTGAATGCGTAGTCTAATTAGGGTGAATTAATGTGTTAATTACTTGGCATTACATGTTGTTCTATAATGCTTATTATATTGATTGAGGAACTCACCCTTACGCCTATTTTTCAGGTAACGAGAAATGAGTTGAGTAGAAGCTTATGCTTGGAGTCTAGAGTAGTTTCTTCTGGGTCATGCTCTGATAGATGTAACATCGGGAGGGAATGTTTTAACTAATTTGATATTGGTTGTTGGATGATTTACATGTATAGGGTTACATGTTTTACATTGACGTTGAATTTGATTCCGCTGCGAATTATGCAAAAGACCTTATTTTGATTTAAATAAATGAGCATGACAGGACATTTGATGAATGTAGTGAAATGGTTGTGTGACACCCTTCGGGGCATAATTACTCTGATGAATATATATTGTTATTTTAATTATAATAATTTGGGGTATTTAGAAGGGTGTTACATTAGTGGTATCAGAGCATAGTCGGTCGTGTCGAGTCGTAGTTATTCTGTTTCCCCTGTACGGGATAGGTGTTGTGTAACCCTATCAGTACTTATTTGTTTAGCTTGTTTGGGTTTTCAGAATAGAGATGACTGGAAGAGGTAGAGATGATGCTGCGATTGCTGAGGCTCTGGGTATGCTAGCTGGAGTACTTGGAGGAAATCCGAATGTTATGGGAATGGGAGCTGCTCGTCAGTTGAGTGAGTTCCAGAAGAACAATCCTCCAATGTTCAAGGGAGCATACGATCCAGATGGCGCTCAGAAGTGGTTGAAGGAGATAGAGAGAATCTTCAGAGTAACTGAGTGTGCTGATAACCAGAAGGTCAGGTTCGGTACACATATGCTGTCAGAGGAAGCTGATGATTGGTGGGTTGCTACCCGCACTGAGTTGGAAACTGCTAGAGATGCTGAGATTTCTTGGGCTGTGTTCAGAGAGAGATTTCTGAGGAAGTATTTTCCCGAGGATGTCAGAGGAAAGAAGGAGATAGAGTTCTTGGAATTGAAGCAGGGTAACAGGTCTGTTACGGAGTATGCTGCTAAGTTCACAGAGCTGTCGAAGTATTATACTCCCTATGCTGAGGCTGCTGGGGAATTTTCAAAGTGTGTGAAGTTTGAGAACGGGTTGCGTCCCGAGATCAAGCAGGCGATTGGATATCAGAGGATTAGAGTGTTTTCTGATTTGGTTGACTGTTGCAGGATTTTCGAACAGGATTCCAAGGCAAGAGCTGAGAGCTATCAGCAGAGAGTTGATAGGAGAGGCAAGAATCAGATGGATCGTGGAAAACCGTATGCAGCTGGCAAAGGTTTTCAGAGGCAGAGTGGGATGAAGAGGCCTGGTGGGGGAGACTCTAGTGCTCCTGCTAAGTGTTACAGATGTGGTCAGGCTGGACATCGTATCCATGAGTGTACCAGTAACGAGAAGAAGTGTTTCAAATGTGGAAAAGGTGGTCATTTGGCTGCAGATTGCCGGTTGAAGACTGTGACTTGCTTCAACTGTGGAGAGGTGGGTCATATCAGCCCACAGTGCCCTAAGCCGAAGAAAGAAAATCAGTCAGGAGGCAAGGTTTTTGCTTTATCAGGTTCTGAGACTTCTGCAGATGATCGTTTGATCCGAGGTACGTGTTATATTAATGGCTTTCCTCTTGTAGCTATTATTGACACCGGTGCTACTCATTCTTTTATATCGTTGGATTGTGCTGTGAAGCTTAAGTTAGAGATATCTAAGATGTTTGGAAGTATGGTGATTGATACTCCTGCGAAGGGTTCAGTAACTACTACTTCAGTTTGTCTAAGTTGTCCCTTGAGTATTTTTGGTAGAGACTTTGGGATAGACCTTGTGTGTCTTCCACTGGTACAGGTTGATGTTATTCTGGGTATGAACTGGTTGGTGTTTAACCGAGTTTCTATCAACTGTTTTGATAAGACAGTGATATTCCCTGAGATTGAGGAAGGAAAGAGTTTGTTTCTATCAGCAAGGCAGGTGAATGAGGCAGTGGCAGATGGGGCAGAGTTGTTTATGCTGTTAGCGACTTTGGAGGCTAAAGATAAACTGGTGATTGGCGATCTAGCTGTGGTGTGTGATTTCTCTGATGTGTTTCCGGAAGAAGTGAATGAATTACCGCCAGAGCGTGAAGTTGAGTTCTCGATTGATTTGGTACCTGGTACTAGACCAATATCGATGGCTCCGTATCGTATGTCTGCTGTTGAGCTAGCTGAATTGAAGAGTCAGTTGGAAGATTTGTTGGATAAGAAATTTATTCGTCCGAGTGTGTCACCGTGGGGTGCACCAGTGTTGTTGGTTAAGAAGAAAGAAGGTACTATGAGGTTGTGTGTGGACTACAGGCACTTGAATAAAGTGACGATCAAGAATCGGTATCCTTTACCGAGGATTGATGATTTGATGGATCAGTTGGTTGGTGCAAGTGTGTTCAGCAAAATAGATTTGAGATCTGGGTATCATCAGATACGTGTGAAAACTGAAGATATTCAGAAGACTGCTTTCAGAACAAGATATGGACATTATGAGTATTCTGTAATGCCTTTTGGTGTGACTAATGCGCCTGGAGTGTTTATGGAGTATATGAATAGGATTTTCCATCCGTACCTAGATCAATTTGTTGTGGTGTTTATTGATGATATTTTGGTGTATTCGAAATCTGAAGAAGAGCATGCTGAGCATTTGAGAGTGGTTTTAGAAGTTCTCCGAGAAAAGAAGTTATTTGCTAAACTCTCTAAATGTGAATTTTGGTTAGAAGAGGTGAGTTTTCTTGGTCATGTGATTTCCAGAGGTGGTGTTGCCGTTGATCCTTCTAAGATAGAAGCGGTATCTAAGTGGGAAGCTCCGAAGTCAGTTTCTGAAATAAGAAGTTTTCTTGGACTGGCAGGTTACTATAGGAAGTTCATTGAGGGATTTTCCAAGTTGGCGTTACCGTTGACAATGTTGACTAGAAAGGGGCAAGCGTTTGTTTGGGACTCAAAATGTGAAGAAGGTTTCCAAGAGTTAAAGAGAAGGTTGACTACTGCTCCTATTCTGATATTACCGAGTTCGTCGGAACCATTTGAGGTTTATTGTGATGCTTCATTGTTGGGTTTAGGTGGTGTGTTGATGCAGAATAAGCAGGTTATAGCTTATGCTTCGAGACAACTAAGGGTTCATGAGAGGAACTATCCGACACATGATTTAGAGTTGGCAGCCGTGGTATTTGTTCTGAAGTTGTGGAGGCATTATTTGTATGGGTCAAGATTTGAAGTTTTCAGTGACCATAAGAGTTTAAAGTATTTGTTTGATCAGAAAGAGCTGAATATGAGACAGAGGAGATGGTTAGAATTTCTGAAAGATTATGATTTTGGTTTGAATTACCATCCGGGTAAAGCAAATGTAGTGGCTGATGCGTTGAGTCGGAAATCATTACATATGTCTATGTTAATGGTTAAAGAATTGGATTTAATTGAGCAGTTTAGAGACTTGAGTTTGGTGTGTGAGAGTACTCACAATAGTGTTAAACTGGGAATGTTGAGATTAACGAGTGGTATTCTGGATGAGATCAGAGAAGGTCAGAGATCTGATATGCTTTTGGTTGATAAGTTGACTTTGGTGAACTCAGGTCAGGGTGGTGAATTCCGAGTTGATGAGAATGGTGTTTTGAGATTTGGTGACCGGGTGTGTATTCCGGATGTTGCCGAGCTTAAGAAGAGTATTCTTGAAGAAGGACACCGTAGTGGCTTGAGTATTCATCCTGGAGCTACGAAGATGTATCATGATTTGAAAAGGTTATTTTGGTGGCCGGGAATGAAAAGAGAAATTGCAAGTTTTGTGTATTCCTGTTTGACTTGTCAGAAGTCGAAGATTGAGCATCAGAAGTCGTCTGGGCTAATGCAACCGTTGGCTATTCCAGAGTGGAAGTGGGATAGTATCAGTATGGATTTTGTTTCTGGTTTGCCGAGGACAAGTAAGAATTTTGAGGCTATTTGGGTGATTGTTGATAGATTGACGAAGTCGGCTCATTTCATTCCGATCAGAATGGATTATCCGTTAGAGAGGCTAGCCGAGTTATATATTGAGAAGATTGTAAGTTTGCATGGTATTCCATCGAGTATTGTTTCGGACAGAGATCCTAGATTTACATCGAAGTTCTGGGAAGGTTTGCAGAGGGCTTTGGGGACTAAGCTGAGGTTGAGTTCTGCATATCATCCTCAGACTGATGGTCAGACTGAGAGGACGATTCAGTCATTAGAGGATCTTTTGAGAGCTTGTGTTTTGGAAAAGGGAGGTGCTTGGGATTGTTATTTGCCTTTGATCGAGTTTACCTACAACAATAGTTTTCATTCGAGCATTGGTATGGCACCGTTTGAAGCTTTGTATGGTAGGAGATGTCGGACACCTTTATGTTGGTATGAGTCCGGTGAGAGTGCTGTGGTTGGACCGGAGATTGTTCAACAGACTACAGAAAAGATTAAGATGATTCAGGAGAAGATGAGAATTGCTCAGAGTCGTCAGAAGAGTTATCATGATAAGAGAAGGAAGTCACTTGAGTTCCAAGAGGGAGATCATGTGTTTCTTCGTGTTACTCCGATAACTGGTGTTGGTCGAGCTTTGAAGTCAAAGAAGTTGACTCCTCGATTTATTGGTCCTTATCAGATTTTGGAGAGGATAGGAGAGGTAGCCTATCGTATCGCTTTGCCGCCGTCGCTTGCGAATTTGCATGATGTTTTTCATGTGTCTCAGTTGAGGAGGTACATTCATGATCCGTCGCATGTAGTCCAAGTAGATGATGTACAGGTGAGAGATAACCTGACTGTTGAAACATCACCTATGAGGATCGAGGATCGAGAGTTAAAGCAGTTGCGGGGTAAAGAGATTGCCTTGGTGAAGGTAGCTTGGGGAGGACCAGCAGGTGGCAATGTGACTTGGGAACTGGAGAGCCAGATGAAGGAGGCTTATCCGGAGTTGTTCGATTGAGGTATGTTTTCGAGGACGAAAACTCTTTTAGTGGGGGAGAGTTGTAACACCCCGATAATAATATGTATTTATTTAAATTAAATTAATAATATGTTTATTAATTTAATTAGAATATTTGAATTATTATTATTATTTTGGAATAATAATTATTGGGATAATTATTTAGTGGAATAATATTATTGGAGTATATAAGCTGGAATAATAAAAAGTCCCAATTTTTGGAAAAAGGTTTTCACGTGGAAAGGGAAAAGAGGCAGAAAGGGCAAAAAGCCAGAGAACGAAGGTTGAAGGAAGGAGAAGCTTGGAGCTCGGAAGCTGCCGGATTAACTCAGGTAAGGGGGGTTTATCATCGGTTAAAGGGTATTATATGATAATATTGTAACACCTCAAAATTTGCCCTCCTCTCTTGGGACTAGCATTAACATATTTGCATTGCATTTTAGGTCATTAGGCATTTCATATTGCATATCATGTGGTTACATAGTGCAAGCCATCTTCCCAAGTCTTAATCAGGAGATGAGGAAGTTCAAAGGTGCAAGCTAGGGTTTAATGACTGATCATGGGCCATCTGAGGATTGGACTGTGAATTAGGGTTTCATGATTTCCAAGGATATTGGTCTTCATCTTGTTTGAATTGATACATCATCATCATCATGGTTGGATGTCATCAGAAGATTGGAGAAGATTCCTTGAGATTAGGGTTTTGACCACTGGTCAACCCTAATCAGTTGTATTGGGCCAATCAGGGCTGGATCAGGAGATGGGGTTTATGAAGGAGATGAGGATCATTTTGTGACTATATGGTGCTTATGGAGGCTAGGGTATCACCCTTGAGCCATTTCAGTTGGAAATTGGGGTTTAAATTGATCTATGCATTGCCAGATTCATCTGTCAGATGAAAAGTCAACTGTGGTCAACTGTACATGATCTGATGGATTTGGAGGTGGAAATAAGTTGAAGACACTTCATTCATGTTGGAACAAGTGTTAAATGACATCTCAAAGCTTAAAAATGAAGAAAATCAAGTCAGGACAAAAACTGCCAAAAATAGCAAGTGACTTGTAATTGAAGTTTCCCAAAATGGAAAGTTTTTGACCTCAAAAACAGAAGTCCAAGGAAGCTTCAAATGAAAAATTGTTCAACATGACAGATGTAGATCTTGTTCTCACCTTTCCAAAAAGTCCAAGAACTTGAAAATCCAATGTACGGTTTGCAAAATATGGCTCAGTGAATTTCAGAAAAGACCGTAATCAGGAGGCCATAACTACCACATACTTTGTCCAAATTGCAAGTTCTTTATATGCACAAACTCCATTTGACATGTACTTTGAGGGTGCATCATTGGATTTTCCCAAAAATGGCCAAGGAAAAAAGTCACTTTTCAACTGGACAGCTGAATTGGACCAGGGGCAAAATCGTCCAAATCTCAAAATAATTGGAATTTTTGAATGGGACTTTTTCCAACACCTCAGGAATGGCATTTAGAATGTGTTTGAATTTTCATTTCATGCATAAGGCTTTTAATTTGGATTTTGTCTTGAAAAATGGAAATGACAAAAATGGACCAAATGCATACACATGGTGAATTTGAGAATGGAGCAACCAATGAGCATGAAACAAGTTTCTACAGTTCACATATGATATTTAGAAGGTGTATGTGCTGTCACTGAGGTGGCATGAGCTGTCATAGTGCATTGACCATTTTACCCTCCATTTGCAAAATTGCAATTTCACTAATTATGCCAAAATACTAATTAACATGATTAGTGATGGATTAAGTGGACATATATATTCATAATCACTCCATAATCATAACAGAATTACACACATTCCAAAACCAGATCTGAAAACTCTTCATTCTCTCAAATTGCTCAAGAACACAAAACCTTCAAATCCATCAATCTTCTTCAATATTGGCTCAATCTTCGAAATTCTTTTTGCGTTGATCTTGTATCATCATCCTCTCCATCTGTTTGTGAAGTTTGGAAGGAAAGAAGCACTGATTCGCAGCTGTCCAAAGTGCACTCATCAATGGCAAAACGAGTTTCCATGCAATAGGAGCAACATCAATTGAGTTCAAGCACATCATTCACCTTCCTCATCACTCTACTTCAACTGTTTGGAAGAAATTGGCGCAAAGATCATCGAAATCCTCACTGCCGTTCCAGGTACACAAGATTTCGAATGTCATGATTTCTTCGATTGAGATATGGTTTGTGTAGTTCATTCATTGCTGAGCGTGCTGCAATTCGTAGTTTTCGATTTGGTTGATTGTAGAATGAGATATCATGATTTTTAGTTTTGAATGTGAAACTTTATTCGATCGATCCGTAAGCTGTGTTAAGAATTAAGTGAAATTGATTACGTATTTGAGATCCTCACATTCAGACCTTTCCAACGGTTATTAGTTTGTTAATTTTGGTGATGAAATGAGCAAAGTCGAAGCTGCCGTTGATGAATGTGTTAATGGCGCGCGAGAGAGACGGTGAGAATTCTGGACATTTCTCCAGTTTGATCCAATGATTCGTTTGAAAATTTGAGTAGCCTGTTTACCGCGCTACTGTTCAAGGTTATTACGGATATGCCATTAATGAAAACTTAATTAATTATATTAATTCAATAATTATTAGAAAATTCATAACACCTTTAAAAATTCATAGAAAATTGTAGAAAAATCACAAAAATGCAAAAAAAAATTGTGTTGACTTTGTCTTTGAGTGTAGGTTTTTTTTGACCTATTGGTCAAAGTTGTGCTTGGCAAATATTTTATTTGGCATAGGCTTTTCTAATGTATGTCACATTTTGATACATTTTGGCAATTTGATCATGAAATACTCATATCATAAAATAAATGGCTGAAAATTTTTGTGGTGGTTCTTGACTCATTGAGGATTATTTATATGTAAATTTCATGAATTTTTGATACCTGGTTAGAGAGCAGCAAATTCTGGAACTTAGGTGTGACAATTTGTGTCACACCTCTTGATGTCAACTTGTTGAATTTAATTGGATGACCTATGCATGTTGGAATTGGCTGAAATTTTGCATGATGACTTGTTGACATGTTAGGATGCTTGATGAATTTTTGTAGAATTTTTCACTGCCTTTTCTAATTGATCATGATTTTTCATTTCTGGTTGTTGAAATTGCAAGCTCATGTGATACATGTTGGTAGATTGATTGGGAAATCCTCATATTGTATTATATGGCCATGAAATTTGATATGCATGAACTAGACACATTGTGTGACCTCCCTGTTTTGGTCTCATCCATTTCTTTTTTGTTTTCAATGAGATATGAATTTTTGAATTGGATGTATGCATTGATGGTGTGAATTGAAGCATGAAATTGTGTCTGTTTTTGTGGATTTTCATTGACATGGTTTCATTTGCCCAATTAAGCTCAAATTTGACATGGTAGACCTTGATTGACCCCTGTTTAGGTGTATTTAATTTGAGATTTTTTTGATGTGTTTTGGCATGGCTTTGAATGCAATACTTCTGTTTGTATATTTGGTGCTTCATTTGAACCAATATGGATTGTTTTGTGCATGAATTGAGCATGATGGATGATATAAACATGAGACCAATGATGTTTGATCTTGTTTGATGTTAATTTGATGTTGGATGGTGGATACCTTGCTGTTTTAACTTTTTTCTTGCTTTGGGACCCTAGGCTTGGCCTAGTGGTCTAGTTACTAATATTTGCTTGGTTTTTCAGGATCAAAAGCATAATGTACATGGAGAATTATACAAGTTGATTTTAATTGATGTTGTGGATGTTTGTACACTAACATAACATTGTTTTGTAGGTGTTGAAGCTTGGGCTTAAGCCTTGAGCTTGCCTTGTGTTGTGCATAGTTTGTTTAAACTGGTTAACTGTTTGTTGTTTATGGTTTGTCTGATTGAGTACTGACTGAGTTTGATTGTTTCCAGGTACTTTAGTTGCTCAGTTCCTTGTGAACTATTGCTTTGCTTTGCTTTGCTTAAGCAACTTGCATTTGAGGTATAACCTTCTTACTTCATGTAGTCTGGAGACCCGGCTGTTACCGGGCCGGGCAAATTGTCTGAAGTCCTCCTTAAGAGGCAATGCTTGTGTATGTTTATTTTTAAGCCAAGCAGGAAAAGTCCTTCAAGTAAGGCAATTGGTGGAAGGTAGGGACAAGCAACCTGTCCCCCACTCTTCAGTTGAGTCTTCTCCTTGCTCCCATTACATGGTTGTAGCATTGAGATCAAAAGCCCAAGATCTGTTGTGTCATAGTCTTCGAGTATAGAAGGGTTCCCCTATTCTGGACCCATGCTCATTTGTCAGCTCTCCCTGGTTAGGGATAAGAGCTGTGAGGTCTGATCCTCACTTCATCCCATCATCTGCTTCACCTTAGCCTCGTAATGGCAAGGTTAAGAGCAAACATAGCCTGTACAGACGATTGCTTAGGCAGTCAAACCTGATTGATTGAGCCCCTTGTTTGGCTATAGTGCGTGTTATGTGGATATCTGATTGACATGCTTGTTTGAGATACCTGTTCTCATTTGATGATATATGATTGTATGCTTGTGTGCTAGCTCCTTTCCTGGTTAGGTTAGTTTGCTTATGCAAGTAGGATAGAAAACCAAACTTAGGGTAAACGATGCATGACAACATTAGGCTCGAGTCTCAGCTCCCTAGTTGTGTATCTTTCCCCGGTTTCTGGTTAGCAATTTAGTCCCTTTCAGGGGAACTACATCGCCCTGATCCTCGTGCCAGACGAGGTATGTAGGCAGGTGGTCGTGCGAGACCACTCCGGGCAACCTTTTTCTTTTTTGCGTGCGTTTACTTGTTATCTGATTGTATGTTTGGGTTCGGATGCTGACGTAAGCCCAGTGATTGGCTGTCGGGCTCCACGTTTGCCCTTTTGAGTGTGTTTTGGTTCGGATGCCGACGTAAGCCCAGTGATTGGCTGTCGGGCTCCACGTTTGCCGTTTTGTGCGTGTTTTGGCTCGGATGTCGACGTAAGCCCAGTGATTGGCTGTCGGGCTCCACGTTTGCCCTTTTGAGTGTGTTTTGGTTCGGATGCTGACGTAATTCCATCTAGTGGTTGTCGGGCTCCATGTTTGCCACCCTTGCTTGTTTGTATGTTTTGTGTTGTTTGGCGTGCGTAAGCCGAACTACAGAGGCTCTGATTCTTGTTCCAGACAAGATATGTAGGCATAAGGTGCGATACCTTATCGAGCCCGTTTCTCTTAACCCCACCTGCGTTCCCCGTGTGTGTGTGTGATGTTTAGCAACCTTTTCTTTTTCTAGGACGTGGATCCCTAGGAGTACCTAGGACGTGAGGGGTGCTAATACCTTCCCCTCGCGTAACCGACTCCCGAACCTTTTCTCTCTGGTCGCGAGACCATGTCTTTCCAGGTTTCTCTGAGCGTTTCCTTTCCCTATCTTGGGATAAATAACGCTTAGTGGCGGCTCTGTGTCTTTATTTTCAAGTCTCGCCGGTTGATTTTTCGCAGGATGCGACAAATATGTACTGGGTAGTGATAACCATTGGTTGTATCTCTGATTTGATTGATGCATGATGAAATTGTGAAATATTGGATGAATGAAATCGGATGATAATTGAAAAGAATTCGTAGGGATTAGAAGAGATAATGTTAGGATTGGTGAAGATGAATAGGATATGATTCGTGTAGATGATATGGACGATTATTTTGTGTAATTTGGACTGGGGGAGGTTGGATCGGATAGGTTTCGTAACAGAGAAAGCCATAGCAGATCTGAGAGTTCTGGTTTCTGGTCATACGCGTATGGCACTAGGCAATACGCGTATGAGCTGGCTGATACGCGTATGGAGGAGGCCTTACGCGTATGGGAGAAAAAGATGATATTTTGAACGTAAATTGGTCTCTGTTGGTACGCGTAATGGGAAGTTGTTACGCGTAGCGTACGCGTATGGGATAGGTGGTACGCGTATGAGTTGGGCGAGGAAATGCGCAATACGCGTAAGAGAGTAGGCATTACGCGTATGGAGTTGGCCAGGTTTGGGCAATACGCGTATGGCATGGACAGTACGCGTATGGGCAGAGTTGGGATTTTCCTGAACTGTTGTTGTGCAGTTTTTGGTTGTTTAGGCTGAGTGATGTACTTAGCTGAGATATGATGTTGTAGGGATCGTTTCCCGTTGTTTTGAGTGGTATAGGTATTAGTAGAACGGGCTAGTACTGTGTTTGATTATGTGGCATGATATGATATGCTTTTGTGATTAATTATGTTGATAATGTGTGATGGTATACATGATGATGTGAATGTATGCGTTTGTGAATAGACTGTATTATGGCTTAGAGTGTGAGCATGTGTCTATTCTTGATTATTGTTGATGTTGCATTGCTAGGTGATTAGCATGCATGTTGTGGCCCATTTGGGGTGGTAGCTAATTCCCATGGTGAGGAATTAGTGAGTATATCATTTGATTGTTGTTGTTGATGTTTGCATGCTAGGTGATTAGCGTGCATTTCATGGCCCATTTGGGGTGGTAGCTAATTCCCATGGTGAGGAATTAGTGAGTGAGTCACTATGTCTCAAATGAGTGGGACTAGTGAGCTTGGTAGCCGTGCCTGGATTTGGACGGTGAGGTGGAACTATATGTTCACAAATAGTCGGTACCGCATGCATAGAGTCTCATTGCATAATGAATGTATGGCATATAATATGAATGGATGTATTCCAGTATTATATGTGTATTGTGTGTTGTGTTATTGATGTTGAATATGGTTGAGAATCTACTGTTGAGTATGATATTTGAACGAATATTGCTGTTGCTGAATGCGTAGTCTAATTAGGGTGAATTAATGTGTTAATTACTTGGCATTACATGTTGTTCTATAATGCTTATTATATTGATTGAGGAACTCACCCTTACGCCTACTTTTCAGGTAACGAGAAATGAGTTGAGTAGAAGCTTATGCTTGGAGTCTAGAGTAGTTTCTTCTGGGTCATGCTCTGATAGATGTAACATCGGGAGGGAATGTTTTAACTAATTTGATATTGGTTGTTGGATGATTTACATGTATAGGGTTACATGTTTTACATTGACGTTGAATTTGATTCCGCTGCGAATTATGCAAAAGACCTTATTTTGATTTAAATAAATGAGCATGACAGGACATTTGATGAATGTAGTGAAATGGTTGTGTGACACCCTTCGGGGCATAATTACTCTGATGAATATATATTGTTATTTTAATTATAATAATTTGGGGTATTTAGAAGGGTGTTACACTCTCTGTAGTAACGATGGGTACAATTTAGTGTATGTCATAGGGATTGAAGCAAATGGAAGTCTACCTCTTTGTACCCTATTTTGATTTGGAGGATTTTGTGGACGAGGAGCCTGTGCCCTTGGCTGTTGATAAGTAGGTGGCGCGGGCGCTTGCTGGTATATTGGTGCTTGTTGGATAGGTTGATAGACAGAAGCTTGTGATTGGTTGAAATTTGGTGTGACAGCTGCCACATATGGTTGTTGAACATATTGTACTGGATAAGTTGGTTGTTGTTGAGCAAATTGGTGTTGCTTCTTCCATGAAAGACTCCTCCTTTGACTGGTTGACACTGCATTTGTATCACCCTCCTTCTTTCTTTGAAATCCTCCAGGAAACCTTTTGGCATTACTACCAGATGTTTCAGAGGTAGTCATCATCTTTCCATTCTTCAATCCAAGTTCGACCTTTATGCCCACGGCGACCAGGTCAGAGAAGCTTGCAGATACACTACTTACCATTCTTTCATAGAACATCGGTTTGATTGTATCCATGAACCAATCTGCTAACTCCTTCTCAGCAAGGGGTGGTTCGACTTGCGAGGCCACTTCCCTCCATCGTTGTGCATATTCCTTAAAAGACTCATTATTTTTCTGGGACATACTGAGCAATTGCCTCCTATCTGGGGCCATATCCATGTTATACTTATAATGTTGGATGAAAGCATCAGATAAGTCTTGGAAACAACGAATCCTACTTTGATCAAGACTTAAGTACCACTTGGAGGGAGCACCCCTCAAGCTATCTTGGAAGCAATGTATCATAAGTTTATCATCCTCCACGTGCGCAGCCATTTTTCGATAGTACATAATAAGGTGACTTTTAGGACACGAGTGGCCTTCATACCTATCGAAATCTGGGGTCTTGAACTTCGCAGGAATCACAAGACCTGACACTAAGCACATCTCCTTAGCAGTAGCACCAAAAACTTGGTCACCTTCCATAGCCCTCAACCTTTTCTCAAGAATCTGGAAATTCTCCTTCATCCCTCTTATGTCTTCCTGCCTTTCCTCATCTTCATCTGAAAAGTTCGGAGCATGTTGTTAATCCTCAAAGTAAGGTTGCATATGTGCACGAACGAGAGGTGGTGCGAACGTGTGGACCATTGGATGATTTTCATTGATGGTTGGTAGAGGAGCCATTTGCTGAGTTGATTGTGCAAAACCAGGGGCGCCTTCAACTGGAGGTGTGAAACCGGGAGGTAAACCATAGGCTGGCCAGGTTGTTAGTACTGTCCTCGCAGGTTGGGGTTCAATCGATGGACCGACGATTTCTGAAACGACCGTCATTTGGGTGTCTAAATTTGCCCTGATGACCTGTAGTATCTCCATGACTTGACCCATATTTCCTCGTAGGTCTTCGAGTTCTGAGCTTACTCGCTCCAATTCATGCTCTTGATCCGCCATTCTTTGACGAGCGCTGGCTCTGGTGTTGTAGTGATGTTGAGGACTCAGTTTGGAACTGAAGAAGACACAAAAATGAGTTTTTTGTTTGAAGAATGACATGAGTGCATGTTATGGGTGCATTTTGTGCAAAGCTCTTAGTTATCTTTATTATTTATTCCAGCAATGTTAGAACATAAAAATAACACGTAATAATTGAGACTCAAAATGACAACTTCCATTAATTAAAATCAAATTCGAATACAAAAGGATTTAACTTCAAGTACACATGATCTGAATACAAAAAGATTTAAACACCAATAATTCAAATTCAAGTACAAGTAAACTTAAGTTCTGTCTCAGCTCTTATGATCGTAGCCAGATCTGTGGTGAGCTCATTCATCATTTTCTTGATAAACTTGACGAAATTGAAAACTTGAGGAGGCGTGTTTTCTGGACACATACACCAATCCGCTTCCTGGAGTTTTTCTGGGAGTTCCAACATATTGAGGTTAACAAACCTAGCCAAGTTGCGGAACTTGCCATTCCATTCAACATAGAGCTCTTGGAGTTTCTGGATGACCTTTTGATCTTCATCTAAGGTTGCTCTAGCCTCCCTATACAACCTTTTCCATTACACACAATCATTTTTTAGGAGTAAGTAGGCTGCATCACCTTCTTGGCTCTCCAAAACTGCAAACCTCCTGGTAGCTTCTTCCAACTGGTACCTGAGATGGTGACAGTTTCTTTCAGCTTCTTCCTTTTGGAGTATCTCGCGAGACAACTTTTCCTCACATTTCTTCAGAGCGTCCCTCAAGTCACGGATCTGTTCCTCAAAGTCGAGCTTAATTTCTTTTTTATCCATAAGAGATTTATCCAACATTCTCCCTAACTCACAGATCCTATACTCAACTTTCTTGATCTCTTCCTTCCTGGTTCGGATCACTGATGTGGAACCTAATAGGATATGATCAAGATCATCTTTCTGGTCTTCCAATAGCCTGTCTCTCTTGTTATTATCCTCAAGTTCTTGGGCTTTTCCCTTACGTTCCTATTTCAAATTCTGATTTTCCAAGATAACTCAGTTCATCTGAATTCGCAATTCAGTATTCTCCAATTCGAGCTCCTTAACCTTAGTAGCGAGTTTCTCCATGTCCTCAGGGAGTATGGGCTTGGGCTCAGGAGTTTTAGGAAAAGCTGGAGCCTTTAAGATAAATGGCAACTGGATTTCCTCAACTCTTTCTTTCACCCATTGAGTGTAAGGTTCTTTGGAGAGAATGTTTCTTTTTCCAAACTCTTTACCCTTTCTTACAACCTTTAACCAAGCCTTTCGTACTGCTCTTACATTAGGATTGCTTGCTTGGATGTCAGAGAGCACAAATGGCTGTAAGTCCTTTGCGTCAGGAGGACCATCCATGGAGTAACCGTGTTGCATTCGAGATAGCATAGGGTTATAATTGATGCAACCCTTGGTACCCAACAACGGTACATTAGGAAATTCCCCACAGCTGACTATAATGTATGGGGTTTCCCACTCTCGGATATACCATTTGATGGAACTTGCAGTGAGAGAAGCTAATTTTTTAGGAGACTTAAGTTCTTTTGCCACAAAAGGACCTTCTTCGGGCATGTGTTGCATGAACCAAGTGTAAAGCAAAGGAGCGCAACACAACAAAGTTCCACCCCTCTTTTCGTGTCGAGTGTGAAGGGCATAGTAAATGTCAGCTAAGAGAAATAGTACTGGATTTCCAGAGAGAACGACTTCTATGGCTACTTGATCCACAAAATTTTCAACATTTGGGAAGAGCACAATCCCATGGATCAATAAAGCCAACACAGCATAGAATGCATTCCAATTTCCACTTTTCTTGAACTTTAGAGCTAAATTTTCCAAAAACATCGCGGCAAAACCTTCGCAACCCCCTTTTTCAACCCAATTGTCTCGAACAGTCGGGACATTGATACTTAGGGCTGAAGTTATCTTCTTTGGGCCCATATCTTCTTCGAGCTTTGGAAATGGATTAAAATCTTTCAACTTGAGACCCACGATTCTCTCAACTTCTTCCAAAGTAGGAGCTAGCTGGAAATCAGCGAATGTGAAATAGCGTAGAGGTGGATCATAATATTGTGCCAAAGAGCCGATAATTCCATAGTCAACTTTCTTAGCTAGAAGGCTCAGAATTTTCCCATAGTTTTTTCCGAACTCATCACGTCTGTTGAGAGTCAAATCAGAGATCAAACCCTTCAGACTATCCAACTTAGGTTCCTTGTACTTAAGTGTGAAAGTGTGTTTCTTTGAAGTTGTCATTTTCAAGTTCTCAATTCCTGAAACAAATAAGAGACAACTAAGAGCTTGCTTTTTTATGATGTTGATGCAATGTATGAATGTAATGCATTTTTTTTGTATAGGTTCAATAGGCTTAAGGCATGGATAAGTCTGATTGCTTTATATAGAACATGGTTCTCACCAGGTATGGTTTAAGGTTTTTTTAAAAAGTTCCTAGAGTCATGGATCCATTAGACTGTTTACTACCTGCGGCAACTTACTTGCCGGGCATCAACTCCATCTAAAGAATCTACTCTAAGTGAGGTTCTCGCATCGATCCAAAGAGAAATACATCTCGCAGACCCACACTATGCAACCATCTTTCCTAGTTGGGAAAAGAACTAAGGTTCTACAAATGGTTCTCAGAGTCATGGATCCTAAAGAAAATATCGAAGCTTACGGCAACTTACTTGCCGAGCGACAACATCCTCTCAAGAATCTACTCTAAGTAAGGTTCTCATACCGACCCAACGAGAAATACATCTCGCGGACCCGCACTACTCAACCTTGTCCTTGTTGGAGAATTTCCATCCAAGGCGCAGCGGAATTTAAAAATTTCTCCATTTAGTGATCCTTACGAATGGACATGATCAGTGATAGAATCGTTACCTCTTGTGGCGATTCAAACCTTTGGTGCAGATCTCTTGAAACGACCAAAACCTTGGATACAAATCCACGGGGCGATCACGAACGTTGAACGATGACAACGTCTCTACTCAGTCCACATGAACGGATTCCTTCAATCGCAGTGCTAGCTGTTATGAATGAAGGCTTTGAGTGAGAGAGAGATACGAAATTCCAACTCTTCAGTTGTGTTGTATTCCCATACAAAGCTTCTGCACAAGAGCTCTATTTATAGAACCACTTGTGTGGGCTTCAAGCCAAAAAGCCCACTTAAGTGCATTTTGGCCTATATCTCATAATATGCCAAAATCACTTAAGTATTTGGTACCTTACCATATTTCGTATTCTGCTTAAGTACATCGTACCTTACGATGTTCCTTAATTATTCTATCTCTCATCAATCCGTCCTTTGTGTGTGACCCTATAGGTTTTCGCGGCGTTGGCAATTATATTAAATCACGCATTTAACATAATAAACAGTGAGCGGTATCTAGCAACACATCACTGCTACCCAAGTCACAAAAATGTCATGTGATCTGACAAAACCTCCTGTGATAATAACTATGTGTATAATTACCCCTTTGCCCTTATATCTATATTGAACACAAGGTATAGACCGTGTCACCCTTGTCCAGTTCAATATTGGGCCCATAGACATTTATCCTGTTACGCAGGATTGGCAAATTCCATCTAGGACACTCATGTCCCTCAGCATGCTTCGTGGAGTACTCATCAACTGTCTTTATGGTCATCCATTTACGGATAACGTTGGATCAGTAATAAGGCACTCAACTGTACATCTAGGATCCATAGTGGTTTCAGGTCGAAGAGTGGTATACACTATTATCACCATGAGAATAACTTATGACACTTTGCATAACTTTCTATATAGTATTCTCATAGCGGGTCAATCCGGTATAAATATTACTCCTAATATTCATACCTATGTTTAAGACTTGATAACTCTTTATCCATGATCCATGAGATGTGATCATCAGTCTACAAAAATAATAGTCTTAATGCTTTAATGTTATCCCACTTCACATTAAAGCTCGACTACGGATACTTTAAGAATAGTGCCCTTATGTTTAATGTGTTCTCATGATTAAGTCACACTTAATACATTAAACGGACTATCTATTCTAGGGACTTTATTAATCAACCATAATAAAGAAAATGCCTTTTATTATTAATAAATAATTCGATACAAGTACCAAAAGTATTGGCCTCTAGGGCTTACACCAACAGTCCTATCTTATGTTTTTACTCGAGACTCGGGTAAAAAGTCTTTCCCATAAGGTTTGCAATCAGAGTATCCAAGTACCAAACCATAATCGAACCAATACAACAGATTCATATCAATATGACAATAGAGATAGTAAAAACAATAAAGAAAAGCCACATAGGTAAACAAACAAAAGCACACAAACGACCTAACTAGGCTTGACTCACTTAGGGATTGTTTTCCCCAGCAGAGTCGCCATCTGTCGCACCTCGAAAAATGGGGATATGACTACAAAGCAAAGCGCAATCGCACGCTCGCAATGATGGACCGAACAGAGTCGCCACCGAACTTTATTTATTCCCAAAATGGGAAAGGGAAAATATCGATAAAACCCCTAAAAGAAAGGATAAGATATGGTCATCGCAACCAATATCAGGGTTCGGGAGTCGATTACGCAAGGGGAAGGTATTAGCACCCCTCACGTCCGTTGTACTCAACGGGAACCATTAGGTTAATTGTGTGCGTTAGTGTTAGTTGAAATATTAGGCTTTTCGAATTATTAGGTGGGAAAGAAAGAAAGGATGAGCAGGGAATGTTTTTAGATTTTTGACGAAGGACTAAACCTAAGTTTTTTATTAGTGGGCCTGACAAGATTTACAAATCCTGCTCCTACGTATCTCAATAGAGAAGTCAAGGCTTACGTAGTTCTGGGTAGAAAAATGTTTGTTTGTTGGTCGATTTTAGCGAAAGCCATTTTGTATTAATCAATGAAAACATTGTTTTACCCAAAACAGATGAGGAGTGGACGCATACCACACATCGAACGGATTTATAAATCTACATTCGGAAAAGCGTCACTTATCTCGACTCAACAATCGTGGCCGAAACATTGTTTTGTATCACTTGAGACAATATATCTTTCATTTATGAAAAATGTTCTTTGATTAGTCGCACGGCGGCGAAAAAGAGTTTGACTGGTTGGATGTATTTTGAGTGATGGCGAGAACTTGGATGAGCGAGATATACATCTCGAATCCTAGCCTCATTAGTGCACGGTATACACCATGTTCCATTTCCATCTTCATTGGCAAAAGTATTTAATAGAGATTAAGTATTTTTAGGTTTGATTTAGACAGGGTTTGAAGAAACCACATTGACAATTTTAAACGATGGCGAGAGTTAAGATAGGCGAGGCATCCGCCTCGAATCTTAATCTCAGGAGTGCACGGTATACACCATGTTCCATTTCCATCTTTATTGAAAGAGGTTAAGATAGGAATTAAGTATTTTGGAGTTTGAAAGACGAATACTTGTGACTTGCAAGCTCTTACAGCTTGGGTCTAGTACTCGGGACTACGTTTGGACATTCCACCCAGGCAGTCTGTTTCTTTCCAATTTTATTAAGAAAATGATTAGAATATTTACGAATGTTTTGGAGGGAAGACGAATATTTATGGCTTGCAAGCTCTTACAGCTTGAGCCTAATATTCGGGATTATAACTGGATATTCCATCCAGGATAATCTTTTTCTTCACGTTTTATTTAGAAAACGATTTGAATATTAGAGTGTAGAAGGGAAGACAAATATTTATGGCTTGCAAGCTCTTACAGCTTGAGCCTAATATTCGGGATTATAACTGGATATTCCCTCCAGGATAATCTTTTTCTTCACGCTTTATTTAGAAAACGATTTGAATATTAGAGTGTGGAAGGGAAGACGAATATTTATGGCTTGCAAGCTCTTACAGCTTGAGCCTAATATTCAGGATTATAACCGGATATTCCATCCGGAATAATCTTTTTCTTCACGCTTTTAGAAAAGGGTTTGAATATTATGTTTGATTTGTGAAATGATCTTGAAATGATTCACATTTATTTTTGGAATGTATTTTGAAATCGAATGAAATTTGAGTATGATTATTTACACGTGTAAAAGTATGGATATGGGTACTAACCTAACTAAATTAGTTAACACACAAAAATCGACTAAATCGAATAAATAAAAATAAAATAAAATAGCAAGATACTATATAGAAAAAGAAATTAAATAAAATGGTAAGCATAACAAATATAAACACAAAGATTGTTGTCCCCAAGTATCAAACCCACTCCACTAAACCAAATGAAACTACTCTCTCTCCACTAGGCCACTCATGATTAGTTATTATTTACAATAACAACTGGAATATATAAACCAGAACAGATTGAAGTAAAAGATTAAAAAATAAAATTTAAATAAAAATGGTCTGTTGGATTACCAAAAAATAAACCCAGCCGCCTGGCTGTTGGGTTCCAAAGGCTGATGGATTGGGAATACCAAAAAAATGATATATTAATGTACACTATTAACTAAAAACACTGTTAAATAAAAACATAGGAAGATTAAACGTAAATTTTTTAATAGTTTCAATGTTTGTTTTATTAACAAATAAAAAGAAATAAATAAAAAGAAAAAAATGAGAACAGAACCTATTCATCGTCCTCGAGCTCTCTTCATCTCACTCACCTCTCGTCACTCTCGCTAACAAACCCTCTCTCACAGTCGCTCAAACGCATCTCTCTTTCACTCTCAACCTCACGTCTCTCTCCGTCCCTCAATCGCTCCTCATCCCTCAGCCGTCTCTCACATTAGCCTCACGACACTACCCAAGAAAAGCGCAAATCTATGGTTTCAAAGAGAGAATTGAGTGAAAATCTCACCTTCGGCGGTGACGACGGCTCCGGTGATGCTTAAATCTCACTCCTTCGCTTCTTCAATCCAGGTTTGCTTCTGCCATTTTTTAGGATTAGGGTTTCGTTTCTCTGATTTTTTTTCCGTCTTGTCCGCCTCACCTCTCACCTTTTATATCTTGCAATTAGGTTTTAGGGTTGTTGTATGGTAGATTAAAACAAGCATCTCTGTGAAGTCCTTTTGGCAGACTCAGTTTGGATCGGTCTCTTTGATGCTTAGACTTGGAAAAGGTAATCTGAACCTGTGCTTTTTCTTCGAATTTTGTCTCCATTCCATTTTGGGATTTTTGAACTTTTACTGCTTTGACTAGTTGCTTTATGTTTTACTGCAGTGAATTCGGTGAAAACATGAGGAGCTTTTGTTTTTCACCTGGCTTTGGTTGAACTGGTATTTTCTAGCCTATTGGTTTTGCTGCAACATGTGATGGTGAGCTCTTGGTTATTGCTGCAAGTTCACATGGTTCTATAGGCAATGCCTCAGACCGTGATTAATTGGAACAACTCTGATCATGGTATGTGAATGTGCTTTGCTTCCAACTGCTCAATTGGATTTTGCTGTCTTGATTGGTTTGTGTTATGTTGAACTAGTGCAGGATGTGGGTTAGCTCGGTTGCATGGACCTGCTGCTCGAAGCTTATGTTGGTTTGATGGTTTTAGGTGATGGTTTGCCTAATTACTCGTAGCAGGTTTGTACTGTGTGTGTTGCTGCCTTGCCAAAGCTTATGTGTAGGAGTATTATCGTTGCAAACTTGTAGTGGTATGGTTCTGCAGTATCATTGCTCTAGGCCATTTGCAACATGATGATCCATGTGCATTGCTTGATTTGTTAAGCTTATTGAGTGAAGTTAATTGCTGTGATAATTTATAGTTATTATTATTGGACTAATGGGCACCTTTATTTTGCTTGTTTGGAGACAAAACATACCGGTTTGAGGTCTGCTGCGTGACTTGACGACAAATTGGTCCAGGGACATCCAAGGCATAGAAAAATGGTAAACTCCCTGGTTTCTAACCCTACCTTTCATGTATATTGCAGCATTGCCGAATTTATGCATAATTAGTGATCCTTACGAATGGGCATGATCAGTGATAGAATCGTTACCTCTTGTGGCGATTCAAACCTTTGGTGCAGATCTCTGATAATGATCAAAACCTTTGATACAGTTCCACGGGGCGATCACGAACGTTGAACGATGACAACGTCTCTACTCAGTCCACACGAACGGATTCTTTCAATCGCAGTGCTAGCTGTTATGAATGAAGGCTTTGATTGAGAGAGAGATACGAAATTCCAACTCTTCAGTTGTGTTTTCTGTCTCAGTGAGTTACTATGCTTCTACCCAAGGGGTTCTATTTATAGAACCACTTGTGTGGGCTTCAAGCCAAAAAGCCCACTTAAGTGCATTTTGGCCTATATCTCATAATATGCCAAAATCACTTAAGTATTTGGTACCTTACCATATTTCGTATTCTGCTTAAGTACACCGTACCTTACGATGTTCCTTAATTATTCTATCTCTCATCAATCCGTCCTTTGTGTGTGATCCTATAGGTTTTCGCGGCGTTGGCAATTATATTAAATCACGCATTTAACATAATAAACAGTGAGCGGTATCTAGCAACACATCACTGCTACCCAAGTCACGAAAATGTCATGTGATCTGACAAAACCTCCTATGATAATAATTATGTGTATAATTACCCATTTGCCCTTATGTCTATATTGAGCACAAGGTATAGACCGTGTCATCCTTGTCCAGTTCAATATTGGGCCCATAGACATTTATCCTGTTACGCAGGATGGGCAAATTCCATCTAGGACATTCATGTCCCTCAGCATGCTTTGTGGAGTACCCATCAACTGTCTTTATGGTTATCCAGTTACGGACAACGTTGGATCAGCAATAAAGCACTCGACTCTACATCTAGGATCCATAGTTGTTTCAGGTCGAAGAGTGGTATACACTATTATCACCATGAGAATAACTTATGACACTTTGCATAACTTTCTATATAGTATTCTCATAGCGGGTCAATCCGGTATAAATATTACTCCTAATATTCATACCTATGTTTAAGACTTCATAACTCTTTATCCATGATCCATGAGATGTGATCATCAGTCTACAAACATAAAAGTCTTAATGCTTTAATGTTATCCCACTTCACACTAAAGCTCGACTACGGATACTTTAAGAACAGTGCCCTTATGTTTAATGTGTTCTCATGATTAAGTCACACTTAATACATTAAACGGACTATCTATTCTAAAGACTTTATTAATCAACCATAATAAAGAAAATGCCTTTTATTATTAATAAATAATTCGATACAAGTACCAAAAGTATTGGCCTCTAGGGCTTACACCAACACCAGGGACATCCAAGGCATAGAAAAATGGTAAACTCCCTGGTTTCTAACCCTACCTTTCATGTATATTGCAACATTGCCGAATTTATGCATAATTACCGCATTTGATGCTTATGCAGAATTTTAGATCATGGCACATTCTGATGAGCTCTTTGACGCCATACACAAAATGCAGCCTCAACGTGGTTGGAGATCTTGAGTGCAATATGTTCAGAAGATGTGTTCAAGCGATCAAGTAAGCATCCTGAGGAGAACCGATTTGATGTGCTGTACCGGTAAAATGAAATTCACAAAAGATTGACTGTTGCAGCACTAACTGACTTGTTCAGTCACCAACCCAAACTAACAAATTCTACACGCTTGCTCCCGACTTCAATGATAACAAGCCGCCGGACACCTGCAAAATGCATCACATGGCCCTGCACGTCTAATTGCTTCTGATTTCCGTTTGCGAACAACTGAAGCCCATGATGAACTATTGGAAAAGCGAGATCTCACATTATCCAGAAATTCATGTCTAGTACACCAGGTAACACTCTCCATATGCTGCTTTGCATGTAGTATGTCTCTTCATGTGATTGGAAACTTCAGTAGGAATCAAATTTCATTAGTAAGTTCATGCTTTGATATCTTCTTCTGTAGCATATCTACGTGAGGGAACACCAACAGATTCATGCTCTTTGTTATTTGTTTTCTTGATGTTGATACTGCTGTGGTTAATATTGTACAGGCAGTTTGTTATTTGTTGCAGAAAACAAATCATAACAATTCTGAACCGTTGGCAAGGTATTGGTCAAAGAGTTTGGATCGTGATCACATTTGGAGACGCACCCTTCGCTCATGGATGCTCGGAATCTTCCTATCTTGGGATTGTTGCTAATGAGCTAGGAGTTTGGCTATCATATCAAGTTGAACTATTATGGAATTTTGTTGTGAGATTTAAAATGAACTTTGTGAATTGGGAAAATGTAAAAAAATGTAATATATGGAATCTTTGTTGCAATTGGGTGTATGTATTTGTATGGTTTATATATGAAATGGAAAGTTTGGAAATTGGTTCAAACAATGGTTTTTGTATTGAAATGAAATGGTTTATGTAATAGGATCCCACATGTAATTGTGACTTGGGATTATGTAATGAATGTTCATTGAATTGTATTGAATGGAATTGGATATATTGAATGAAAGTTTTGAAAGTTTGAATGAATTGTATGGTTATGGTTCTAGTTTGAACTTGATTGAAGTGATTGTAAAGAATAAGAATGGTTGTAACTTGGTTTATGGAAATGGATATTTGGTTATAAAAATGGATATGGACCTTAGAAATAATCCAAGATTAATAAAAATGTCAATTTAAAATCAAAAACCAATAAAACCAATTAAAATCAAATTAATCTATAATTTGTTAAAATTACTTTGATATCAACTCTAACATTTATTTGGAAATTAAAATCAATTAGAGTTTGAATCATTAGTAAAAACACAATTAAGATTAAATTGAAATTTGGAATTAGACTTAATTTGAAATTAAAATCAAATTGAAAATTAAAAGGTCAAATAATTAGAATCCATTTTATAATCAAGAACACCATGATCAAAAAGCTTAGATAATAATCAATGTTTATAAAAAAAAAATATGGATTTGGGAATGGACGGTTGCCTTTGGTCATGAATGCATGCAAATGAACTTTAGGCCAAGTGTCAAATGAAAAATGAAAAATGAAAAAATGAAAAAAATTCAGGACCAAAATCGGGGTATGACAGATAGCATATGAGAAAAAATTCAAACCAGTGCTCAAAAATTCCTATCATGAGTGAACATTAAGCACACAAAAAATCAGATCAATTGGATTAACAATGGAAATTTCACAAAGCAATGATCATAACATATCGATTTAACACAAGGTTCAATTAAAAATCACAAAATAAAAATCCAGAAACAAACAAATCATGAAAATAATACTATAAAAAACTAGACATTAAAACAAATTTATGAAAAAAATTGGAGTTAATTTGGATCATTTTCCTATTTTTTATGAATTTTCAAAGATGAACAAAATATTTGAAATAATAAAAGAAAATGGAGGGAAAGAAATAATTTGAATAAACTCAGAAATAATGCCAGCCACACGATCAGGCGCGAAATCATGATCAACGGACCAGGTTTAAACAGGCAAAACGCAACACTTCATTAAATGAGTTGGCAGCATGCTCAGCAATTCAAAGTACGCATGGCAAAGTCAAACACACACGGTCCAATCATTCACACACGTAACAGCACAATCAGCACACACATGGAAGGCCAAGCAATCAAAATGAAACGATGTGTTTCATTAAATGAATCATCACACACATCATCAGGTCAATGCAAACATGGCGCGGTCAAAACAATCAGGACTAGTGGATTGGACACGCAGGCGCACATGTGGACGCCACACAAGTAAAAACCCTAACATGAACCAGACGCCGGAGCTGTAGCTCCGGTCGTCTTCTCCGACCAACCAGGCGGCGCCGCCGCCGTGGAAAAATGCAGAATCACACAAAATCTATATCAATCGAAAGCTCTTGCAACGAGGATCTCAAATATCATATCATCTAATCCTAAATCATCATGCATTTTCCAGATCGAGCAAAAACATTTTTGACATCAAAACTTTAAGTTCATCATACATGCTCAATATTCATCCATTTCCAATTCTAATCATATCAGCATGCTCAGCTAAGTGAGATCTACACAACTATAACAAGAAAACAACAAAAGGAGAGGATCGATTTCAACCTACTTGAAATTGCAGTTTTCTGAAATCAAGCTCTCAAGCTCTCAAAATCTCCAGATCTACTCCACTTTACTCCTCTTGAAGCTTTGTGCAAAAGGAATTGGATGAAAACACCTAGATCCACTTCAATTTAAGAAATCCATTTCCATGTTCATGCACTTGATCTGCTCGAAATCCAGCTCAATTGCCCAATCATGTGATGATTCTTGCTCAGAAATACACCAGGAGCAAGAATATGCAAAGAGATTTGGTGTTTGTGTGAAGAAATCAAGGATTCGAAGAGAGAGAAAAATGGAGGGAAAATGAAAATTCTAGATCTGAAATTCTGTTATGGCAGTTATGGATTAGGGTTCGGCTTTTATATGGTTCACTAATCTCACTGAAATCCAAATTAGGCATTGGTTAAACATGATTAGGGAATATTGGATCAATTTGCAAAAATGCAAAAGTGAGCTAGCATGGCCATGCTACACGTGAACAGTACTCATGCAAGGCTTGAATTCACTTAAAATCAACCAATAATCATGATGGAATGGTTATTTTGTTTGTATCATAAGCCAATTTTAAATTGTGAGAATTCCCTCCAAAATGAACATGAATGAAATAATGAGCATACAAGCTTCTCTCATGCATAGCAATGGTTCATTTGAAAAGTCTTGATCATGAGGAGCATTTTGTAAAAAGAATGGACCAAATTGGAGCTTTGTATCAAAAGTTATGTCACTTTGAACTTCCATGCACACCTTGTGATCATTTGGCCATAACTTCTCAACCACTCATCATATGGACATGAATTAGGACTTTTTGGAAAGGGGAGACAATGACCTACAACTTTCATGTTCACCAAAAATCCATTTGAAGCTCCTTTGATGTTGAAAAGTCAAGTTGAATGTGAACAAAAAACTTTCCAAATTTGGAAACTTTGAATTACAGGTCACTTTCCTTTTTTGGTAAATTTTGCCATGACCTCCAAATCTTCAAGATGGATGTTTAAAATGACAAATGGACCTCTTTTGAACATGACTGAGGTGTCTCAACTCATTTCCCCACCTCATAGCCCTCATTTGACTGCACAGTTGACTTTTTTGGTTTTCAGCTGACCTTGAAATGCCTTGATCCACTTGAGCCTCTACCACTTGGGGAAATTGCTCAAAAATGAAACCCTAGCTCATGTAAGCTCCTCATGACAATCATGTGATCTTCATCCCCAACAAATACCTCATCTCTTTGAGAAGCCCTGGTTGGAAGAATGACATTGATTAAGGTTGACCAGAGGTCACAACCCTAATTCAGAGGAACTTGAGGATAAACTCTGCAACTCTTGATGATGATAGAACCATGATGATGGTAATATATCCTTGCAAACAAGATGATGCTCAAGACCTTTGAAGAATCAAGAACCCTAACTGCAACCCATGCCCTCAGATGGTTGATCATCCATTCATAGAGACCCTCAGGCTTGAATCATGTAACTTCTCCATCTTTTGAAAAGACTTTGGAGGATGACATTCTTATTTCCATATGATATGCAAAATGCAATGCCTAATGCTCTACATTATGAAATGCAATGTGTCAAACTAGTCTCAAGTAGAGGAGGGCAAATTTTGAGGTGTTACACTTAGCTACTTTAATCTTTTAGATAAGCAACCTCATGTCCTCATCATCGGATTTCTCGTCATCACTCATTTCATAATCACTTTGCTCAATGGTTTAAAGGCTTTAAGCTTGAAGTCTTTAAATAAACAGACTTATTCTCTTCCAACTTGTCTTCAACTTTATCCTTATTTACCTTCATCTCATTCTCTTTTTCGTGTTTTTCTAAACAAGTGAGTTCTTGCTCATGTTCTTCCAATTTGCCAAACAAAGTAGTGAAATCAAGTACTTTAAGATCATTCGCCTCTTTAATAGCGGTGACCTTGGGTTTTCATTCCATATTAAGACAGCTCAAAACTTTATCAGTAGCAATATCATTGGAAATAGGCTTACCTAGTGCATTCAAGTGGTTAATAAGATATGTGAGCCTCTTTTGCATTTCGGTAATGGTTTCACCATGCTTCATACGAAAGAGTTCAAACTCTTGATTTAATGTGTTGATCATAGATTGTTTCACCTTGTTAGGTCCCTCATGGGTAACTTGTAATGCGTCCCACATAGCCTTGGAATTTTCACAATGGGAAACACGGTAAAATTCATCAACACCGAGAGCTGATATGAGAATGTTTTGTGATATCCAATCGTAAGGCCATAATTTCTTATTATTATCATTCCATTGATTTTCAGGTTTTGGTACGATGACGCCTTCGCCATTGGTTATAGTAATTTCATGAGGACCATTAATGATGACGTCCCATACACCCTTATCAATTGAGTTGATATGGATATGCATAATAGCTTTCCAATAGTCATAATTTTTGTAGGTGAAAATTGGTGCACTATTGTACGCCCTTTTAGGTTCAATAGTTATTGTTTGGTAAGCAAATCTTAAGCATGAAATTAATTAAAGCTCGCGATACCACTTGTTAGACGATAGGCCTAGATCTAGAGGGGTTGAATAGATCCCAAGTTAAAAACTTGACAAAAATAGGTTTTAAAAATATTATGGCACGAAAGCAAGTTACAAATATCTCTGATAAAAAATCGTCTAACCGAACCCACTATCAAAAGGCTCAGATATGCGTATTAAAGGAAACAGTATGATAATGATTCACAAATCAATTAATAACAACTAATCACAACTAGTTGAATTCTAAGTAATACATAAAAGTCTATCTTCAATGATAATTCACACAAAGTTACAAGTGAGGCAATTTGTCGAACACTTAGTGTGTGATCGATAATGTTTGAAATTCTATATAGTATTTTTGTTCTAGATATCCAATCACAACAAAATGGTTTGTGATCTACACAACAATACCAATTTCAAAATGTGTTCAAAATTATGATCCAAACGAAATTGATCAAATGATCAATACTATCGACAATTTGCAAACCGAAAATAAAAGAGAGAGAGAGAGAGAGAGAGAGAGAGAGAGAGAGAGTACAAGGGGATTTGTTTAGGCAGTTCCCCAGTCGACCTCGTTATCAATACTTACGTCCTTACTTCAAACTAGAATTTAGATAGTGTAAATTATCTTACTTTTCACAAACTAAGTAAACAAGAAAGATGTAGCAATTTAAGCCTACAAACCCTGTGCTTAATGTTGATTCTATCATCTTCTCTTCCCTTGATCAAACTCGATCAAGTAACCAACAATGTCGTTTCAATTCACCTTCTCTCGCTACTTCTTTGAATGAAACCCCTTGTTCTTCAAAGATTTCACTTGGTCGAATTAATTCCAAATGCGCACTTGTTGAAACCCAAGATTTACCAATACGATCCGCCGTCCAACGCTACTCCTTTTCCAAGAACCTCCCGTTCTTCAAAGACTTTACTTGGTAGGATCCAAATTGCATAATCTTGTCCAAAACCTTCAAACCCTGAAGATCTTGAAGGAAAACCCCACATTGGTTTTCTAATTTGAAATCCTCAAAATTCTAAACCCAATATCATGGTACAATCAACCTAATTGGACGTTATCAACCCTAACTTAGATGGCACCCAATCGAAAAATGATTATGTGTAGTTTGATTGTGTGTATGAATAGAAGAGAGATTGAAAATGATGAGAATACTTTGAAATCCCGATTTCATATAGGTTTTACTCACTAGAAACCTTACTAGTCAATGATTCATATATGAAGTATTTATATGCATGCATGTTTAGAGGAAAAAAGGAATGCAAAAGATTTGAAAAAATTATGAAACTTTAGAAATTTTTGTCGCATAGGTCGACCTATGAAAGTCATGTGCCGACCTATTCGACGCATAGGTCGGCCTGCATAAGGTCATGCATCGACCGGTGAACGTCATGTGTTTCCTATGTGTCAACCTGAAGAGGCAGAACGTGATTCAGAACTTACAGGCTTTAATAATGCAACATGGGTGTCAACCTATGGAATGGATGTTGTAAGACCCTAAGTTTGACTCTAAGATTCCTCATGACATCATATCATTGCTCATTGTATTGCCTCAAGGATCATAGCATGTGTGACCCCTTACCCTTGGGTTGGGACTTGTGAGTTGGTATGAGACCACAAGCATGCTTGAATTGTATATTATTGCTTTTCTTATTTTGTTTACTAACCAAAAGCACAAAAATATGTCACTAACTTGTTTTGTTTTGAAGCTTGAGCAATCATGTGATCTAAGGCTCCTAGGAGGCCCCTATGCCCATTGAAGTGGCCAGATGAAGTTGAAATCAAGCATGACAATGGTTACCAAAGCTCTCAATCATCATATATGCCTCCCAAGTATCTCAATTTGTCAATTTTATCAAGATAAACCAAAGGGCTTGAGGATTGTTTCCCAAGGAAACCCTAATTCAGTTGTGCATTGACTGTGCATTGCTCATGAAGCAACCTCAACCCATGTTCAAATACAATCAAGGGAAGTTATTTCATTCATCATTTTATGCATATATGAGCCTATGTGAGTGTCCTCAACCATCAATTCATCAAGATTTGAAGTTTGGACTTGAAAAGTTGATCAGTCAATTCATCTGACTATTTTGAAATCCACAGAGACCTAACTTTTGATGTGTTTGTCAAATGAATATTACCCCAAGATAAAAAATATTCTTAAGAACCATATGAACAACTTTCATGTTCATCAAAAATCCATTTGAAACTTGTAAGCTCATCATTCATTTCAAAACATTATAGGTCATTTTGACTGAAACCCTAATTTTGGGTCAACTTCCCAAGGACCTAACTCCTTCATTTTTTATGATTTTGAGGTGGGACCAAGTGAATTGGAATTTTTAAGATGTCTAATTAAATTGTTATGTTGGACAAAATTTCATAATCCTAAAATAAATACATTTGATAATACAAAACATTATAGGTCACTTTGGACCAAAGTCATTGAAATGTGAAAAAGTCCAACTTTAAGTGCCCATAACTTTCTCATAAAAACTCCAAATTATGCAAAATTTAAGTCCAAATTGATTGTCTTGAAAATATCTACAACTTTTATGTTGCAGGTTTTGTCATTTGAGACTTGAATCATTGAAACAGAAGGGCTTGAAGTTGGTCCATTTTGGCAAAATTTCCATATACATGTTTTGTACATTGAACTTCATGACCAGTTTTCAATATTTTCCCAACTCCAAATGGATTTTTGTTAAAAATAACATTTGTTCCTTATGTCAAGACCTTTCCAACCATTACCCACATGCCTATATTTCAATTTTGCAAATGACATTTTCGAAGAGGTGAAGTTTTGTGATCATTTATGGAAACCATGTTGAATCTTTGTGCACAAGCTAATACAATGAAATCTGCACGTCCAAACCATCTCACTTGCATCTCATCTTGCATTTGCCATTGCTTTTGGGCCTCCCATGCGCCTGTACAGGCCCATGCATGGAGGACCCAACTTCACATGCACACGAGTTCCTTCATGCATTGCATCATCCTTGCCTATAAATAGAGTGCTTCATTCTCTTCAAACTTCAACCTAAAGGCGCCTGAAGTTCTGCACAAGTGAAATCCCAACCTCCATTAAAAGGAATTCTGAGTTTTCTCTTCCAATATTCAAGTTTAATTTGCAACTTCATTGGTTGATCTTTGAACTTCAATTCATGAACCTTGCTTCCTTGCTACCTCAAGAACAAGCTGCATCAAAGAGTTGGAATAGATCAAGTATTGAAAAGCTGCTCTTCAAAGGTTTTCCCTCCAACTGTTTTCCTTCGAATCTCCTTGGATATTGATCATTTTTTGTGTTGGTTGGTACCTCTGAAGTCCTCATGTGAGAGGCAATTGATTTGTGCATTTAATTTTGGGAATTGAGCAAGTTCAGTTTGAACACCTCATTTTTCTATCTCGGATTTCTCCTTCTATGAGAGTCTAGAGTAGAAACTAGGGGCACAGGGGTGATGTACATCACCTCAGCTTTCTATTGATGTATGGATCGTGCATTTTGGTGAAGGTTTTGAAACCTCTAATTTTGGTCGGAACTGTGAGTCTCGTCGGAGAAGACGATGGTTTCCACCACCGTCCCCACGTGGATGAGTTCCTGGCCCTTGGATCTTTATTTCCATATCTAATCTCAGCGCTTCATCTATTTGACTTTATTAAATGCTTTGTGTTACGCGTTTGACCAAGCCCTACCATGAGCGCGCGCTATATAGCCTTTTGATCAGCCACATCATTTAATGAGCCTTGATCAGACGCTCCTTTTTTTCTTCCAATTTCTGAATTTCCTTTTATTTTCTTTAATTTCATTTTATTTTAAAAATTCATAACTTCTTTATTTGGAATCACAAAAATATGAGACCAATTGCAAAAAAATTCTCTTAAATTCTAGTTTCTAAAAATGATTTTTAATTATTTTTGTGATTCCATTTAATATTTTTTGTGAATTATTTACTTTCTGATTATTTTAATTCATTTAAAATGCTTTCCAATATTCAAAAATGCCAAAAATATTTTCTTAACATCTTTGAATGATGATGAATCTATGAAAAATATTCTCATCAATTTCTTAATTGATTTGAGATTTATTTGAGATTTTAGTTCAATTATGTTATTTTTCTTCATTTTTTAATTGTTTAAAATTAGTTTCTGTTTTCAAAAAATGATGAAATTTTTTGTCAAACCTTGTTTGACCATGTTAGACTTATGATGATCCAATTGGACTTTTTCAAGTTGATTTGAATTGGATTTGAAGTTTGACCTTTATTTGTTTATTTTAATTCAAGTATTATTTTAATTCCAAAAATACCAAAAATATCTTTATTGTTTCTTGACTTCTAAGCTTCATCTCACTTTTGTTTACCATTGATTGATGTTGATTTCATTCATGTTTGATCAATGTGTGTTGGTTATGTTATTTGAATTTCAATTATGTACATTCCATTTCTTCTTCTTCTTCTTCTTTTTTTCTTTTTGATCAATGAGTTAATGATTGGTGGTTAGCCTTGACATATGAGGGGCTTAACCTTCTTTGATCCAAATCAAATTCATCTTGATCAAAGATCAAGTGAATTGCTTTGCATTAGAGATAGGTTGCTTCTTGGTCAAGCAAAAAACCTAAATTCATACAAGATCATTCTTCTTTTCTTTTGGCATGGCAAGTTGTAGGAGCTTGGCTTACTAGTCATGGTCTCTAAGTTGTGTTTGTTGCCTATAGTTTTATTGACCGGCCTTAGATAGGTGTGACTACTACATTAGTCCACTTACGATTGCTTAACATAACGCTAAATTGCCTTATGGCACACTAACACTAACTACTAATGACTAACTTTTAATTCAAGCATTTAATTATTGCAATTTACTTTAATGCAATTTAATTTCTTGTTCATTATTTCATTTGTCTTTGCCCTTTGCTCACTTGAGCTCATGTTTATGTTAATGCAATTTGCCTTTTGCTCACTTGAGCACATTATTGTGTATATACTATTGCCTTGTGCTTGTCTTGTTTTGTTTGTGTGAACCCAATGCAAATGGAGAAAGGACTTAGATTTAGGACCTTACATATGCTAAATGGAGTTTCAAGAGCAACTAGGCCTCATGCCTTTAGAATGCTAAATATGTTGAAGAGCAACTAGGCCTCATGCCTTTAGAATGCTTAATCTTGAAGATGAATTGAAAGGACCCTTAATTCTAAACTCAATCCTGTCCATTCTTTTTATTGCATTGTGGAACTTTTTGATTTGTGTGTTCTTGTGCTAGGGATCCTAAACTTGAGCCAATTAGAAGAGCCATTTCATGGACATCCAAGATAAGAGATACAAAAGCCAATTGGAAGATTCCTAGGAGCTTGATTGATTGTTTGCTTGATTGCTTGAGTTAATTGCTTATTGCTTGCTAAGTCCAAAGGAATGGAGCAACTTGGATAATCTTTATGATCTCAAGAAGGGAACTCCAAGTGGTTTTATTTATCTTCCCTTATCTTTGCATGTTTAGGACCTAGCCCTTCTCTTCTTCTCTCCACTCTAACCCAAGCCAAACTTTTTGTGCAAACATTAACATTGTTTTCAAAATTAGAAACCTAGGCATTATGCCTTTGATTTTTCAAACTCTTTTCATAACACTTATTTTTAATTGAATCATAAGTCAACTTTAACCTTACTTTGTGAATACTTTTCATTTGTAAATACAACTCACTCAATTGTTTTTGTGGTTCCAATGACCACTTTTGCCAAAGCTTTTCATAAACATTAGCTATTAGGTTTGAGTTATCCTAGAGGTTGATATAATACTCACCTATATCCTTAGTGATGGACTATAAGTCTTCCATGCTTATTATAGGGTTAACCCCTCACTAGCATGTTAAAGCTCTCCTCACATGGTGGATTTGTCGTTCTAGGTTGAGTTTTCTCCCTTTGATAACAAAAGACCTTAAGGCTTTTGACCAATCAATTCACCAACTTCTTTTGAGATTTTTATCCCGAACTACGAGGTTTTGATCCTACCTTTTTTAAGATGGTACGTAGGCAATGGGTTTATCCATTCAAACACAAAATTGTAAATAACTTGTATATTCTTTTCTCATCTCCCCAATCATGTTTGCACAAATATTTTCACAAATACCAACCTACCTTACAACATTTGTAAAAAGGGCTCCCTTAGAGTACTAAGGATGTTTTGGGTGCTTAAAACCTTCCCATTGCATAACCAACCCCCTTACCCAGATCTCTGACATTTTTATTAGTTTTTGATTTGATAAAACTTCTCGGTTTTTGTTCGCTTTCTAACCTTTCCTTTGGATAAATAGAAGTGCGGTGGCGACTCGAATTGTATGATTTACTTTTGATTTAGTCAATAAATCTAAAGGTAACGAATACCCCGCTACAGATGTGTCGACCTATAGTAGAAACAAAATTTTATAGATCGACCGATAGACGTATGTGTCGACCTTTGATGCAAGTTTTCACAAAAAATATTTTTCATGCATTTTTGATGCATGAGACCTTTTCCATGTTGTTTCCAAATGCTTTTATGCTTTCTTAATGCTAAGATGCACATAGAGAATTAAAGGATATCGTCCAATATACATTAACACTAAAGTATCCTAGTTTTGACATCATGTAAAATACATTTAACGGAAGTTGCACTCACATACTCCCCCTTTTTGATAATGGAAAAACTTGAGACAATGAATGTTTTCAATGAAAGGCTCCCCTTGAATATATGAATCCCAACAGAGGTGTTATCATAACAATGACACACAACAGGAATTTTTCTAACATTATAACATGTTCAAACACATTTCATTTTGGAATATATATCATGCTTAAACACCAAGAACATATTTCAAGTATGAAAGAAAGATAACACAAAGTCATTATAAGCATATAAATTGACACGCATCAATTGAGATTTTTGAAAGTGAACATTCATGACCTATTTCATACATCAAGAATATCAATCATTTAGAACATAAGAAACATGCAAAAGTAAAAGCTTACTTACAAAAAGAGAAAAAGGAAAATGGAACTATTACCTCGGTAATGAATTGATGACAGACACACTCTTACGTAATTGAACTTCCAAAGAAAGTTAGGGCAAAAGTATATAAAGTGCATGCAACAAATAGTATTTAGACAAGATTTGAGATATAAAGTAGTCCCAATTCCCTTCGAGTATTGAAAAATGATTCGATCGCAAGAGGTTTTGTAAAAATATCCGAAAGTTAATTTTTTCTATCAACATGCTTAAATAAGACATGTCCTTTCACTACATGGTCACATAGGAAATGGTGAAGGATCTCAATATGCTTAGTGTGAGAGTGTAGCACCCGATTTTTGGTTAGATTAATAGCACTAGTGTTGTTGCACATTATAGTAATACATTGTACTTTGATATCAAAATCAAGTAATTGTTGTTGCACATAAAAAGAAAAGAATGAAAGTCCGTCTACAATGGACGATCTTCCTCATGCTTGGAGAAAAATCCAATGATTATACCACAAAAATTTGAGAATAACAACTACTATGTATTTTGCCTCGGTAGTTGACAAAGCAACGAAAAACTATTTCTTGCTATGCCACCAAACTAAGGAATTTGAAAACATGTGGCAATTCAACTAATACACTTCCTATCCGATTTGTAAATGGCCAAATCAGAATCAGTATAACCAAAAAAATTACAGTCGCTTCCCTTGGAATACCAAAAACCATACTTAGAAGTACCATGAGATATCTAACAATACGTTTTACGGTTTTACGACTTTTAAATGCGATTCCTTAGGAGCCGATTAAAAAACGAGCGTGTATACACACACTAAACATAATCCCCGGCCTAGATGAAGTAAGATATAGAAGAGAACAAATCATGCCTCTATACTTATTGACATCAACATCCTTACCATTTTCATTCCTTTTCATGTTTCCATTTGTAGACATTGGATTTTCAATTGATTTTGCATCTTCCATACCAAATCTCTTTAGTAATATGTTGCAATATTTGGTTTGACACACGAATGTCCCCTCATTTAGTTGCTAGATTTGAAGCCCAAGGAAGTAATGTATCTCCCCCATGAGACTCATCTTAATCTCCCCCTACATAAGCTTAGAAAAATCCTTGTCAAGTTGCATGTTAGTGGAACTAAACAATGATATCATCGACCTAAACTAGAACTAAAAAAGTATGCTTTCCTTGACATTTAATGAAAAGTGTAGTATATATCTTTCCCCTAGAGAAATCTTGATCAATAAAAAACAATATACTATGTCGCTCATCCCAAGCCCTATGTGCTTGTTTGAGACCATACAAAGCTTGTTTAAGTTTGTAAACATGATTAGAATACTCATGACTTTCAAAAAACCGGATATTGAGAAACATACACATCCTAATTAATATAGCCATTGAGAAACACACGTTTCACATCCATTTAAAATAACTTGAAATCTTTGAAGCAAGCATAAGATATAAACAATATATAATACATGTGAAGATAATAAGAAGAGGACATTATAAACATGTTAAGTGAAACACACAATGGTTATCATTTGAAATTTTTCGAAAATGAACACTCATAACACATATTCATACACAAAGTAAATCATATACCTTTGAAAAATAAGCAAGCAAAATGAAGAACTTCCATACAAAGAGAAAGTTGAAAAGATATTACCTCACCATACAAATGACGGAGGATGCACATGCACTCCACAATGAATTCTCAAACGGAAGTTGGGATAAATGAAAATGTGCCACAAAACCTTTAGACAACAACGATCTTACCGCTTTTCACTTTGACCAAGTACCCAAAAGTATGATTAATAATGTGTCTAAGATGATTATTGACTTGATTATCATCCTTTACGGTTGGACTTTCATTCTTGTCATTGTCATGATAATCATCTTGCTCCTCCTCAAGTTTCCTCTCTTTGGGAGGATCAATCCCCTATTCGATGTCCTTGATTATGTCTTTTGAAGATATACCTACATCATGAAAAAAATACCTTTTCCAACATCTCTCGGATAGAAAACATTAATAATAATCAACACACTTTTAACAATTAACAAAACACTAGATGTTTACCTCCTTTGGTAACACAATCCTTCTTCCTTGCCACAAAGTCAAAGAAATATGGAGATGTCACCCGTATCATGTCTTGAGCATCCACAATAGAGATCCCATACTCTCTTCTTAGATCTGAGACATTTATCCTGTAAAGTCAACGAGAAGAGATAGGTACCCAATCTTCATTGGATCCTTGAGGGTGAGTGAAAAAAAGGTTGCATTTGGGCATATAAAACTCCTTTAGGAACAATTTTTTTCTTAAACTTGCATTTTTCAATAGTATGACCTCTTTTGCAACAATAATGACAAGATAAGTTTTGATGAGATGTACTTAGCTACTTGAATCTTTTTGATAAGCAACTACATGTCCTCATCATCAGATTTCTCATCATCACTCGTTTCACAATCACTTTGATCAATGGTTTAGAGCTTTGCTCTTGAAGTCTTTAAAGCAATAGACTTCTTCTCTTCCACTTTGTCCTTACCTTTCTCCTTCTTTACCTTCATCTCATGCTCTTTTTCATGTTTTTTAAGCAAGTGCATTCTTGCTCATGTTCTTCCAATTTTCCAAACAAAGTAGTGAGATCAAGTACTTTAAGATCATTCGTCTCTTTGATAGCGGTGACCTTGGGTTGCCATTCCCTATTAAGACATCTCAAAACCTTATTAGTATAAATATCATTGGAAATAGGCTTACTTAGTACACTCAACTGGTTAATAAGATGTGTGAACCTCTTTTGCATTTCGGCAATGGTTTCACCATGCTTCATACGAAAGAGTTCAACCTCTTGATTTAATATGTTAATCCTAGATTTTTTGACCTCGTTAGTTCCCTCATGGGTAACTTGTAATGCGTCCCATATAGCCTTGGCGGTTTCATAATGGGAAACACGATAAAATTCATCAACACCGAGAGCTGATATGAGAATGTTTTGTGCTTTCCAATCGTAAGGCCATAATTTCTTATTATTATCATTTCATTGATTTTCCGGTTTTTGTACGACGACACCTTCATCATTGGTCATAGTAATTTCATGAGGACTATCGATGATGACGTTCCATAGACCCTTATCAATTGAGTTGATATGCATACACATGCAAGCTTTTCAATAGCCATAATTTTTACCGGTAAAAATTGGTGCTCTATTGTATGCCCCTATAGATTTTCTAGCCATTGTTTGATAAGAAAATCTTAAGCACAAAATATCCTGGAACTTGACACAAATAAGTTTAAAAAATATTATGGCGTGAAAGCATGTTACAAATATCCCATATCAAAAATTGTATAACCGAACTCACTATCAAAAAGCTCAGATACGCGTATTAAAGGAAACAATGTGATAATGATTCAAAAATTGATTAACAACAATTAATCACAACTAGTTGAATGCTAAGTAATACGGAAAAGTCTATCTCCAATGATAATTCACACAAAAATACAAATGAGGCAATTTATCAAACACTTAGTGTGCGATCAATAATGTTTGAAATTCTATATGGTATTGTTGTTCTAGAAATCCAATCACAACAAAATGGTTTGTGATCTACATAACAACACCAATTTTAAAATGTGTTCAAAATTATGATCCAGACAAAATTGATCAAACGATCAATGCAATCGGCAATTTGCAAACTGAAAATAAAAGAGAGATAGATGGATAGAGAGATAGAGAGAGATAGAGAGAGATAGAGAGATAAAGAGATAGAGATTACACAAGGATTTGTTTAACATATTCCCCAATCGACCTCGTTATATGTGCCCTAAATTCAAACTAGGATTGAGATAGTGTAAATTACCTTACTTTGTATAAAGTATGTATGCAAGAGAGATGTAGTAATCTAACCCTACAAACCCTAGGCTTGATGTTGATTTTATCATCTTCTCTTCTATTTATCAAACTCGATCAAGTAACCAACAATGTTGTTTCAATTGACCGTCTCACGTTACTTCTTTGAACAAAACTCCCTGTTCTTCAAAGCTTTCACTCGGTCAAAATAATTCCAAACGTGCACTTGTTGAAACCCAAGATTTACCAATGCGATCCACCGGCCAACGCTACTCCTTTTTCAAGAACCTCCTGTTCTTCAAAGACTTCACTCGGTAGGATCCGGATTGCATAATCTTGTCAAAAACCTTCAAATCCTAAAGATCTTGAAGGAAAACCCCACATTGGTTTTCTGATTTGAAATCCTCAAAGTTCTCAACCCAATATCACGGTACAATCAACCTAATTGGATGTCATCAACCCTAATCTAGATGACACCCAATCAAAAAATGATTATGTGTAGTTTAATTGTGTGTATGCATTGAAGAGAGATTATAGATGATAAGAATACTTTGAAATCCCGATTTCGTATAGGTTTTACTCACTTGAAACCTTACGAGGCAATGATGCACGTATGAAGTAATTATATGCATGCATGTTTGGAGGCAAAAAGGAATGCAAAAGATTTGAATTTTTTTTGAAATTTTAGAATTTTTCATCGCATAGGTCAACCTATGAAAGTCATGTGCCAACCTATTCGATGCATAGACCGACATGCATAAGATAATACGTCGACATGTGAATGTCATGCGCTGCCTATGTATCGACCTAAAGAGGCGACACATGAGTCAAAATCTACAGGCTTTAATAATGCAACATAGGTGTCGAGCTATGGAATGGATGTGTCGACCTATAGTAGAAAAAAAAATTCTATAGATTGACCTGTAGACGTATGTGTCGACCTATGATGCAAGTTTTCACAAAAAATATATTTCATGTATTTTTTTATGCATGAGACCTTTTCCAAGTTGTTTCCAAATGCTTTTATGCTTCCTAATGCTAAGATGCACATAGAGAATTTGAGGATATCGTCCAATATACATTAATGCTAAAGTATCCTAGTTTTGACATCATACAAAATAAATCTAACGGAAATTGCACTCACACATTGTCACTTTCCCCTCGGTTATTCAAAAACCAAGGGGTAAAGTGACAGGTTTTCATGTCGCCCTTTGTTACCTCGCATGTGTAACTGAGGTTATATACCCTTCCCATCTGAGGTGAAATAAAGTTATTTGTAGTAGTTGAATATGGTATCTATGTGCTCCCTGTGAAATATGGGAATGGAAACTATTATCATCTTTTCTTAGATCGGAAGCATACTATGAGATTTTGATGTTGAATAGAGGACTTAACATGCATGAATTAAATAAAGCTAATTGTAGCGGTGTATTCGTCGCTATATGATCTATCGATTAAATCATAAGCTATGAGATACATTGAAATTTCGAGTCGCCACCGCACTTTTATTTATCCAAAGGATTGGCTAAAAAGCGAACAAAAGCCTAAGAAGTTTTACACGTAGAAAACTAATAAAAAGATCAGAGATTCTGGGTAAGGGGTAAATTACGCACTGGGAAGGTGTTAGGCACCCACTACGTCCTAGGTACTCCTAGGGAGCCCTTTTCACACTTGTTATGCTAAATTAATATTTGTTATGACATAAAGATTGTGCAAACATGATTGGGATGGTGAAAAAAGAATATACAAGTTTTATTATTATTGGGTATTGGGTTCGAACGGATGAACCCGTTGCCTACGTACCTTCCATCAAAGGTAAGGATCAGAACGCCGTAGTTCGGCTAAAAGATTTCCAAAAGTGGGTTAGGTTCAATTTTAAACACAAACCCTAGGTCTTACGTTATCCACGGGAGAAAACTCAACCTTATACAAACAACAACGTCCACCATGTGAGAACAGCTTCAACTGGCCAGAGAGGGGTTAACCCTATAATAGGCGAGGAAGACTTACAATTCAATCACTAAAGACAGAAGGCGAGATTAACATCAACCACTAAGATAAATCAAACCTATAGCTCATGTATGAAAGCATTAATAATGGACAAAGCCAAAATAAGTGAATGAGTGGAATTACTGATTATGATTATGAAAATGGAGTCAAAGTATGATTAAGATCAATTCAAATAAGTATTATGAAATGAAGTTTGAAAAAAGGTCAAGGACTTGAGTCCAGGTTTTTTAGTTAGAAAGCATGAAAATGTTTGCACAACACTTATGTCAAGTTTAGAAGATAAAGTGTGAAAAGGTTCTAAGACGTAATGAATGATGAATGGATGAGGATGGATAGTAAAACTTCTCAGAAGGTTCACTTCTTGAAATCATATAGTAGATGATTCAAGTGTGTCCTTTGGAATGGCAATTAATAATAACAAAGCAAAAAGCAAGCAAGAGCGGATATCGGATGCCAATCACTGGTCTTATACCAATCTCCTAAAAACAAAACAGGATATCAGATGCCACTCAATGGACTTACACCGATCTCCTCAAAAGAAAAGAACAAAGATGAAATATGGAAGTCAACTGCCAATCTATCTGGACTTAGGTTAACTCCACAGTATGCTCACAGGAAATCCAATGCCACATCACAGGGACTTACAATGGATCCTCACATACAAGAACAAAAGCAACAATATGATCACAGGAATGCAAATGCCAACTTACAGGGACTTATAATTGCAACCTCACACACAAACAGATGAACAAACTATGATCACAGGAAAGCAGATGCCAACTTACAGGGACTTATAACTGCAACCTCACATACAAACCAAACAGATCAAATTATGATCACAGGATAACAGATGCCAACTTACAGGGACTTACAACGGTATCCTCACATACACACAGATAAACAGAAGATATGGGTGGCCAATGAGGTCTTACGCTCTATCCTTCCATATCACAGGAGCAAATGCCAAAAGCAATGGACTTACAATTGTCCTCAATGGGCAAACAACAATGATAGCATCACAAAACAAATGAGATGATCATGCATTAATGGCAATTGATGATGATGATAAATGCATAGCATACAGGCAAACAAATGCATATGAAGCAATCAATCAATCAATGAATAGCAAACAGCACACTCTATAGCCAAACAATGGGGCTCACACAAGAGGGTTTGACTTTAAAAGTCCACTGTAATGGATAAAGGTCGCTCTTAACCTGGCCATTGAGGGACTCAGGTGAAGCAGATGAATAGGAGATGAGGGGTGTGCCTCATTGCTTCAATCTCAGATAAGAGAGAGCATCAAAGAAAGTGTGGGAGTTCAGAAAGTAGGAACTCTCTCCACATTATTGACTCGATTAGATCTTGGGTATTTATCTCATTGCTTCAACCAGGTACTGGGAGCAAAGAGAGGACACACTGAATAGTGGGGGATAGATTGCTTATCCCTACCTTCCACCAATTGCCTTACTTGAAGGACTTTTCCTGCTTGGGACAATTTTAAACAAACACAGGCATTGCCTCTTAAGGAGGACTTCAGACAGTTTGCCCGGTCAAATAACAGACCGGGTCTCCAGACTACATGAAGAAGAAGTAATTATACCTCAAAGCAAATGCTATAAAGCAAAGCAAGCAATCAAGTTCAAAGAACTTAGGCAACTAAAGTACCTGCAAAAGTCAAACTTATTAGCAAACAAGTCAAAAGTCAAAACCAAAAGGAAATGAACCAATAGTCACACAGAGGGACCAATTGTGCAAAGCACAAAGACTCAAGCATATGAGTCACCTACAAAACAAGGGTTAGCATGTAGCAAACAATCAAATTCAATCACACTTGAGTGATCCTTAAAGCATGGGTGCTCAACCTGAAACAACAGCTCAATTGTAAGCTCAGAAGACCACTAGGACTAGCCTAGGGTCAAAGATGAAAGAAAAAGGCCAAGGCAGCAAGCAATATTCAATCAAAGTCAAAATCAATCATGTAGGAAAGTAAACACAATTGGATTCAAACTTATATCATGCATCTAGGTCATTTCATATGCAAAAAGGATGCAAAGCATGGCAAGAGAAGTATACAAAAGTCAACAGCAAAGACTTCATTCAAAAGTCAACTCAAACATTCTCAAAAATCATGAAATAAATCACACTCAATCCTAACATCTAACATGGTATACATGCAAAATTTCATGGCATTTGGATGAGAGGAAGGCAGTCAAATAAAATCATGAAGTCAAATCAAATTCAAATAAGCAAGGTGAAAGACAACAATCATAGGTCAACTTCAAAAAATCATATCAATTTGAAAACAGAAGAGAAATGAGTGAGATTAACACCAATGCAAAGCTTGAAGTGTCTAGTTATCACATATGAAATTTCGTGATCATACAATAAGATTTGAGAATTTCATAAAGGATTTGGCAAGGCATAGCACAAAAAGTCAACAAATGACCAAGCATGGAAGAAAATTCTCAATCAAATGGAAAACAGCATGATTAATTCCAAGAAAATTCATACATCAATTAGACATACAAGGGATCAATCATACAAAATTTCAAGTGATTTGGATAAGGGGAAGCATGTGAACAAAAATCATACATTTGCATATCATTGGTGTGACACAAATTGTCACACCCTAATTCAAAAATTCATATCTATCAAACCACAAATGAGAAATCCACAAACTTTATATGGAAATGAAGATCAATGTGTCTAGTTTTACCACAAAAAATTTCAAAGGCAATGGATGCAATATGACAATTTCACAATTGGAATGGCAATGTGTATCAATTTGGCATACATGTCAAGAAAATAATTATCAATGAAAAACTAGCCAATGGAAAATTAATTAAAATTCACCATAAAATAGAAGATATCTTTGAGATCATTATGCAAAAAAAATCATAATTTTTGAGTGAAAATTGAATGAGAAAATAATTGGTGAAGTTGAGTGATATTTGGATGTAAAATTTGAACAAAAGGCATGGAATATTGGTCAAAGGAAGGGTCAACGATGGCATTTCAGTAAATCAGGGCCTCATTTAACCAAACTACAGCGTTTCGGTCACGCTGAGGAAATGTTCCTATTGGCTATTAGCCAATGGAACAGTACATGCGCAAAGATTCACAGCAAGAGTCAATCAAACAAATTCTGGGCATAACTCATGTATAAACCCTAGGGTTTGGCAATGATTCATGTATTCAACAACATCAAACATCATGGTTCGACCGACACAACAGCATATCATCATCACTCAAATAGGCATGACTCATGAACAGCAAATATCGCGCATCATCAGCCAACACCAACATAGCATAATCATGAGATTTTCTGGAAATGATATGGTTTAAACACAGCATTATGGCATTCATGTATTCATCAATCATCATGCAGCAACTAAACAACAGCATACAAAATGCTTCACATGGTCATGAGGTTCCAAATAACAACAAGGCAACAGCATAGCATCGTGTTTGGCAATGTGAAAAATCCTGGACAGGGTAGTTTTGCAAAACAGCAGCAGGGTATATATTACAGCATGTGTTCATCAGCATCATTCAAATAACAAACCAAACAACAATACATGACAGCATACAACAGCATGGATTTAGCAAGCAAGGTTCATGTAACCAACATTGAAGTCATGGCAAGTTTCGAAACAGCAGCATGGTATAGCAGCAATAGCAACACGGTTCATCACTAATCACACGTTCATCATCATTTATCAACCAACCAAATAAACAACAGCATGGTATAATTATGGACAAGGTGATTGGTTTAAATAACAGCAGCAACAAACATCATTATCATGTTTCATCATCATCCACAAATAATCATGGCATGTTAAGCAACGATCATGGACAAACAACATCCAGCAGACAGCATGGCTTGGCAAACAGCATCATCATCGAACCAAACACACAAGCATATCATAATTAGCAAGCACGACCATACAACACCAAGCAATCATGTAACAGCATGGCCACTCTCAATTATGCAACATCAAAACACAGTAAACCAAACACAACAAGTACAAATCATGTAGTTTTTTTTATGAGCAATGTTCAGGAAAATTCAAACAGCAGCATTGGCATATTCACCATCCACATGTAATCATCAAACAACAGCACAGCATGGTAGTAGCATAACAGCAGCATGGCATGACAGCATGGTTTGAAATTCACACATCAAAAATCATCCATTTGCAGCATGGCTAACAGCATTAACAAGACAATATGGGAAATGACTCTAGAGCTTCAACAGCAACATGTATGTGTTTATCATCATAAAAACAATCTTCAAACAAAGTCATACAATAACATGGTATTGGAGAACATCAAGCACATCATCAATTGACCAAGCAAACAGATAGCAGCATGTTAACAAAATCCTTCATACAACCAAAACATAACAAACCAACATCATCAATTCAAGCAGAATTCTGGCAGGTTTATGATTCATACACAACAGTAGGGCATTAACAGCATCATGTGACATCCAATCAGCACAAACCATATGGATTTTTTGGGAAAATATGTTAGGTTCCATGAACAGCAGCATATACCAATAACAGCAGCATAAAGCATTCATCATTCAATGAACCAAAACCAGACCAAGCATAGCATAATTAACATGGCAGCTGTAAACAATCAGCATGGTATTGGTTTTAAAACAACAGCAAGGGATATGCTCATGGGATTTCAAAAAATGCAGCATGGTTTGACAGTATGGCTCATGGTATCTTCAAACAAATTCAGCCAACATCCAAACAGCATCAAACAGCAAACACACAATCATGGGAGTTTCTAGCCATGGTTCATGGTTCAAATAACAGCATCATTCATCAAGCAGCTAATTAATCCAACAACAGCACATAGACAACAGGCTAAAGCAAGCATGGTTCAACAACATCAAAACAACACACAATGACAATAGCACTAGCACTTATGTAGCATCATGACACTAACACACACAACCTATTTCATGAGGATTTCTTGGCAGCCTAAAAAAAATAGCAAAACAGCAGCATAGCACAGTATGGCAGCACATTCATGTTTATCATCATCAAAGCATCAACCATAAAACAAAGCAATGTAACCTCATCACTAAGTAATATCAGCTAACAACCAAACCAACACAAACATGGGAAATCTAGGCATAATTCTAGGGTTTGAGCATAACTGCATATATTCATCATCATAAGCTCGAAAAAAACAATGTGCTCAGAAATTAAGTATGAGCATACCAATAGCATTAACAAACTTTAAGCAACAAGAATATATCATCACTTTTCACTAAACCATTGCAAACAAAACAAATCGAACCAAAATGCATTTATACACAAAAATGAAAATCAAGTTCTAAGACAGCATAGTTCACCATTTTGAGCAAACTAGCACTCATTGGAATCAGCATACAACAAGCTATCTAACACATATCAGGTCATGGTAAAAGGAGGGAGTCGAATTACTTACTTGTTTATGAAGAAATGGATGAAACAGTGTATTCTGAGGTTGCTATACTTGAAAAGATGACCCTCGTGCTTTGCAATGCTGAATACTTGAAGAAGGTAGGTTCAAAAATGCTTGGAAAACTCGGTAGCTCCAACTGCCATTATTGTGTGCTTTGAAAACAGATGAGGAAAATGCTGTTGCAGCAAGAACACAAGGCTTGCTATGGTCTCCAAACACAACTTGGATGATTGCTGAACCAAGGATTGCTCGAGTGTTTGAAGGATTTGGCCAGAAAAGTTCTTATGGCAAAAATGCAAGATGAGAGTGTGAGAGGTTTTTTCTGTGTGTGGCTGCTTGTCTAGGGTTTTGCAATGTCAGAAAATGTCCTTATATGTGGCTGTTTAAAGTTGGTTTAGAGAATGATAATCTGGATTAGCTTAATGAGCTCCATTTGCCAAAATTGCTAACTATGCACAAAGTGGAAAATGGGAGGTGTTTGTCTGCTGCGAATTGGGCCTGCTACAGCTGCCAAGGAGGACCACATGTTGCTGTTTTTGGTGGTACATGTACTGCTGTACTGATTTTGTTCAAATGAAGCCAATTGCCAATTTTGTCCATTTTGCATTTTGATTCAAGATGATGGGAAAATGGTGGTATGATGATGGTTTTAAGCTTTGAGCAAGTTTCAAATATGGTTTAAAGCATTTCCCAATTGGCCAAAGTGAGAAAAAGTGCATAAATCAAAAAGTCAACTGTGAGTCAAACTTTGATTTTAAATGCAAAAGGTCCAAAAATGCCATTTTGAATGGTAAGGTTTTAGGTCATGAAATATATATTTTTGGAAAGAGGATGAAAAATGTGGTGTGTAGGAAAAAACCCCACCAAATTTGGCCTTATGGTTTGAGAGTTATGGCTTGTTGAAGTTCAAAAATTGGTGAAAATGATTTGATCATATCTTGACAACCACACATGGGATTTTGATGTTCTTGGACTTTTTGAAAATGGGAGAACAAGATCTTCAACTTTCATGTTGGGCAAAAATTCATTTGGAGCTTGTATCATGAAGTAAGTTTAAGATCAAGAAGTTTCCATTTTTGGCAGTTGAAATTACAGGTCCACTTTCTATTTCTGGAAAATTTCTGATTTGACTTGATTTTCTTCCATGGTGAGGTTGAACATGATAGATGAGACTTATACAAGCATGAATGAACCCTTTCAGATCAATTCTATCCAATAAATCCTTGATTAAATTCACAGTTGACCAAGTTTGACTGTTCTAGGGTTTTGGACTAATTGAACTTCTTCTGATGAATTCCAAACCCTAATTCCTTGAGAAATTGATTTCAAATGATGTCACAAGATGCATGAACCTTTGATTATTGACCATGATGCCCAAATTCTACAAGAATGGCCATCATCCATTGCTTTGACTGATCAATGACTGTCTTTGACCTAATTGCTGATGATTGCTTCCACTGCAAGCAACAAGGTTAGACTGACAATATTTTTGTACTTTTTGAATGATAAACATATGAAAGCAAAGATATACAAATGCAAAGTATGCTTGGTGATCAAAAAACAAACCCACAAGGCAAATCTATCCACTAGGAGGGAAGCAAAGGCATGCAATGATCCTTGAGGTTATGATATGAATGATATGGGCCATGAGGGATCTTAGGGCCCAAAATTGGGGTCTTACAGATGCCCCTATTTAAGGTCATTCTAGCCGGAGAAGTGAAGTTTAGAAATCTTCATCTCGACGCGGTAGAATGGACTTAAATAACAGTAATGAGACAAATTTTGGTCCCTAAGAGACCTCATGATGCAAATGTATGGATGCAAAAGACACAAATTCTGTGGGGAATATGATTCACACAGAAGAAAAGACGATCCATCGGAGTAATACACTCACCAGGAACAGAGACTCTAACAAGACTCTATGGGGATAATAAAAGAAAAAGAAATGTGTGAACAATACACGACTCTAAACTGGGGAAAATAAAACTGACATAACGTGAACAAAACACGACTCTGATTAGGAGAATAGAAAACAGACAGGAGAACTCACTGGGGAGTGAAGGACTCACACTGGGAAAAAGGATTCCAAAGGAAAATAAATCCATTGGAGAGACACAAGCTGACTCCTGAGGAGAAGCAACAAAAAGTTCCACCGGGGAAGTAACAAACAAAATGAGATGTCACCGAGCATGCGGGTAACGAACTCAGGAAAATCTGACTCCACAGGGGGACCGAGGTCATAATAGGGAGCAGAAAGGAGGGAACACCAAGGATACCGGTTACTGGGTATATAATAGGTGACCGACCAAAGCGTGAATTGGATTTCACTTCCAAAACACTCATCATCCTGAAGAGAGCTAGAAAAGCAAACTTGTTTAAGGATGGACATTCAATTCCATAAGGAAAATGAATCTTACTCTGAGGGGAAAACAACAAAAGATTGACTCAAGAGCGAACGAGATATAATATCCATTACCGTCAGAACGTGGATAGAATACTCAGATGAGCCATATTATTCATTACCGGCAGACCGTGAATAATATACTCGAAAGGAAAATTATCCTGAACCAGTTACTGGGTTGTTTATAGGATAAAATCCGAAGACGTGTATTGGTTTTCACTTCCAAAACACTCATCATCCGAAAGGAGGGCTTGAAAAAGCAAAACAACTTAAAGGATGGACATTCGAATCCACAACGGGAAAACGAATCTTACTCAAATGGGGACACAAACCCAAAGAGTGCAGGAGATACAATATCCATTACTGGCAGACCGTGGATAAGATACTCGCATGAGATATATTATCTATTACCGTCAGAACGTAGATAATAAACTCGCATGGTAAGAAACACCAGAGATACCGGTTACTGGGTATATAATAGGTGATCTACCGAAAACGTGAATTGGATTTCACTTCCAAAACACTCATCATCCAAAACGCAAACTGGTTAAAGGATGGCTATTCGATTTCTACCAAGAAGACGAATCTTGCTCAGTTGGGGAAAATCAACAAAGGATTCCAACTAAAGAGCGCATGAGATATATTATTCATTACCGTCAGAACGTGAATAATACACTCGAAAGGAAAAGACACCAGAGATACCGGTTACTGGGTATATAATAGGTGACTAACCAAAAAGAGAGAGACAATCGATACCAAGCATACGGGTAAACGAAAGACAACTCAAAGGATAAATTGCAAGCATCCGGCAATTATCCGACAACAAAGAAAATATTCGACTCCACAAAAGGGAAATAACGAATCTTACTCGACTGGGGAAACACAAAGGGCTTCGACTGAAGAGTACATGAGACATATTATTCATTACCGGCAGACCGTGAATAATATACTCGCATGGAAGACTATCCACAACCGGTTACTGGGTTAACAAAGGATAAATCAACCGAACAGAAAGGCATCGGGATACCAAATCAGGTATATAATGACAACCAATCAAAAGGAGCAACAGACATTACCGACAAAAGGGTAAATGAAAGGCGAACTGCTGAGGATAAATTGCAAGCATCCGGCAGTTATCCAAAGAAGACTAGCTGGGGATGCACTGGTAAACAACCAATGATCCGGGGAACAAATCACTAGCATACGGTGAAAAGACCCACTGGGGATAAAATTGCTAGCATACGGCAATTATCCACAAAAAACTTGCTGAGGATATAAGTGCTGATCTGAGCAACTTATACAAGCAAAGGAAAATCATCATCAAATATTGGATGAAGATAACCACAAAATTAGGGTTTACATCTACCGAATACGGGGTAGAAGACCAACAACTCCACGTGGGGATAGAACAAATCACAAATTCGCACGGGAAACCAAAATAGGGTTGATAACAAACCACAAACTGCATGAGAGCAGGAAAAGATAGGATTTACAACTACCGGGTATGAGGTAGAAAACCAAAAACTCTGGCCGGAGAATGAAAGGTGTATAACCACAAATTCTGTTAAGAAAGCCAGGAAAAGATAGGACTTACAACTACCGGTTACTGGGTAGAGGCCCAAAAACATTCCGCTGGGGAACAACCCACTGGGAAATACAAGATATTTGACAAATAGCCAATTCGGGAATGATCCGAAGAGACAGACTGAATAAAGACACGTCCTAATGAGGATGTAACTCAAATAGGAAAATCCATCCCAATATATGTGGGAGGAAACGGAAGAAACCGTCATCCACGAGGATATATCTCAGTGAGGAACTGCAGAAGGAAAGACAAACATTTTCTGCTTATGGGGTTGACTCTATCTGGAGAGATTTATAAACACCCGACATCTGCTTGGGGAGATCTGTAAAGAGATCTATATCACCATAGCAGGAGACACGACAAACAAAAGATATATGGTAAGAAATGCAACATGAATATCTGAATGTTTTATGAATATGCATGAATATGCGTGATTTATGTTTGATGAATGCTGACAAAACAGACGATTCTAACACAAACAGGTTCAGGAACCAACGTCCGGTATTATACTTCCAGGGGAAAAACCAGCTGGAGAGCCAATCTGCGGAGATCTTCATGCTGAAAAGCAAAGATCTGCAAGTACTGCTAAAGAAGCAGAGAATCAGAGATATCGGGGAACAACCCAATCAGGGTACAGAAAGTCACAACGGGCAAGACAGCCACCAAGACAAATCTGTAGGGGAACAAGAGAAGTCCCAAAGTATATCTGCAGGGGATCCCAGTGTCAACTGAGAAACAAAAAGTGCATTGCACAAGCACAAACTGCTGTAGAAGCAACTCCACACAACTCCGCTGGGGACACACCCACCGAGGGAGAATGATATCATCCAAATAGAATCTAGTTGTAGAAGCAACTCTAATGGGGAAAACTGTCGGCTACACTCTTGGGAACAAGCCACTGAGGGAAGACAGATCAAACAAATATACTCTGCAACGAACCACTCCACTTGGGGAGAATACACAGCAAATTGATCACAACAAGTAGATTCTGCAATACAAGCCACTCTACTAGGGATCACAAACAGTCAGGAAATCAATCCGTTCTCTGGAGGCTAGAGCCATCATCCAACCATACTGGGGATTGAAGGAGTATTCAACAGGCAAAACTGCCACAACAAACATTCTGCAGACTAAGCTGAGGAAAAGATGATTGCAATACTGGGATACCACCCAAATCAACCACTGAGTAGGAAAATAAATCCTGCTCTGCTGGAGAGAATAACTCTGGTGGAGAGATAGCAACAATTCCACAGACGACTTCGCCGGGGAAAAGGTAAAGTATCGGGTATCAAACCACTGACTTACCGAGTCTTCAAAAAGACAACAGACATGCTAAGGAAACAGACAAATCCTGCTGGCACACTGTATGGGGAGAAGAGGTAACAACTCCACTTGCAACCCTGGTGGGGATATTAATAACAGCTTTACTCGCGACTCCGAGGGGAGTACCAATCAATCAGTTACACTCATGACTGTGCTGAGGAGGCAAATAAAGTCTGGGGCACGACCCACTAGCGAAAAGTGACGGGGCACCAAGATGACAAACCATCAACCGCCGAAACTTCTATAAGGAAACACCCATGCTAGGGGGGAAAACTGCTGCTGGAGAAACGAAGTCTTCCACAACAAATCACTTGCGACTGTACTGGGGAACAGCCCCAACAACAACTCTGCTTTGAGGAACAACCTCAACAAAGATTTGGAGAAGGAAGATACCACCAAACCAGGGATATGAACAAGTGTCTTACCTGTTGAGAATCATGCCACCCTCGGGAGAGCACTGAGATATTCTTGAGTATCCTTTCAATATTGTGAATGTTCACTTTGTTTAAAACAAAAATTTTGAAAAATTGATTTGTTTAAAACAATGATATTTTATCAATTTAAAACAATGCAAAACATTTGTTGAATTGAAACAAATAAGAGTGCAAATAAATGGATAAAAGCTCGAATTGATTTGATAGAATGGTAGCCTGCAAATGGCAAGACTCCATAGATCTGTACAAATTTGAATCAGTGATATATATTGGAAGAGGGCTACATTGAACATAATGATCCTTTCTCTACCAATTTGAATCTCGATGTATCCGAAGTTTCAGTTGACGACGAATCGAGAATCTTCTGACGAAATGACGACTGATGAACCAGAAAGTCTTGTCAGGATGCAGTTACTTTGCCAAATCCCTAATTTTGCCTAGATTGCCCCAGAGTGAGGTACTCAATCTAGCGGGATGCAAATATACCTTTTTTTCCAAGTCTCTAATTTTTGCCTGGATTACCCTTGCGGGTTCTCCACCGAGACGCTCATTTTTGCCTAAGCCGCCCTTTCGGGTTTTCAACTTAGCGAGCTATTCTGTTTTTTTTTCATTTCATTTTTTTTCATTTGCATATACTTTTTTTTTATTAGGCAAAGTATCTCTTAACTGCATCTGAATTCACAGGACGAGTGAAATCCTCCCCATCCATTGTTGTAAGCATCAAAGCTCCGCCTGAAAAGGCTCTCTTAACAACATATGGACCCTCGTAGTTTGGAGTCCACTTGCCCCTGGAATCGGGCGCGAAAGACAAAACTTTCTTGAGCACAAGGTCACCTTCTCGGAACACACGAGGCTTGACCTTTTTGTCGAATGCTTTCTTCATTCTCTGCTGATACAACTGACCATGGCACATGGCAGTTAATCTCTTCTCTTCAATCAAATTCAGTTGGTCGTAACGACTCTGAATCCATTCAGCATCAGTCAACTTGGCTTCCATCAAGACTCGCATTGATGGGATCTCCACCTCTACTGGGAGAACGGCTTCCATGCCATAAACAAGAGAGAAAGGGGTTGCCCCTGTTGAAGTGCGTACAGACGTACGGTATCCATGCAAAGCAAATGGCAGCATCTCATGCCAATCTTTGTACGTGACAGTCATCTTCTGGATAATTCTCTTGATATTCTTGTTAGCAGCTTCAACAGCCCCATTCATCTTAGGTCTGTAAGGAGAGGAATTATGGTGTGCAATCTTGAATTCAGCGCACAACTCATCCATCATCTTGTTATTCAGATTGGATCCATTATCAGTAATGATCCTTCTGGCACACCATAACGGCAAATCAACTGGTTCTTGATAAACTTCACAACCACTTGCCTGGTTACATTCGCGTACGAAGCGGCTTCAACCCATTTGGTGAAGTAATCAATTGCTACGAGAATAAACGATGTCCGTTGGACGCTTTCGGCTCAATCATGCCGATCATGTCGATTCCCCACATAGAGAAAGGCCATGGTGATGAAATCACATTCAGGAGTGTCGGAGGAATATGAATCTTATCCGCATAAATTTGACACTTGTGACATTTCTTCACATACTTGCAACAGTCAGACTCCATTGTCAGCCAATAGTAGCCTGCTCTCAACATCTTCTTAGCCATGGCATGTCCATTGGAATGAGTACCAAATGAACCCTCATGGACTTCAGTCATCAATAGGTTTGCTTCGTGTCTATCCACGCATCTGAGCAAAACCATATCATAATTTCTCTTGTACAGCACTTCGCCACTGAGGTAGAAACTGCCTGACAACCTTCTCAAAGTTTTCCTATCTTTCACAGATGCCCCAGGCGGGTAGACCTGATTCTGGAGGAAATTCTTGATATCAACATACCAAGGCTTGTCATCTTTCACGTCTTCAATTGCAAATATGTGAGCTGGTCTATCCAAGCGCATCACAGTAATGTTGGGAACATCATTCCACCATCTGACAACTATCATGGAAGCAAGCGTTGCAAGGGCATCTGCCATCCGATTATCCTCTCGAGGAATATGATAAAATTCAACTTCTGTAAAGAAAGTTGAAATTCTCCTTGCATAATCTCTGTACGGGATGAGACTTGGTTGATTTGTCTCCCATTCACCTTTGATCTGATTGACAACCAAAGCTGAATCACCATAGACATCAAGATATTTGATCCTCAAATCAATGCATTCTTCAAGTCCCATAATACAGGCTTCATACTCCGCCATATTATTCGTGCATTTGAAGGTTAGCCTTGCTGTAAATGGAATGTGCGAACCCTGGGGATTAACAATTACTGCCCCAATTCCATTTCCATATTGATTAACAGCGCCATCAAACACCATCGTCCATCTGGAACCAGGTTCTGGACCTTCATCAAGTGTAGGCTCATCGCAATCTTTCATCTTCAAATACAGAATTTCCTCGTCAGGGAAGTCATACTGAACAGACTGATGATCTTCAATTGGCTGGTGCGCTAAGTGGTCAGCCAAGATACTACCTTTGATAGCTTTCTGAGCTCGATACTCAATATCATACTCAGACAACAGCATCTGCCAACGGGCAATCCTCCCAGTTAAAGCAGGCTTCTCGAAGATATACTTAATTGGATCCATTCTGGATATCAACCAAGTTGTATGATTTATCATGTACTGGCGCAAACGCTTAGCTGCCCAAGCTAAAGCACAGCACGTCTTCTCAAGCATAGAGTACCGAGACTCACAATCAGTAAACTTCTTACTGAGGTAGTAGATAGCAAACTCCTTCTTCCCTGATTCATCTTGTTGACCGAGTACACAACCCATCGAGTCTTCAAGAACTGTCAAGTACATAATCAGAGGTCTTCCTTCTACTGGCGGAGACAAAATCGGAGGTTCGGACAGATAATCTTTGATACTGTCGAAAGCTTTCTGGCAATCCTCGGTCCAATCATGAGACTGATCTTTCCGGAGGAGCTTGAATATCGGCGCACATGTGGCAGTCATGTGGGATATAAATCTGGAAATGTAGTTCAAGCGGCCAAGAAAACCTCGGACTTGCTTCTCAGTTTTGGGTGCGGGCATCTCTTGTATTGCTTTGACCTTTGCAGGATCAACCTCAATACCTCTTTCACTTACCACAAAACCCAACAACTTTCCGGAACGGACTCCAAAAGTACATTTGTTCGGATTCAGACGAAGCTGGAATTTCCTCAAACGCTGAAAAAGCTTCAACAAATGCTCAATATGCTCAACTTCCGTTCGGGACTTAGCAATCATATCATCAACATAGACTTCTATCTCCTTGTGCATCATATCATGAAACAAGGTAGTCATAGCTCGTTGATACGTGGCTCCGGCGTTCTTCAAACCGAAGGGCATCACTCGATAACAGAATGTTCCCCAAGGTGTGATGAATGTTGTCTTCTCCATATCCTCTGGTGCCATCTTGATTTGATTATATCCGGAAAATCCGTCCATAAAGGAAAAGACTTTGAATTTAGCTGTATTGTCTACCAACATGTCAATGTGTGGTAGAGGAAAATCGTCTTTTGGACTAGCTTTATTCAAATCTCTGTAATCAACGCACATACGGACTTTTCCGTCCTTCTTAGGAACAGGCACAATATTGGCCACCCATTGAGGATATGTCGAAGTCACCAGAAACCCCGCATCAATTTGCTTCTGAACTTCCTCTTTGATCTTCACTGCCATATCTGGATGAGTTCTTCTGAGCTTCTGCTTCACAGGCACGCACTCAGGCTTCAAAGGCAGGAAATGTTGCACAATATCTGTATCTAAACCCGGCATGTCTTCATAGGACCAAGCAAAGATATCTGAATATTCTCGTAGCAAGCTGATCAAATCTTCCTTAACAGACCCTTCAAGAAGTGCCCCAATCTTCACCAGGCGCTCACAATCTTCAGATCCCAAGTTGACTGTTTCCAAGTCTTCGAGATGCGGCTGAATGATCTTCTCTTCGTGCTCAAGGAGACGGGTGATTTCATCAGGAATCTCTTCAACATCATCTTCCTCTGCCTCAAATACAGGGAATTCAAAATTGGGAGATGGCGTTGGATCATTATGTTCAATGGGTTTTAGGATCAACCTGCATAATGATTTTGGTTAAGAAAAAACTCCAGAATTTAAACAAACAAATCATTATGCAGATGAAAAAAATGTTGCTTTTATAGCTTTTATTTTTGTTTTTATGGTTTTTTGTGATCACTGATTTCATAAAGAAAAGCAAAAAGTGAAAACAAAGGAAAAACAAATGTTTTGACAATGCAAAAATTGAATGAAAATATCATTGTATATATGCTTTGCCAACAATGTCATCACTTCTCCTTTTGGCATGGGAGAAGGGTTTTAAACAAAATGAACAAATTACTCTGATCTATGGATAACTGTAGGAACATCCACAGCGACCCAATTGTGGCAGACACCACCAGGAATAACAAAATTGTTCAAGTCTTCTGCATCTTCTTCTTCAATGATAGCAGCAGCTTCCTCTTCTGCAGGTTGATCAGCATGGATGAATCCTCCACTGGTGAACAGACCTTGCTCGTTGCATGCCCCAGAACCATAGCCAATGCCAGCCCGGGATCGGTTATCTTCAAGTTCAAGCACTTTCCCTAAACCAGCAACTGCACCACATTCAATGGCCAGCTTCGCATCTCGGTAGGAAGTGAATGAAGGAGACTTCTTCTCGATTGGTTTATCAATAGATAAAGCTTGGAACTGAGTTCCAATTTCATCCTCTGCATCAATGTACGAGAAAGAAGATAAATTACTGACCAGGAGAGCCTTTTCTCCCCCTACTACAACCAATTTCTTGTTTTTCACAAACTTCAACTTTTGGTGTAGGGTGGATGTCACGGCGCCAGCCTCGTGAATCCATGGTCTGCCCAAGAGACAGCTGTATGATGGGTGAATATCCATTACTTGAAAAGTGATCTGGAAATCACTTGGTCCAATCTTGATTGGGAGATCCACTTCCCCAATCACGGTCTTACGCGACCCATCAAAAGCTTTAACAACAACCCCACTCTGCCTCATAGGAGGACCTTGATATGACAAACGTGAGAGTGTGGATTTCGGCAATACATTAAGGGACGATCCAGTGTCCACCAACACATTGGACATTGCATCAGATTTGCAATTCATAGATATATGTAAAGCCATGTTGTGGTCTCTTCCCTCCTCAGGGAGATCAGCGTCACAAAAGCTCAAAGTGTTGCAAGCGGTAATGTTTGCAACAATGCTATCAAATTGTTCCAAGGTGACGTCGTGATCGACATATGCCAGGTCCAAGACTTTCTGCAGAGACTCCCTATGAGGCTCTGAATTCAGCAGTAGAGAAAGAATGGAAATCTTGGAGGGCGTGTGTAGAAGCTGGTCTACAATATTGTACTCACTCTTTCTGATGAGCCTCAGCATCTCATCAGATTCTTCATCGACAATGCCACTCGGGCCACCTGAAGAAACAGGAGTCTTTTGTACAGACGAGGAGGGTTTGGCAACATCAAGTGCCGGATTCTGAACATTCACAGCAGTCCCCACAGAACGCTCAACAGATTCAGAAGCAACAGCCTTAGCAGGCGCAGAAAAGACACGACCACTGCGGGTCAATCCACTAACATCAGCGATAGTGGTTACGGAAGTAGATGGCAGAGGAACCTCGACCCCATCCTGGACAGCAACAGGATTGTACCGGAAAGGTACAGCTTTATCAGATGAATACGGCACAGGGCCAGCTGGTTTGATAATCAGAGAAGGCGAAGCTTTAGGCTTGTTGCTATTATACCGAATAACAACGGGCTCTGGCAATTTGAACACCGGGGAGATAACACTCACTTCGGGCTCAACAACATCCACATTTCGATTCTGGAGAATCTCAATGGTACCTTCATTCAACATCATCTGCAGTTCTCGGCGAACCTGGTCGCAACCCAAGCGATTAACAGAACAGACGCGGCACTGGTCATGGTTATGCTTCAAATAGCTGTGCTGACACAGCATCTTATGTAAATCAACCAACGATTGCCGGACATGGCTGACATACTTCACCTTGTACTTCCCGAGGTCTTCCTGGATCATATTCACAGATTTCCCATGCGAAGGCAATGGGTTCCTGGTAACATTAGGGTTGGAGTCTTCAAAACTCAGAATCCCGCTTCTCATAAGGTCTTGAACCTTATTCTTCAGCGGGAAACAGTTCTCAACGTTGTGGCCCGGAGCACCGGAATGGTAGACACAATGCTGGTCTGGTTTGTACCACCATTGCGGATTGGCAGGAATTGCAGGAGGATCCCTGGGTGAAACCAGCTTCCTCTCCAACAAGGAGGGATAAAGCTCTGTATATGTCATTGGAATCGGGTCAAAGCTGACCTTCTTCCTATCATAGTTCACATTCGCTTGGTTGGTTGTACTTCCACGAGGCTGGTAAGCCTGTTGCTGTGGACGCTGCTGTTGCTGGTATTGCGGTTGTGGATATTGCTGCTGATGCTGATACTGTTGAGCATTATCCTTGAATACAGGCGCTACACTAGCCACCTGATGCTGATGTCTGGAATGATGTGCAGGCTTCCTCTGAACAGAGGGTCTTCGATGTTTGGGCTGAGACTGCACAGCATGAGCTTCACCTTCTTTCCTCTTAAACGCCCCATATCGCTTAGAGGAAGAACCATCATCTTTAGCTAACCGTCCTTCACGGACACCTTCTTCAAGGCGCATCCCCATGTTCACCATCTCGGTGAAATCAGAGGGAGCGCTGGCCACCATTCTCTCATAATAAAATGACCCAAGAGTCTTCAAAAAGATCTTGGTCATCTCTTTCTCTTCTAGTGGTGGAGTGATTTGAGCTGCCAGCTCACGCCATCTCTGGGCGTACTCCTTGAACGTCTCTTTGTCCTTTTGTGACATAGACCTGAGTTGATCTCTGTCAGGCGCCATGTCAACGTTGTATTTATATTGCTTGACGAAAGCTTCGCCAAGATCATTGAAAGAGCGGATGTTGGCACTGTCCAGACTCATGTACCAACGGAGAGCAGCACCAGACAAACTGTCTTGAAAGTAGTGGATCAAGAGTTGATCGTTGTCTGTTTGCGTGGACATCTTTCTGGCATACATAACCAAGTGTGCCAAAGGACAAGTGTTCCCTTTATACTTCTCAAAGTCTGGGACCTTGAATTTAACAGGTATCTTCACACCGGGAACCAGACAAAGTTCGGCTGCTGACTTGCCGAAGAGATCTTTGCCACGGAGAGTTCTCAATTCCTTTCTCAACTCGAGGAATTGATCGTTCATTGCATCCATTTTCTCATGAACATCTGATCCCTCAGACGCTTCAGAGTGATAAATGGTGTCGTCTACCCTCGGCATGGTATGCACGACAGGAGGAACAGGAATAGGGACCGGGCTAGATGCCGGCATTTGAGCAAACGTTGGAGCTGGCAGATCAGGCATGAAGCCAGGAGGCATCCCCCAAGGAAAACCGGGAGGCATAGCATTCGGCTGATGGGCACTGACAGGCACCGACGAAGTAGCGATCTCAGAGATAACAGTCCGCTGAACCGGAGTTGCTGGTTGTTGAGGAGCAGGCTGATTCTGGGCAGCAAGAAGTTGCTCCATCAGAGCGCCAAGTCTGGCGACTTCATCCCTCAAGCTCTGGTTCTCTTGTTCCAATTGCTCCATAATCCTTGCAGAGTTGACTCTCGTATAATACCGGTGAGTCAGCTTGTCTTCAAAATAAATGAAGATCAGATGTTAGAACCAGAAGACCAGAAAAATGGGTACCTGTTTATGCAAGAATGATGCATGAAATGCTTGCGCAAATGCTTTAATTTTCAAGGAACCCTTAGGGTACATTTGCAATATTTTGAATTTTAAACATTTTAATTGCTCATGGAAAATATTTTCATTCAAAATATTAAAACAAAGAAGTACAGCATTCTTTTAAATATTACAAAGAGGAAAGGTAAATGACATCCTATGGATCCCTATTAGCTCGGGATGCCGGAAGACGAGAAGTGTACAACTTCTTGATCTCTCTCTCATAGGCAGCCTCCATATCAGCCTTCTCCTTTGCAAGTTGATCATACTTCCTTTTCCAGAATTTGGATGACTGAGGAAGCAGAGAAGTCCAAGTGTCGTTCGGATCGTCGATCACTCGGTGCTCGAGAAATTCAATCATATCATCCTTCTCCTTGAGCTGCTGCAGCAATTCCTCTCTCTCGCGGATCCAGGCACGCGAAAGGTCTTCTTCTCTCAACTCCTCTACACGTTGGGTAGGGAGGGTTGAAGGCCCAGCCACATCCAACAGTGTAGGTCTCGGATGATCATATGGCATCAGGTAGGTAGCAGCCCTCTGTCTGACCCAAGAGGTGTAGGGCTCCAAAGCAATGCAGTTCTTCGGACCCAATTCATTCCTACTCTTTATGCGAATATTGCGCCAAGCGCGGACAAATCTGGCTTTCAGGCCTTGGGGATCTTTACCCTCCTGAAAGAATACACCTTCTAACAGAATGTTATGGGGTTTATCCTTTAGGGGGAACCCAAGCTGACGACGTGCAAGCGTAGGGTTGTAGGTAATCCCACCACATGTACCAAGAAGAGGCACATTGGGGAATTCACCACAAGAATTGATGATCTGAACGGTATCATACACGCGATCATACCAGGTGATATCATCATTGGTGAGAGACATGAGTCTCTGAGACCACCGTAGACATCCCTTGTTCTCCTTGAAAGCAACTGTCTGCGGCAAGTGCGAAATAAACCACTTGTACAGCAGGGGTAAACAGCAGACAATGACTCCTCCATTCTTCATATTCCTCAGATGCATGGAGACATATGCATCACCCAACAAGGTCGGAACTGGATTAAGAACTGAAAAGATCCTAATGGCGTTCATGTCGACGAACTTGTCGAAGTTGGGAAACAGCACCAATCCATAGATGAGCAACACAAATAGAGCCTCAAAGGCATCCTCACTCATGGCCTTCCCATAGAAAATGGCTTGAGCAATAAGGAACTCGGAGGGAAAACCCTGAATTCCGCCTTTGATAATCAGATTAGCTCTAATCAGATCTTCATCTATGTGCAACAAGCTGGAAATCTCTCGAGCAGATGGAATACTCTCTAAGCCACTGAACGGCACTTGATCCAGAATAGGAATCCCAATAAGGTGAGAGTATTCTTCCAAAGTCGGCAATAACTGGAAGTCCGGAAATAAGAAGCAATGATAGAGCGGATCATAGAACTGAGCAAGAGTGCTCATCAATCCCTCATCCACTTGAGTAGTCAGCAACGGCAGAAGCTTCCCATAGCGAGCTTTGAAACCCAAGGGATCTAATACATACGATGTCAGATTCCTTAACTCTTTGACATCAGGCTGCTTGAAGCTGTACTTCTTTGTATGCCTTTTCGGTCTTTCCATGTCTGAAAATTTTGCAAATAACCCTTTAAGTTCCTTGAAAATTTTCTCTTTTGATGACATGAATGCGGATGAATGCGTGAATGAATGCAACAAACACACTCAAGGATCAAGCAAAGCACACCAAACAAAGGTCGTGGGAAAGCTCTATGTATCCCTAATATCAATCATCCATTTTGGTGGATTTAGGTTTTCACCTTATCGACACCCAAGTTCCATTGATATTAACGGTACATGAACCGGTTCAGACATTCTTAATATCAACCAGCCGCTTTGATGGATTTTAGGTTTTACACCTGATCCGGGATCCATTGATATTAACAATGTTTGAACGACTCAACCACGAATCACGGGTTTGTTGAGAGTCACGAGCATGGAGTCTCGGTTAAGAACCACCCAAAGGGAATGTACTAGGGTTTAAACCTGCCAGACATGTTCTATCAGAGGTTCCCATAATCATCGTTCCATCTTTCGAATATTATCGGAGGAACGAATACTCGTATTCCAAGAATATTCTCAAGAGAAACTCTTATGAGTGTAGTATCGCGTAACAATCGTATCAGAACTGACATCTGAACGACCTCCGCACTACGGTCCTAAAAATAGGCCAAGATGGGTTTGGTAAACTAAGGTCCTTGGCTTCTGCGGAACATGATTGAAAGAACAATGTCTAACCACAAATAACTTGTGTGACATTATTAATTCAACATGACCTCCACCAAGTGAATGGACTCGCAAGTCAACTGGCTAAGGACTACTCCACACCAGTCAACAAGACTATGCCATTCTCCTATCCTAGAGAGCACTCGAGTTCGGGTATAGAACTCATCTCACAGATCACCAAAGCAAACAGCAAATGTATATCAAGCAATTCACACATTACAATCAATACATTCATCCCAAATTGTACAAAAATATGTCAAATGAAGAATAATAACATATATCACAACAAGGGTGAAAAGTAGGCAATACAAACCAGGGATGAAGTTCGATCCCCAGCAGAGTCGCCATTTTTCTGTAGCGGTGTATTCGTCGCTATATGATCTATCGATTAAATCATAAGCTATGAGATACATTGAAATTTCGAGTCGCCACCGCACTTTTATTTATCCAAAGGATTGGCTAAAAAGCGAACAAAAGCCTAAGAAGTTTTACACGTAGAAAACTAATAAAAAGATCAGAGATTCTGGGTAAGGGGTAAATTACGCACTGGGAAGGTGTTAGGCACCCACTACGTCCTAGGTACTCCTAGGGAGCCCTTTTCACACTTGTTATGCTAAATTAATATTTGTTATGACATAAAGATTGTGCAAACATGATTGGGATGGTGAAAAAAGAATATACAAGTTTTATTATTATTGGGTATTGGGTTCGAACGGATGAACCCGTTGCCTACGTACCTTCCATCAAAGGTAAGGATCAGAACGCCGTAGTTCGGCTAAAAGATTTCCAAAAGTGGGTTAGGTTCAATTTTAAACACAAACCCTAGGTCTTACGTTATCCACGGGAGAAAACTCAACCTTATACAAACAACAACGTCCACCATGTGAGAACAGCTTCAACTGGCCAGAGAGGGGTTAACCCTATAATAGGCGAGGAAGACTTACAATTCAATCACTAAAGACAGAAGGCGAGATTAACATCAACCACTAAGATAAATCAAACCTATAGCTCATGTATGAAAGCATTAATAATGGACAAAGCCAAAATAAGTGAATGAGTGGAATTACTGATTATGATTATGAAAATGGAGTCAAAGTATGATTAAGATCAATTCAAATAAGTATTATGAAATGAAGTTTGAAAAAAGGTCAAGGACTTGAGTCCAGGTTTTTTAGTTAGAAAGCATGAAAATGTTTGCACAACACTTATGTCAAGTTTAGAAGATAAAGTGTGAAAAGGTTCTAAGACGTAATGAATGATGAATGGATGAGGATGGATAGTAAAACTTCTCAGAAGGTTCACTTCTTGAAATCATATAGTAGATGATTCAAGTGTGTCCTTTGGAATGGCAATTAATAATAACAAAGCAAAAAGCAAGCAAGAGCGGATATCGGATGCCAATCACTGGTCTTATACCAATCTCCTAAAAACAAAACAGGATATCAGATGCCACTCAATGGACTTACACCGATCTCCTCAAAAGAAAAGAACAAAGATGAAATATGGAAGTCAACTGCCAATCTATCTGGACTTAGGTTAACTCCACAGTATGCTCATAGGAAATCCAATGCCACATCACAGGGACTTACAATGGATCCTCACATACAAGAACAAAAGCAACAATATGATCACAGGAATGCAAATGCCAACTTACAGGGACTTATAATTGCAACCTCACACACAAACAGATGAACAAACTATGATCACAGGAAAGCAGATGCCAACTTACAGGGACTTATAACTGCAACCTCACATACAAACCAAACAGATCAAATTATGATCACAGGATAACAGATGCCAACTTACAGGGACTTACAACGGTATCCTCACATACACACAGATAAACAGAAGATATGGGTGGCCAATGAGGTCTTACGCTCTATCCTTCCATATCACAGGAGCAAATGCCAAAAGCAATGGACTTACAATTGTCCTCAATGGGCAAACAACAATGATAGCATCACAAAACAAATGAGATGATCATGCATTAATGGCAATTGATGATGATGATAAATGCATAGCATACAGGCAAACAAATGCATATGAAGCAATCAATCAATCAATGAATAGCAAACAGCACACTCTATAGCCAAACAATGGGGCTCACACAAGAGGGTTTGACTTTAAAAGTCCACTGTAATGGATAAAGGTCGCTCTTAACCTGGCCATTGAGGGACTCAGGTGAAGCAGATGAATAGGAGATGAGGGGTGTGCCTCATTGCTTCAATCTCAGATAAGAGAGAGCATCAAAGAAAGTGTGGGAGTTCAGAAAGTAGGAACTCTCTCCACATTATTGACTCGATTAGATCTTGGGTATTTATCTCATTGCTTCAACCAGGTACTGGGAGCAAAGAGAGGACACACTGAATAGTGGGGGATAGATTGCTTATCCCTACCTTCCACCAATTGCCTTACTTGAAGGACTTTTCCTGCTTGGGACAATTTTAAACAAACACAGGCATTGCCTCTTAAGGAGGACTTCAGACAGTTTGCCCGGTCAAATAACAGACCGGGTCTCCAGACTACATGAAGAAGAAGTAATTATACCTCAAAGCAAATGCTATAAAGCAAAGCAAGCAATCAAGTTCAAAGAACTTAGGCAACTAAAGTACCTGCAAAAGTCAAACTTATTAGCAAACAAGTCAAAAGTCAAAACCAAAAGGAAATGAACCAATAGTCACACAGAGGGACCAATTGTGCAAAGCACAAAGACTCAAGCATATGAGTCACCTACAAAACAAGGGTTAGCATGTAGCAAACAATCAAATTCAATCACACTTGAGTGATCCTTAAAGCATGGGTGCTCAACCTGAAACAACAGCTCAATTGTAAGCTCAGAAGACCACTAGGACTAGCCTAGGGTCAAAGATGAAAGAAAAAGGCCAAGGCAGCAAGCAATATTCAATCAAAGTCAAAATCAATCATGTAGGAAAGTAAACACAATTGGATTCAAACTTATATCATGCATCTAGGTCATTTCATATGCAAAAAGGATGCAAAGCATGGCAAGAGAAGTATACAAAAGTCAACAGCAAAGACTTCATTCAAAAGTCAACTCAAACATTCTCAAAAATCATGAAATAAATCACACTCAATCCTAACATCTAACATGGTATACATGCAAAATTTCATGGCATTTGGATGAGAGGAAGGCAGTCAAATAAAATCATGAAGTCAAATCAAATTCAAATAAGCAAGGTGAAAGACAACAATCATAGGTCAACTTCAAAAAATCATATCAATTTGAAAACAGAAGAGAAATGAGTGAGATTAACACCAATGCAAAGCTTGAAGTGTCTAGTTATCACATATGAAATTTCGTGATCATACAATAAGATTTGAGAATTTCATAAAGGATTTGGCAAGGCATAGCACAAAAAGTCAACAAATGACCAAGCATGGAAGAAAATTCTCAATCAAATGGAAAACAGCATGATTAATTCCAAGAAAATTCATACATCAATTAGACATACAAGGGATCAATCATACAAAATTTCAAGTGATTTGGATAAGGGGAAGCATGTGAACAAAAATCATACATTTGCATATCATTGGTGTGACACAAATTGTCACACCCTAATTCAAAAATTCATATCTATCAAACCACAAATGAGAAATCCACAAACTTTATATGGAAATGAAGATCAATGTGTCTAGTTTTACCACAAAAAATTTCAAAGGCAATGGATGCAATATGACAATTTCACAATTGGAATGGCAATGTGTATCAATTTGGCATACATGTCAAGAAAATAATTATCAATGAAAAACTAGCCAATGGAAAATTAATTAAAATTCACCATAAAATAGAAGATATCTTTGAGATCATTATGCAAAAAAAATCATAATTTTTGAGTGAAAATTGAATGAGAAAATAATTGGTGAAGTTGAGTGATATTTGGATGTAAAATTTGAACAAAAGGCATGGAATATTGGTCAAAGGAAGGGTCAACGATGGCATTTCAGTAAATCAGGGCCTCATTTAACCAAACTACAGCGTTTCGGTCACGCTGAGGAAATGTTCCTATTGGCTATTAGCCAATGGAACAGTACATGCGCAAAGATTCACAGCAAGAGTCAATCAAACAAATTCTGGGCATAACTCATGTATAAACCCTAGGGTTTGGCAATGATTCATGTATTCAACAACATCAAACATCATGGTTCGACCGACACAACAGCATATCATCATCACTCAAATAGGCATGACTCATGAACAGCAAATATCGCGCATCATCAGCCAACACCAACATAGCATAATCATGAGATTTTCTGGAAATGATATGGTTTAAACACAGCATTATGGCATTCATGTATTCATCAATCATCATGCAGCAACTAAACAACAGCATACAAAATGCTTCACATGGTCATGAGGTTCCAAATAACAACAAGGCAACAGCATAGCATCGTGTTTGGCAATGTGAAAAATCCTGGACAGGGTAGTTTTGCAAAACAGCAGCAGGGTATATATTACAGCATGTGTTCATCAGCATCATTCAAATAACAAACCAAACAACAATACATGACAGCATACAACAGCATGGATTTAGCAAGCAAGGTTCATGTAACCAACATTGAAGTCATGGCAAGTTTCGAAACAGCAGCATGGTATAGCAGCAATAGCAACACGGTTCATCACTAATCACACGTTCATCATCATTTATCAACCAACCAAATAAACAACAGCATGGTATAATTATGGACAAGGTGATTGGTTTAAATAACAGCAGCAACAAACATCATTATCATGTTTCATCATCATCCACAAATAATCATGGCATGTTAAGCAACGATCATGGACAAACAACATCCAGCAGACAGCATGGCTTGGCAAACAGCATCATCATCGAACCAAACACACAAGCATATCATAATTAGCAAGCACGACCATACAACACCAAGCAATCATGTAACAGCATGGCCACTCTCAATTATGCAACATCAAAACACAGTAAACCAAACACAACAAGTACAAATCATGTAGTTTTTTTTATGAGCAATGTTCAGGAAAATTCAAACAGCAGCATTGGCATATTCACCATCCACATGTAATCATCAAACAACAGCACAGCATGGTAGTAGCATAACAGCAGCATGGCATGACAGCATGGTTTGAAATTCACACATCAAAAATCATCCATTTGCAGCATGGCTAACAGCATTAACAAGACAATATGGGAAATGACTCTAGAGCTTCAACAGCAACATGTATGTGTTTATCATCATAAAAACAATCTTCAAACAAAGTCATACAATAACATGGTATTGGAGAACATCAAGCACATCATCAATTGACCAAGCAAACAGATAGCAGCATGTTAACAAAATCCTTCATACAACCAAAACATAACAAACCAACATCATCAATTCAAGCAGAATTCTGGCAGGTTTATGATTCATACACAACAGTAGGGCATTAACAGCATCATGTGACATCCAATCAGCACAAACCATATGGATTTTTTGGGAAAATATGTTAGGTTCCATGAACAGCAGCATATACCAATAACAGCAGCATAAAGCATTCATCATTCAATGAACCAAAACCAGACCAAGCATAGCATAATTAACATGGCAGCTGTAAACAATCAGCATGGTATTGGTTTTAAAACAACAGCAAGGGATATGCTCATGGGATTTCAAAAAATGCAGCATGGTTTGACAGTATGGCTCATGGTATCTTCAAACAAATTCAGCCAACATCCAAACAGCATCAAACAGCAAACACACAATCATGGGAGTTTCTAGCCATGGTTCATGGTTCAAATAACAGCATCATTCATCAAGCAGCTAATTAATCCAACAACAGCACATAGACAACAGGCTAAAGCAAGCATGGTTCAACAACATCAAAACAACACACAATGACAATAGCACTAGCACTTATGTAGCATCATGACACTAACACACACAACCTATTTCATGAGGATTTCTTGGCAGCCTAAAAAAAATAGCAAAACAGCAGCATAGCACAGTATGGCAGCACATTCATGTTTATCATCATCAAAGCATCAACCATAAAACAAAGCAATGTAACCTCATCACTAAGTAATATCAGCTAACAACCAAACCAACACAAACATGGGAAATCTAGGCATAATTCTAGGGTTTGAGCATAACTGCATATATTCATCATCATAAGCTCGAAAAAAAACAATGTGCTCAGAAATTAAGTATGAGCATACCAATAGCATTAACAAACTTTAAGCAACAAGAATATATCATCACTTTTCACTAAACCATTGCAAACAAAACAAATCGAACCAAAATGCATTTATACACAAAAATGAAAATCAAGTTCTAAGACAGCATAGTTCACCATTTTGAGCAAACTAGCACTCATTGGAATCAGCATACAACAAGCTATCTAACACATATCAGGTCATGGTAAAAGGAGGGAGTCGAATTACTTACTTGTTTATGAAGAAATGGATGAAACAGTGTATTCTGAGGTTGCTATACTTGAAAAGATGACCCTCGTGCTTTGCAATGCTGAATACTTGAAGAAGGTAGGTTCAAAAATGCTTGGAAAACTCGGTAGCTCCAACTGCCATTATTGTGTGCTTTGAAAACAGATGAGGAAAATGCTGTTGCAGCAAGAACACAAGGCTTGCTATGGTCTCCAAACACAGCTTGGATGATTGCTGAACCAAGGATTGCTCGAGTGTTTGAAGGATTTGGCCAGAAAAGTTCTTATGGCAAAAATGCAAGATGAGAGTGTGAGAGGTTTTTTCTGTGTGTGGCTGCTTGTCTAGGGTTTTGCAATGTCAGAAAATGTCCTTATATGTGGCTGTTTAAAGTTGGTTTAGAGAATGATAATCTGGATTAGCTTAATGAGCTCCATTTGCCAAAATTGCTAACTATGCACAAAGTGGAAAATGGGAGGTGTTTGTCTGCTGCGAATTGGGCCTGCTACAGCTGCCAAGGAGGACCACATGTTGCTGTTTTTGGTGGTACATGTACTGCTGTACTGATTTTGTTCAAATGAAGCCAATTGCCAATTTTGTCCATTTTGCATTTTGATTCAAGATGATGGGAAAATGGTGGTATGATGATGGTTTTAAGCTTTGAGCAAGTTTCAAATATGGTTTAAAGCATTTCCCAATTGGCCAAAGTGAGAAAAAGTGCATAAATCAAAAAGTCAACTGTGAGTCAAACTTTGATTTTAAATGCAAAAGGTCCAAAAATGCCATTTTGAATGGTAAGGTTTTAGGTCATGAAATATATATTTTTGGAAAGAGGATGAAAAATGTGGTGTGTAGGAAAAAACCCCACCAAATTTGGCCTTATGGTTTGAGAGTTATGGCTTGTTGAAGTTCAAAAATTGGTGAAAATGATTTGATCATATCTTGACAACCACACATGGGATTTTGATGTTCTTGGACTTTTTGAAAATGGGAGAACAAGATCTTCAACTTTCATGTTGGGCAAAAATTCATTTGGAGCTTGTATCATGAAGTAAGTTTAAGATCAAGAAGTTTCCATTTTTGGCAGTTGAAATTACAGGTCCACTTTCTATTTCTGGAAAATTTCTGATTTGACTTGATTTTCTTCCATGGTGAGGTTGAACATGATAGATGAGACTTATACAAGCATGAATGAACCCTTTCAGATCAATTCTATCCAATAAATCCTTGATTAAATTCACAGTTGACCAAGTTTGACTGTTCTAGGGTTTTGGACTAATTGAACTTCTTCTGATGAATTCCAAACCCTAATTCCTTGAGAAATTGATTTCAAATGATGTCACAAGATGCATGAACCTTTGATTATTGACCATGATGCCCAAATTCTACAAGAATGGCCATCATCCATTGCTTTGACTGATCAATGACTGTCTTTGACCTAATTGCTGATGATTGCTTCCACTGCAAGCAACAAGGTTAGACTGACAATATTTTTGTACTTTTTGAATGATAAACATATGAAAGCAAAGATATACAAATGCAAAGTATGCTTGGTGATCAAAAAACAAACCCACAAGGCAAATCTATCCACTAGGAGGGAAGCAAAGGCATGCAATGATCCTTGAGGTTATGATATGAATGATATGGGCCATGAGGGATCTTAGGGCCCAAAATTGGGGTCTTACACTAATTATGAGTTTGACTTCCACATTGTTTCCCGAGGACGGAGTTCCCAGCTTAAAAATATTATTTTGGCTTTTCTACTTATCATGATATGAAAGAGTTGGCATACAAGAAACAATATTAGATTATAACAAGGCAAGACTAGCTTTGAGCATAATCTAATTCACATTAAGGAATGTGTGTTATTCCATTTAGGAAGTTATCATTCTCAAAACCTTTGAAATAAAATATAGATCACCTCGTGCTCCTAAAATCAATCAAATATCTTTGAGTTTCTTGAGGCCAAATAGGGTGAAATGCAATACATAATGGCTCATCTAAGGGGCATCTTAGCTTGTCAATTTGTGGTGTAATTTTTAGAGATGCAATTGGAGATTTATTAAGAGCTTTCTCGACTAATCTTGGAATCTCCATTTCCTTTCAAGCCGAGCTACAAGGTATAATACAGACTATTGATCATCTTATACTAGAAGTTGGAATAACTTATGGATTGAAAGTGACTCACTTATTGCTATTAGAGCTTTCACAAATGTTAACAATGTTTTTTTGAATTTAGTTACTAAGTGAAAGAATAGTCCTTGTACTATTACAAAATTTAGATTTAAGATATCACACATATTAAGTGAGGATAATTTATGTGCAAATATAATAGCTAATATTATTGGAAAAAAATTCAAGCAAAACACTTGATGAGACTCTCTCTCTCAATATCCTTATAATGACTACTTTAGGGATAAATTTAGTTTGACCAATTTTATTTTTGTTGATTTGTTGGGTTAGGTTCTTACCCACAACTTCTTTTTGCAATTTCTCTTATTTAATTTATGTATTTTCTTTATTAATAATAAATATATATATCAATGTATATCACGAGGAAATTATTAGTTGCAACGATTATAATAATGAATAAAGATATCCTTAGAAAATACCTCCATGACGCGTGCTCCACAACACCTTTTGCAATGGCTATAAAGTCAAAACTTTCCAAAAATTCTGTGTCCTCGAAAAATACATTTATGTCATTTATTGTGCAACGTCTCTTTGACTTAACATTTCAAAGATCTGTTGTCACAAAAATTATTATGACTTAAAATTTTAAAAAATAGTTGTTTCAGAAATTATTATTTTTGACTTAACATTTCAAAGAACGGTAGATTCAAAAATTATTATTTTTTACTTTATTTTAAAGAATAATTATTTTAGAAATTATTATTTTTAACTTAATATTTTAAAGAACGGTTGTCTCGAAAATTATCACTTTATTATCATTATTTTTAAAAATTATTTATAACTATTTATTATTTTATTTCACCTATTTCTCTTTGCATCAAATAGGGTAAAGTATTGTTAATAAAAAATAATTAATTTCGAAAAATAAATATGGATAAAATTACTCTATTGAAACAACAAGTAAAAAGAAACAAACTATCATTTTACTTAGAAGTATGTGTAATTGAAGTTTCTATCTTTTGGATTGCATCATGATTTGTACTTGATATGCTGATCTAGTTGGCTTTTAAACAATTAGAAAATGACATAATATTGATTAACTTTTCTCATAGTTAAAACCTTGCTTTCAAAATCAAATATCTATATATTTTATCTAAAAAGATATAAACAATTTATTTCAACCATGGTGAGTTGATTTATAAAGGAGAAGTTCTATGACATCAACGTATCATCTAAATCTAAATCTACATTCCACTTCTTTATAAGATTGACCATGCATTTTAAATTGATAGTACTTCAAAATCAAAGTATATATTTTCAGGCCCCATCTTACTCTTTATAGTATGATATTGACCATTTAAATTCATGATGACTTTGGCAAAATAAATAATAGTCTTTTTCTCAATATCAAAAACATGCCTTTTTTTTTTGTTATAATTAGAGGAGATAATTTAAGGATTTGACTTCATAATCAAGTTTTGACAACTTTTAAATTTAAAAGACAAAAGGGAATATTTGTATCAAAACATAAATATGCCATTGAAAGGAAGAAAACAAAATATTAAGTAAAGCTATCAAATTGTAGCTCTTGTGTGTCCAATATAAGCCTAATATTGGAATCTTTGGATAATTATTACAAGAATGGTAAAATGGGATATAGCAAATAGAGAAAGCAAAGCAAAACCAAGAAGGAAAGTTCCCTAAACTTTTAATTAGTGACACTTTATTATGTCACGTATCAAACATTTAAATCTATGAATGCCATATTTTTCCCTCCAAGGATATTATGACAACAGAAATGTCATCATGATACCTTCTTCGTTCTCCTTGTGATATCTCAAGCAACTCATGGAACTCCATACCTACAATCCAATTATAAAAATCAATCTTTCGAATATTTATTGACTTTTATATAAAAGTTTGATACAAACATGGACATGAGACACAACATTAAAACTGACACGTCAATACCAGTCATAGTTTTAAAAAATAAAATATAACGTCAATACTGGTCATAGTTTCAGAAAAGTAAAATTTGAATGTAACCATATTTATAGGATCACGTCATCACGAGTGTGCCTTACACTCACATATGTATATGTCATACACCAAAAATATGAAGTATATGTGTGATAAAATGGGTCGGTTCGCCAAACATGTTTGTTTTGTATGCATTTTTTTATGATACAAACTAAAGTTTTACACATTCACCCTCTAATACGTCGGTCCCACTAATCTTTTTGCAGGTGCAAACATTAACAAGATTTTTTTTTGTAACTTTTAGCCTTTAGAGGTGCAAGGCTCTGTCTCACCCTAATTTTTTTTCGGAGCGGGTCAAAGTTTTAGACCCTTACTCTAATATGTTGGTCCCACCATTTTTTTTTCCAAACGCGAACATTAAAAGATCTTTTTGCAACTTTTAATCTTTAAAATGTAAGACCCGTATGTCCGTCTCACCCTCATATTTTGCAGGACGGACCAAAACTTTAGATCCGCACCCTCAGCAATGTCCATCCGTCCCATTCTTTTTTTTCAGACTTTTGTAGAATGGGCCTAACCGGGACAGACATACCCGTTTACCACCCCTAACGAAATCTTAAAGTAAAGATCAAAATAAAAGCAAATGTAAGCGTAATTTAAACTATTGTTAAAAGGAAGTGCTTCATACAATATTTTTTGGCTGCTCGGCTAAGTGCCTCTTCAATGAGAAGTTGAGCAGGATTTTCATATGGAAAAGTTGATGTGAATAGCTCTACTTTGGTAACTGCTTCTTCATTGGTCAAGTATTGGTAAAGTCCATCAGAAGACAGTATGAGAAATTTGTCATTTGGGCAGAGCCTGTGATGATATAGTGAAGGGGAGCATGTGATATATGGAGATTCCCCTATGTAGTCAACTTTGAAACTCTCTAACATTGCATCATTTTGTTTAGGCTGCAGATTAAACCAAACCAATAAAGTTATGCCATTATTATGTTCTTAGTAAATAATTTTAAAAAAAATAGAGCATCGAAGTAAACTAGAGTATGTATGGAAAGCAGACACAAACACCAATATGAACACCGGATACAGTATTTATATTAAACAACACTAGTAATAATTTGAATAAATAAAATAATTGAATATAATCAGATATTCGATGTCATGTCAATGTCAGGGTCTAATACACATGTTCGACATCATGTACATGTCGTATATTGATCAATAACCTCTGTCAATATATTACAGAAATGTGTCAGACACGAAACACATCTTCAATATGAAATATCGGTACTACAAAATTAAAGATCATTAGCATAGGATAAACTATCATATACTCGATAATATAAATCAATATAAGTGAAAAAGGAGCTCAAAACTAGCATAGCAATGTAAGGAATTCAGCATAATCCATCTAGTTACCTGCTTAAGAAACCCTGCTCCAAAAGCCCTTGTGATATTTAAGTAACCTTTCACTCGCCCATTAGTTACCACATAAGAGTCATCTGGATGCTCCTGCCTGATTCTCCGAATCTCCTGAGATTCAAAAGTAAAAAAAATAATTGAAATAATCACCGCAATTATACAAAAGCTACACCATGCAGAATCGCGGTAGCTAGTTCAACTTGATCCTATTAAATTCACTGTGACAAAAGCTACTCAATGTTAACATAGTTGCAAAAAAAAAAACTACCTCTCTTGCTTGAGCGTTATGATCCACTGTGAGCTGAAAATGATTTCCGGTCCGAGTCCCTAAAACAGCGCGACTATCACCAACATTCATCAAGTAAACATGTTCGCCTTTCATCAGCATAACCAAAACACAAGAACCCATCATAGCTAACACGGGACTACTAGTAATCATCTCATCAACTATCTTCAGAAACGCGTCCTCAGTTTTCTTCATTACCTCAGAAAGTGCTTCCAACACATATGAATGACTAAAACTTTGTCCATTATCACCGTTTCGGTTACACAGAAACCCTTTAAGCTCATCATGTACAGCAGAAAACATGTTCTTCAGAAGATAATCAGTTGCATCAGGACCATTAAATCCATCATAAATTCCTACATAAACCCATCCATGATCCTCAGATATCATAATATGAACACGATCCTCGCCACATTTTCCTCGAGCCATATCCAAATTCTCACACACCATTAACGACTCATCACGTCCACCACCACCACCGCCGCCATCAGCATCATCACCACTCAAACTAGTACCACAACTCAGTCTTCCATAACCATTGCCGTTACCACTATCACTTTTCTTAAAATTTGAGCCTTTTCCAAATACTGCATTGGAAAAAACTCTACTCAGAGCATTCTTCAAGCTGATCTTACTAGCCTGCTTCATCTTCTCATGCTCTGAATCATTCTCAACGTAATCACCATCCATCCCACGATCATAACGACTCCAAGGAGCCGTTGTGGAAACGAAAGAGCCAAAGCTTTCAAACGAAGCAGAAGAATCCAAAACAGTGTTAGAGTCATCGAGGATAATGGAAGGTGTTGACAATGGGTTTGCACTAACGGTAGCGCTGGAGACAGAACTGAAACTCATTGTAGCGACGGAGTCATCAGAGAATATGTCTCCGTCGTTGGAGTTTCGAGGTGGTGGGTCCGGTCTGACATAGCAGACGGAGTTGCAGAAAGCTCTGTCAGGTTTCTTGGACAAGAAGGTAGAGGTGTTTTGCAACCTGCCGGAGGTATCACCGGCGTCGGAGGAACAGAGGCAGAGATTACCGATTCTGTTACCCATTGGAGAGTTGGTGCAATGAAAATCTGAGTTCAAGTTGTGATTTTTATAGCTGCAAATTCTTGCAAGTCATTAAATGTTCAAAAAATAAATAGTTGACTATTTTAAAATCTTTAAAAAAAATATTAATATTTTTATTTTTTTTATGTTTTATTTAATATTAGTTGACTATAAACTACTTTAGTAGAAGTTGACTATATGTTGAGAATAAATCTATATAGTATTAGTCATAGCTTTTGCAGAAAAGTTGCTTTTTTATTTTTATTTTTTATTTTTTATTTTTTTGGGTTGAATAAATTTATGAATTTTTAATAGGGATGTCTTAAAGGGAAAGAATCATGTGTATTTTGAATTTCAAAAATAATCATAGCAACAAATTAAATTAACTATGATAGTTTTAACTATAGTAATGTTTTAAAATCCGAACCGATCCATCCATCAATATAGATAGATGATCAATTGAATTAAGATATTAAATTATAAATTTTGATAAGAAATTGATACAAATTGAATATCAATTCAATTAAAATATTAAATAAATTATTGAGTTATTAATTTTTATTGGCGCATTTTCCGGCTTTATTGTTGACCGACAAATATTAAAATTTTTAATTAATTATGAGAAAAAATTTATACTTTAAAAATATAAATGTTGACCAGTTTATATTTAATTATGTATTGGAAAATAAAATATAAAGTTTTACTTTTTAAAATTAAAATATTATTATTAACAATATATTATAATTTGTTATTAAATAATTATAAAGAAAAGAAAATAAATTAGTTAGATGGCATCTAACTAATTAGTGCATAATATATACTTAAAATTTGACAAAATTTCTTATAAAAATGGAATTGAATCCTAAATAAACCATTAAAAAAATGGAATTGAATCCTAAACATACCGGTCATAAAAATCTAATTCAACTATCATGTATCTATTGAGACACTCCAACCACGCTTATTTTTATTTACTCAATTGATTTAATATCGATTTAATTATAAAAACAATTTAATAATACAATTCTTTAAATTTTGAGTGTGCTTATAATAGTGAAGAGATTAAAACAATATTATCATATTCTTTAAAAACAAATATATAACTTTATAAAATTGATCACATTTATTACTTATTATATTATGGTGTGCGAGGTAATTCAATATTAGTTAGTTTTTTAATAAATAAAAATTGTTGAATAAGAAAAAAAAAACGAGGATTCAGTTCCTCTCGTTATGTTTATTTTGTTAGATTTATCTCGTTAGATTCAGTTCGTTTGTTTAACGAATTTAAAAGATATTTTTTTAAATTTTTTTTTATATATTTGATATTTTAAATTAATACTATTTTTAAAAAGAAAATATTTAAATAAAATAAAATATATAAGATTAGCAATATTGCATATTTAAATCCAGGAATCTAAATCAATTAAAATAAATTTTAAAAATACTATAAATTTTTAAAAAGCATTATTTTCTTAAAGATAGTTTAAACAAATTAAAGATATGTGTTTTTTTAACTTTAAGATATTTTTATATGTGTAGATTTTCTTAGAAGATATTTTTTTTTAAATTAAAAGAAATTAAGAAGATATATTTGATTTTCTTAAATTTAAAGAAATTTAGAAGATATCTTTTAAATTAGAAAATATATGTTGATTTTTAAATTATTTTTATAAAAAATATTATTTATACGATATTAATTTTATTTGTATAATTATTTTTTAAAATATTTTGCTAACTTGAAATATATATATCAATTAAAACAGTTAAATTAAAAGAAAATATATCTTAAAGACGATATAATTCTTCTCATATATAATTGAGTTGAGTCGTAAATCTAACGAATTGAACTATATAATATATATATATATATATATAGTTTAAGTTCAGTTCATTTAGCTAACGAATTTAATTTTTTCTCATATTTAACTTATTTAGTTCATAAATATAATTCGACGATTTAATTATCGAATCGAATTTCAAATTATATTGAGTTAATTCGATTCATTTACAATCCTATTTGATGTAAAAATATTTAATAATTATATAGATGCAAACAGAGTTGATTGTAAGGATTTGATTTAGAGGACAATATATGACAACATTTTTTTTTCTTGTTTGTTTTTGTAGTTTATCCCTTGCTTTTGATACTCTTGTACGATTTTATTCGATAATGTAGTTTCACCTTTTTATCCTATATTATTGATATTATTTTTTCATTCAGTTTTTTATATATATTTTTCATAATATATTAGTAAATAAATTATTAATATTTTAAATTAATATCTCTTTAAGTTATTTATTTATTATATTTAAAGTGTGCCTTTAAACAGTAGTCATTTAGAAATACAGAAGAGTAATGACATGAAATAATATTACAACCATTTTAATTTTAATATACCAATTCCCCTCGCATGGTGTTGCCATGATCATCTATTTCTACAAGAAATAATGCTAATTAAGAAATGGAAATTTTCTATATTATTTTCAATTTTGGTATGCTATCGAGTCTTTTTATATTAGCGTACCATAAAAAATTTCCTACAGGTTGGCAAAGTAATTTACTTATATATAAAGGTTATACTTTATTTGAGTGAGATATTTTTGTTTTAATTTTAGTATTTATTAAAATTATTTTGCTTATAACTGTATACAATTACGTAATAAAATAATTATATTTTCTTTAAAAACCACATAAGTTTTTTTTTTTTCATTTTACTATAAATTATTACTTTCGGTTTTTAACCCTTAAAATATCAACAATTAACATTGAGGGTAGTTATTGAATTGTTAGCTTGATCACCGGTGCGTTTGTTGACTTACTAATATTTAAAAAAACTAAAATAATTATGATAGGAATTTATCATTTAAAGATATTTTTTTTGTTTTCTCAAAATAATTATGTTTTAAGATTTTTACGCACGAATTAAAGAATATAATAATATTGTTATAAAATATTATTCTTTAGTTTCACAATGATTATTGTTTAAGATTTTTGTATATAATTAAAGAATGCGATAATATTGTCCTAAAGTATTACACTTTTATTAAATTATTTTTATTAATATATTGAAAATTGTGTACAGAATAAATAATTGGAAAAATAGTAAGTGAAAATGACATTCTTTTTTAAACAAATTTTATTTGTTTAAATGACAGTTATTTTGAAACGGAACGAAGGGAGTATATTTTTACTAAATTAACTTTATTAAAATATTGGAAATAATATATAGAGTAATAATTAAAAAACACTATTAAAAAAATTGTAACTATGGTTACGTTGAAAATTGAAAATGACACTCATTTTGAAATAAATTTTATTTATTAAAACGACCGTCATTTTAAAATAGAGAAGTATAATGATGAATAATTTATTTTTAATAATGAATTGGAAAATAAAATATAAGATTTTATTTTTTCAAAATTTGAGTATAATACTACTAATATGTTGTAAAAACAAATTGAAACAAATTATATAAAGAAAATTAAATTAGATAAATGCTATTAGTCTTTGATATATATTTAAAAATTGACAACTTTTTTTAAAATATGTAGGTTTAAAAGATAGAGACTTGACTTTTTTGATGTTCGTCACACCTTGATTTCCATTTGTGTCTTATCTTAACTTTTTTTCATATTAATAGTAATTAAGAGTGAAAATAGATTGGGTTGATTTAGATTTTATTAAATTTAAGTCTAATCATAAGTTTAATTTGTATTATGTCATTGACTTATTTTTAGAATTGTGTCTAATCTTTCCAAATGTTTGGTTAATTTGTTTGTCTACTTAAAAGTGTATTCCTTTAAAACACATAAATAAATTAACGTGTATTTAAATAGATTAATAAATTAAAAGATAAATATTTTATTTGAATTTATTTAATAATATAAATTTTGTGTGACTGTTTATTTGAAATAACTTATTACATTCTTCGTAGTTTAAATCTATTTTAATAAGTTTTTCAAAATAACTTAGTTTTATTTTTGTATTTCAATTTAAAATACAAAATATAATATAATAATAAATTATAGTCAATTTTCTATGAAAGTTGTTAATGTTTAAATCATAGTCATTTAAAGGTATAGAGATTTTTTTTTTAATTTAATATTATTAACTTATAAATATTAATAACTTATTTATATTAGTATATGAATATAAATAAATATTGCAGTGAAAAAATTCATTTTTAAGACAATAAATTTATATTTATTTAAATCAACTACTAACCAAATTCAAGAAAATAAAAGAATATGACAGGAACTAATATTACAACAATTTAAATGTGAATTGACCTAACCTATTTCACGTCTCTAGAATATCTTTGAAGACATGCAAAGGAGATCACCGTCCATCATCCAAATTTTTTGATAAGTTTAAACTATAATTAAAATGAATTTCATAAAATATTAAAATATTTGACATGATTAAACCATATAATAAAATAGAACCTCTATTTTTTCCACACTTAACTCATTACTCATGGTTCGGTTAATCTACACAAAACACCTCTGAAAACTTAAGATAATCTTGCTACCCCTACCAATAATTAATCATTAAACCAACCAATTTTTACTTGCTTTTCAAATTTTCACTAGTTTTTTTTAGATATTTAATTGATTTGATATCAATTTAATTATGTGAATGATCTGATAACACAATTGAATTGACGATGGGTTTGATTTTTTATTATCGGTCAGATGAGACATAACATCCATGTTTTAAAACTATAATTACAAAAATATATAATATATTTTGTTTTTGATTATCGATCAGATGAGATATATCATCCATGTTTATATAAAATTATTTGTACGTATAAATATTTTCTTTTCAGGTGTATATAATTTATATAAAGATCAAATATAATAATTATTCAACAATCTTATAATTTTTTTCTGTTTATAATAGATAAATGAGAGGTTAAAAAAATTTCCATATATTTAAAAAAAAAAACAAATGCTTAAATTTATAAAATTGGTTACATTTATTTTGTTATTATATCGGGTGGTTATCTAATTCAACTTATACGTGCTAGTTAATTTAAATAAATTATTGTTATTTATAAATCAATTACTTTTAAATTAATATTTTTATATTTAAATTATGTGTTTAAATGATAATCATTTTTTCTATAAAGATCGTTGATGTTTATATGATAGTCATTTAAAAGTATAAGGGTAGCGGCGCAACTTGTTGTCCGTTTGTCTGTTTTTTTCATATAATCTTAATTTTAATTGAATAAATAAATTTTCAAAATATAGAGAGTAAGTTTTAAATTTAAAATTTTTAATTTATAAATATTAACAATCTAATTATATTAATACATATAAGTAAATATTGTAATCACATATTCAATCTTAGACAACATATTTAAATCAAACTTACATGTACCAATTAAGGTACTGCAACCACCAAATAGAAGAGAATAAGAGAATAATGGCATGGACTAATATTGCAACAATTTAAATGTTAATATACTAATCCTTTTACATGGTGTTTCCATGTTCATCTCAAATAATTTCTACTATAAATAATATTAATTTAGAGCATGGGTATTTTATTTTATTTTTCTAAATTTTTGTATGTTATCAATTCTTTTCATATTTACGTAACATAAAATATTTCTTACATATTGGAAAATATTGGAAAAGTAGTTAGTACTTATATAAAGGTTATATCTTATTTGAGTGGGATACTTTTGTTTAATTTAGTATTTACTTAAATTATTTTGTTTATAATTGTATATTAATTACTTAATAAAATAATTACTACTTTTAAAAACCTCATGAATTTTTTTATTTTCATTTTTTAATGAATTATTACTTGAAGTTTTTAACACTTTCAATATCAACGATTAATATTGGGTGGTAGTTATTGAATTGTTAGTTTGATCAATGGTGCATTTGTTGACAGACAAATATTTTAAAAAAATTAAATAATTGTGACATAAATTTATAATTTAAAAATATAATGATGAAAACTTTATTGGAAAACAAAATATAAAGTTTATTTTTTCAAATTTTGAATATATTATTACTAATATGTTGTAAAAAAATTGTAAAGAAAAAGTAAATTAGTTAAATGCTATTAGTTGATGATATATATTTAAAATTGATTAATAGGTTTGTGATCCTATTAAATATCTCAAACTTCATTTTTAGTCCCTAAAATATTTTTCATAAAAAAAAATCCTCTTAATATTTTCCTCCATACATTTGGTCTTTTCCGTTAACTTCCTCTTAAGAATAAAACCAAGGAGTAAACTAATTCAGGACATGTGCTTCGAGTCTCAACAATTATAATTTTTATTTTATTTTCTTTAAAAATGACGTCTTTCTTATTATTTAAGGTTTTATTTTATAATTAAATATTTTATTCCTCCGATTTCTCAAATAACTATGGGGTATGATAATCAGATTTTATTATAAAATAATTCTTTCGATAAGTTTTACCCTAAACCTAACTCATAAGTTCAACTGCTCTATACTCTTAAACATCATTATATTGGATGGATTGTGAGACATAATTTTTTTTTGGTTATGTGTTGTTGTTCTTCTTACATCAATATTTAACAAATCATTTTTATGTTCTTACAATCCATCTCGCGTAATGGTGTTGTTGTTGTTCACGTCGATGTTTAATGGAATAACTTTTCAATGTTGATAATCAAAGAAAACTTTCTATATTATATATTGATTTCTTTGATTGACAACGTTGAGAAATTTATTCTCAATTATATTGCAACACGCAAGTAAATTGGTGAATTGTAAAAAATTGAAGAAAAAAAACAATACATGTTACTTCAATTTTATTCCACTCACCGTTTTTTTGGAAATATAAGTAATTTGTTACCTCGATTCTTTTAGAAACCAAGGTTAAAAGTATCAGATTTATTATAATTTTTATTTAAAAAGAAAAACTTTTTACCTCGGATTTAAGTCATAATTGAAGGGAAAGATAAGCATGTTTGTTGAGTTTCTTTGCAATCTTTAAGAAAAAAATTGTCATCAATTTAATGAGTATTGGCGTTCAAGATACTGCCATTAGTATTCTGTGTCAAACCTACCTAAAAGACATTCATTCAGAAGGCTCATGGCACATTATAAAAGCAACTGAATATCAAATATTGATCATGAAAACATTTGTCATGAAAACATTGAAACTTATTTGTTTTATATTAGAAACTTTGAAACATTATTCTCAATGATGGATTGCAAGAGCACAAAAATATTTGCGTTAAAGGTTTGTGTTCGTAAATAATCATATAACTGAATATTATTTTATTTATCTAACCTTTATTTTATTTTATATCAGAAATAAATGTATGAAATATTCAACATTTGATCTTCACCTAGATTTAATAAAATTAGGATCCAACATTTGATCTTCACCAAGAATCAACATATGATCTTCATTTATAGTGATCACGATGAATCAAATTCAAAATTTATTATATATTTTTACTTTAATATTATGTCTAAAAAATGTAATATTTTGTGTAAACAATATAATTTGTAAACAATTTAATTTAATATTATGTGTAAATAAGGTAATTTATATTTTTTTTAAAATTATTTCCCCCCACTGTTTTGGTCAAAATCGAGAAGTATGTAAGGCTAGTTTTGAAATTATAAAAAAAATTATTATTGGAAATCAAATCAATGATCATTTCAACTATTCCCTCGATTAATAAAAAATCAAGGGGTAAAGTCGCAAGTTTTCATGTCGCCCTTCATTATCTCGCTTGTACCACCGAAATAAAATCTCAATGCGCCCGAGATAACATGTGTTTTTTGTAGTGGTGAATAATGCTAGATATTTTGTTGATCAAGAAACTTGATGAGGCTTTCTCCCCCAATGTGTTTATAATGAATACTTTAGAGATAAATTTTGTTTGACCAATTTTACTTTTATTGATTTATTGCGTTAGGTTCTTGACCCTAGTCTCTTTTTGTAATTTCTCTTTTTAATTTTTGTATTATCTTTATTAATAATAAATATATATCAATGTATATCTAAAGAAATGACAAGTTGCAACGACTATAGTTATGAATAAATATGTCCTCAGAAAACACCTTCACGCCATGTCCTCCACAACATCTTTTGCAATGACTATAATGTCAAAACTTTTCAAGAAAATGTATCATCAAAAAACATATTTATGTCATTTATTGAGCAATATCTCTTTTGACTTAACATTTTAAAGAAGAGTTATCTCAGAAATTATTATTTTTGACTTAACTTTTTAAAGAATAGTTGTTTGAAAAGTTATTATTTTTTACTTAACATTTCAAAGGACGGTTGTCTCGGAAATTATCATTTTACTACCATTGATTTTAAAAATTATTTATAACTATTCATTATTTTATTTCACTTATTTCTCTTTGCAGCAAATAAGTTTGAGTATTATTAATAAAGAAATAATTAATTTCAACAAATAAATATCAACAAAATTACTTGATATGCTTAAAAGTAATATATTTTGTAATTGAAGTTTTTATCTTTTTGATTGCATCATAATTTGTACTTGATATGTTTATCTAGTTGACTTTTAAACAATTAGAAGATGACATGAATTAACCTAACGTATTCCACCCCTTGTGACCATCTTTGAAGGCGTGCAAGGAGGATTACCATACATCATCCAAAATTTAATACGTTTAAATTATTGTTAAATAGGGTATAATAAAATATTTTATATGGTTAAACCATGATAAAATAGAGCCTTTAAAATGGTCTCCCCGTTTATCCTAAAATTTTATACTAGTGCATTCGACAATGCTCGTTCCGCTTTGCCCCATTTTCTTATGGGCTTTTGCGGGACGGATTAAACGGAGCAGACATATCTGTTTACCACCCATATGGTTAAACTACAAAAACCTCTTAAAACTTAAGACGATCTTATTACCCCTAGTAATAATGATCACCGAACCAACCAATTTTTACCGATTTTTCAAAATTTTATTAGTTCTTATTTTATTTTATTTTTATCTATTTAATTGTTTGATATCAATTTATTTATATAAATGATCTAATAACAAAACTGAATCAACTATGAGTTTTATTTTTTATTATCAGATTGGATTAGACGTAACGATCCATGTTTTATAACAATAATTATGAAAGTATATAATATATTTTGGTCTTGCTACCAAATGTCTTAAAAGTATTTTTCAACGATTATTAATAAAAACTTATTTTTTGAAAAACTCAAACATTTCAATTTTTAATATTTTGAATATCCAAATTTTCATATAAATTTATTAGTAGTTTACTTCCTTCGATCATTATATATACAAACAATTTATTTTAAGATTAATTGAATAATTGATGTATATAATTTATTTTTTGTCCATTAATCAAAAATGGATTATCTAGCCCCATGAAGGAACCGGGAAGGAAGAGAGTTGTATAGCTGTTGATCTTGAACGGTGGTTCTGATATCCGTTTACGGTGGCGCGGGATGGACATGCATGGTTAGCACTTCAATATCCAAGTCAGTTCAAGATTCTAGATGAGTATAGTTTAATTTGAGATTAAAGATTGTGTACATTTTCATAGTGTGTGAACTATTTTTATATTCTGGGTCGAGTAGAGTGAGTTTGAGATGGATTGGGCCTTGGTATTTTTTGACCTTTGGCCGGTCAAGAACAATTCCCCTAAAGACTTTGTCGTGCACTGAAGAAGTTGGGGGAAGCCTTAGTATCATTGACCAACCTCCATGACATAGTTTTAGGAAAGATAGAACTGAATCGCTAGGGATCAATTTTGAAAAATTAATGGGGAACATGCGCATTTAATGTAGTTCCATCATTGAGACACTTATTCACCCATTCCTGATATGTGTGATGATGTGACCAACTAGGATGTGGCGCAATTTACAGAGTGCTTGAGTTTGCTTGGGTGAGCGTGTATTCATAAATGGAAATCTAGCCATTGATCTTGTGAAGTCTGCTCATAGTTGGTCTTTGACCCTTCAACTGTCATTGCTTATAAATATAGTGAGTTTAATAATTGGAGGTTTTGGCAACCTTTTAGCTTTCAAGCTTGCAGTTACTTTTCCTGAAGAAAAAAATTTGGTCCTTCTTCCTTGAGAACATCACTAGAAGTGATTCATAGTTTTGTTTAAAGATTTTTCCTTTTTATTCCTCCTGTTTCATCAATCTCTTCTAATAATACACCTTTATAACTCAAGTTCCTTCGTCAGCATTTTATGCTTTTATTCAAAAGGGGTAATGATAGTGTTGATTTAGTGAGTGATTATGGAGAGGGAACTTCATATGGATAATCCCACAATTCTCATCATCTTTCCCTCAATAGGGTTCATGTAGAACTAAAAATCATAACCATATCTGACGATTTATGTGTCAGAAGGGATGCCTGATACTTCCTTAGAGGAAGAAAATTTTTCTTCTAGGTCGTTAGACACTCTTATATCAAATATCGGAATAACAATAAATCGCGTTGAGGTCTTGATGCCCCCTCCTACTGAAGTTAGTGACCGAGTCGCCATCGAACTTTATTTATTCCCGAAGGAAAGGGAAAACATCGATAAAACCCAGAGGAAAGAGATATGTTGGGTAAGGAAGTCGGTTATACAAGGGGAAGGTATTAACACCTTAAAAGGAAATGAGAACTCCTCAACAAAAGGCTAAGAATAATGGTGTTTTATCATACAAAAGGTAATAAGAACGTCTTACCAAAAGGCCAACAAGAAGAGTCAAAGTGAATTGGTTTTCTCCCGCAAAAGGCAATGAGAATTCCTTATCAAAAGGCTAGGAAGACTTGAAAAAGGTAAGTCAATAGTAAATGCAATCCCTCACACAAAATGCAATGAGAACTTTTCTCACGTAAAAGGAGGATAGGGCTTGCAAAAGGCAAGTATGGGATGAAGTAATTTTTCCTCTGCAAAAGGAATATGCGACTTGCAAAAGACAAGCAAAGGAGACATATGTTCTTCTCATGCAAAAGGCGGAGAATACTTACAAAAGGTAACGAATGTAGAAATATATTTTCCTAGGCAAAAGGTAGAGGATACTTACAAAATGTAAGCAAGAAGAGTAAACCAAATAATCTTCCCATGTAAAAGGCAATGGGTACTTATAATAGGTAATTGTAAACAAAATAATTTGTCCATGCAAAAGACAAGGGGAACTTGCAAAAGCCAAGTAGGTTGGAAATAAAATTCCTCATGCAAAAGGTCGAGGGAACTTGCAAAAGGAAAGCGTAAAGCAAAAGGGTCTTCCCATGCAAAAGGCAAGGTGCACTTACAAAAGGTAAGCATAAACGACGAGATTTTTCTCCATGAAAAAGACAAGGGGTACTTACAAAAGGTGAGAGGGTTGGAAATAGAATTCCTCATGCAAATGATCGAGGGAACTTGAAAATACAAGCATAAAGATAAAGGGTGTTCCTATGCAAAAGACAAGGGGTACTTGCAAAACTTAAGCAGAAATAGAAACTTCTCATGCAAAAGACAAAAGGGACTTGCAAAAGTCAAGTTTAAAGAAGATGATAAATCCTTATGTAAACGGCAGAGGGAAATTGTAAAGGGCAAGAGAACGACATGATATCTCTCAAGCCGAAGCAGAGATGTAGTTCCCGAAATATGGTGATCACTTGGACTGCCAAACATACATTGGGTGTCCAAACGATCAGGAAGGGAGTAAGTCATATGTCTAGTCTCTTATTTTGTACATAAGATATAAATGTTTTAACAAAGATAACTTTCTCGTGCAAAAGGCAACGAGGAATTACAAAAGGTAAGTGAAGAGACATGATTTAGTGCAAAAGAAAGCGAAAGAATTTACAAAAAGTAAGTGAAAACAACATGATTTCCTTATGCGAAAGGCAAGGGAGGACTTGCAAAAGGCAAGGGGACTTACATATCCCTCGTGCAAAAGGTTGAGGGGACTTATAAAAGATAAATGCAAAGGAGAGATAATTCTCTTGTGCAAAAGGCAATAAAAATTTGAAAAAGGCAAGACGTTTGGTATATAAATTCCGTATGCAAAAGGCATAAAGTAATGACAAAAGGCAAATAATATTAGCAAAAGGCAAATAAAGAAGAAATGCTTTAGGGGAACCTGTTGGATATGCCAATTAGGAATTTCGTGAGGATGATGTTATCTTCGGAGAAATACTAATGCCTCAGTGGAGGATTTGTCCGTGCTTCCGAGAAAGGCTTAAATCTTGGCTTATGCTAAGTATGTATGTTTGAATTTGTATAGCGTAATACTCAATCTCAATGGATATACTACGCATTTAGTGATGCAATTTCATGTAATGCTGGATTACTATATGCAAGATGTCTATGTGTGATTGGGATTTTGTTATGAATATGATAGACGGGGCCTGATGCTCTTTGTCAAAAGAATCAAAATGAAGCAACGCTTTCATATACCCATATTGATTGGCGTCAATGAAGATGGATTACCATTGGTGACTGGATTTTTAAGAAGCCTCATATGATTGGGCTTTGATCTATTTAGGAGGCCCCAATAAAGATTTGGCTTTGACATCTTTGCGAGAAGGTCTTGGCTTTCTGACCCCTTTGACCTTTTATGATGATAGGCTCATGAGATAGATTTGGATCTTTTCCAGTGCCTAGAGTTTGATATGTGCGGGAAAGTTATGTGCTGATTATCTCGACAGAACGAAGATTCTTGTGATTTGTTTGGTCAAGGCGACCTTTGTGATTTTGTGTCCTGTGCACTGAATGCGTTATTTGGAAACCATGGTTATCCTTCAAACATTTCAAAATCAAAGTAATTATGTGTTTCTTTCAACACTTTTTTATTATCACCAAAAATTTTAATGCGTTGTTTATTAAAAATAACTTGTCACTTTGTAAACAAGCAGAAAAAGTAAAAATGATGAGCACTTTTAATAAAAGATATTTTCATTAATAAGAAGGTTGGCCCATGAATAGGCGATTACATAAGGAAGCAATTCCTAAAAGAGGTAATTACGAAGAAAAAAATGTAAAAAAAACATAATGGCAATGAGAAAAGTTCAAATTTCTATTGAGTTCCAATTTTTCTATAATCCATATATCCTTGAAGATCCTGGAACTTTTCTTCTGAGGAGAGTGGCTTGATCGATTCTTCCCATCCGGGGTTTCCATGGTGGTAGTGGATTCATATATTCTTCATAAACCGCAACCGCTTGCCTCTTAAATCCCTAACTATTTCCTAGACCGCCCTTTTGGGTTTTCAGTCCACCGAGATACCCTTTTTTTTTTGCCTAAGTTGCCCATTGGGGTTTTCAACTTAGCGGTTTCTTTTATTTATTTTGATTTTATCCCTAATTTTTGCCTGGACCTTTCTTTTTGTTGTCCACCGGGATGCCCATTTTGCATAAGCCACCCATTGGGGTTTTCGATTTAGTGGGTCTATTTTTAGGAGAAATATTTTTTGACTACGTCTGAGTTCACTGGAAGTGGAAGATCTTCACCGTCCATGGTTATGATAATTAGAGCTCTTCCAGAGAAGGTTTTCTTCATAATGTATGGCCCTTCATAGTATGGATGGATCTTCTTCAACACTACGTCGCCTGCTTGGAGATTTTGAGGATGAACCTTCTTATCAAATTCTTTCTTCAACCGCTTATGATATAGTTGACCATGACAAAGGTCTATCATGCGCTTCTATTCAATGAGGTTGAGTTCATCAATACTTCCACGAGAAATATTGCATCCATGTTGTATACAAGAGATAATGGGGTTGCCACAGTCAAGGTGTGTACTGAAGTACGGTAGCCATGTAAGAAAAAAGGTATCATCTTGTGCCAGTCCTTGTATGTTTTCACCATCTTTTGAAAAATATTCTTAATATTCTTGTTTGCTTCCTCAACAACGTCATTCATCTTTGAACGGTATGGTGATGAGTTATCGTGTTTGATCTCGAATCTTTTGTTGCAAATAATACATTTTAAGCTAGAAAAAATATTCTTTTTGCTCAAACTTGCACTTCATTCTATTAACATAGCATAAAATGATGTTATATAATACTCTTTAGTAAATAGATAAGATAATCATATAAACATAACTACATATACAATATTGAAGTCAATTATAGAATTCAAATTGTCTTCTACCCAAATGGACACAACAACACCAAAAGGACCGAATAATATTGCTCTATTTCTAAACTCTTAGATAATTGATCAATATGCACGGAGAATTAACATATAAAAATGATAATAAAATATTTTATGTCATGGGTCACTATCACTATCAGCACAATACCTATTTTGTTTTAATTAATAATTATATTTATTTTAGAGGTAAAATCCTTATTTTTAAATGTCTGAACAATATTGTTCTATTCGTAACTTCTTAGATGGTTGATGGATAATACGGACGAAGAATTAACATATAAGTACCATAATAAAATGTTTCATGTCACGGGTCACTATCATTGCAATACGTATTTTATTTTAATCAATAATTATCTTTATTTGAAAGGTGAGATTTTTATTTTCAAATGTCAAAAAAATAAAAAATTCAATCTCAGATGTCCTTTTTTTATAACCTTTTTGCATGATCATTTAATATAATTGAATTTATATCATCATTGTTCATTTTATAATTAATTAATTTATTTTAAATTTATGTATGAACACTAGTTAGTAAATAAAAAATAACATGTTTTTAACAAACATATCATGCATCAAAGCAAAATCAAGTTGAGAAGAAAATATGCATCAAAGCAAAATCAAGTTGAGAAGAAAATATGATAACAAATATGATACAAATATGAGAAAAAATAGAGGAAACTGGACATTAAATCTGGAATTTTTATTTCTTTTCAAATGAAGTCTTGAGTTATTGTTCTACGTTTTTCTTCACGTTTTAAAAATGAATCCATGTTTTATTTGTTATTATTGAATATTGTTATATTTCAAATTAATTTTTTTATGTTTAATTAAAGTTGTTTGGGAAAGGAGAATATTGAAGATGAAAAGATGTTGAATTTGTGATTTTATTATAATGTTTTCTCAATGTTTTTTTTTCTTCTGTTTCTATGTCTTATATTCTTATTTTATTTTTCAACTTTTTTGCTTTGATGAAGAATTTTTTATTCTATCTATTTTAATTAAATATAATCAATATTAAAAAAAATGTAAAATGGGTTATTTTGTTGGCAATATTTGTGTCACTCAAAGTTTGTCAATAATTAAAAAAATTTAACATCAATAACGTTTTAAACAAAAAATAAAATAAAAGGAGACCAAAACTATTTAAAAATAAAATAAAGAGATTTATTTCAAATATGACTAATAAATTATTTGCGTTCCGTTTTTTCGATGTAAAATTTATTTAAAACCTCATTAGAACTAATTCTATCACAACAATTCAAAATATATTATCAATGTATTCTATCATTTCCCTTGTAACAAGAATTGTTAATATCCAAAGCTATATAAGAAGGGGCGATGAACAGGGATGTCAACGGGGCAGAAAATGTACGGAAGATGTTTTTCCACTACTCGCTTCACCCCCTAATTTTTCCCCATCCCCCGTATCCGTCACAGGGGAATACTATTTCTCTCATCCCTATCTCCATAGACCCCCACGGAGAATTGGAGATCCATAGATATCGAATCTTAAATTTTTTATATATTTTTTGATCAAAACTATAATACTAGTATTTTCTTATTTTTTCCGTTTTTAAAAAACATATATTTTGTATTTTTTTAAAACATTGCATCAATTACAAAACAAATGAAAAAATATTTGTAGTTTCGAAAATATAACCATTAATTTACTAATTGAATGGAAAACATGTTACTAATTGAAGTATAGTGAAATTAAAGAGTAATTATCATAAGCACAATGAACACAAAAGAGTGGTTGTTGTGATGATGATGAGAATAAAGGAGATGATGAATGGAGGAGACAAAAGGAATTGAAAAGAAGAAGAAGATATGTACATTGTAGTGATTGATCCATATTTTTTAAGGTTGAGTATTTGGGCAGTGAAACAATATATTATAAAATGATAACTCTTTATTTTTTAATATATTAATTATTATTGTTATGAAAAAAAATACAAAATTATATAATTATATATAAAAATTAAATAATATGGTCGGGATCAGAAAATTTGCAAGACGGATGGTACTTCCTCGATCCCGACCCCGAAATGTCATTGAGAAACTTTTTCCTCCATCCCCAAAACTCCGTACAGATAATCCCCACATGAATCCCCATTAACAAATACAATTTGACATCCTTAGTGATGAATGAATATGATTCTTACACCTCCACAAAGCGCATGATATGTAAAGATTAGGAAAAACAAGGTAAGAAAATAAATAGAGTAAACAAACAATATTAAGAAATAATTCTATTGGTTACTATCAAATGCCACGGATCACGATCCCATTATCCTTGTCCCATAGATGTACAACCGTAGATATCTACTCTAATCAACGATCACCATCTCTCCAAAATTTATATTTTCTTTTTTCCAATTCCCGCTCTTTCCTCATTTTCTCCTCCAATATATATTACCGAAACACTATCTTCACTATCATCGCAAACTCACATTTCAATTAACAACCAGTCGGTTAGCTTCCGTTTCTCTCTCCAATCGAAATGGCACGTACCAAACAAACCGCTCGCAAATCCACCGGAGGCAAAGCTCCAAGGAAACAACTAGCAACCAAAGCCGCCCGGAAATCTGCTCCGGCCACCGGAGGAGTGAAGAAGCCTCACAGGTTTCGTCCAGGAACTGTTGCTTTAAGAGAGATCAGGAAGTATCAGAAGAGCACAGAGCTTCTGATAAGGAAACTTCCATTCCAAAGATTGGTTAGAGAAATCGCTCAGGATTTCAAAACAGATCTCCGATTCCAAAGCAGCGCCGTTTCTGCTCTTCAAGAAGCTGCTGAAGCTTATCTTGTTGGTTTGTTCGAAGATACCAACCTCTGTGCCATTCATGCCAAGAGAGTCACTATCATGCCTAAGGATATTCAACTCGCTCGCAGAATCAGAGGCGAGAGAGCTTAGATTTTGATATTATGTAATTTCGTTTTGTAGTAGTTGCACTGTTAGGGTTTGGTTCATCTGTTATGAATCATAATTTAGGAATAACTATACCTACATATATTCGTAATGCTTATTTCTCTAGGATGAAATTAAAACCTAATGGTGTGTGTTAGTGTTAATAGTCGTTTAATCGAGTTCATCACTGTGGCAACAGCAATGTCTTTGACATAAGTAAGTGTCAATACGATAAATTATTTAAATTAATAGAAGTAATTTAATATAAATAATTAAATTTACTATCATGTTTTCAAGAATTTCAAGGATTAAACTCGCGCTAGTGTTTTACCTTGAATAGTGTTATAAAAAGTAAATGTCTATATCATCTCTATCGATTAAAATTGCAGTTTTCTTTTACATGACACAGACATGATTGTTCATTTCAAGCCAATATTGGATTTCTTAAAATATAAGTAGAGTTTCACTCGATTCTCAAATTACACCCAAATATCAAAGTTTTCTCTTTCCTACTCTTTAAATTTTGAAGCCCTTTCTCCGCCTTTTTATTCGTTGAGTTTTTTTAGTATCTCTTTTTTTCCTTAAAAATACTTTTTTGAAAAATTTCTCTTATGAGAAAAGTCAGGTTTGGTTAACTTTCTATGGAGAATAGAGTTAAAAAAATATATTTGCAAAGAAAATATTAGAATTGATATACGTATCATATTTAAGATGTAATTTTATAACAGTTCTTACAATAGACTAAGATACTGAACAATGTAATTAAACCATTTTATCTTCAAGATTTTGTTGTTGTTAATTTGTTTGCACAATTTTTATTAAAATTTTGTAAAATATCTTAAAAAGTGCAACATAGTATGCCACATAATTCAATTTTTTATAAATAATCAACTTTTTGAAAAATAGTTTTAAAATTATAAATTTTCCATTTTTTTAAAATAATCACATTTAAAAGAGGATGCGTCAGATGAACCGGCGCATCCCATATGGATGAAGAGGAGGCGCCAAAGGCATTGGCGCCTGCATTGGTAGTCTCATGAGGAGGCGCCAATGCCTTTAGCGTCTGCATTGGGCCTCATGAGGAGGCGCCAATGTCTGTGGCGCCTGCATGGTGCCTTAAGAGGAGGCGCTAATGCCTTTGCCGCCTGCATTTTATACCCCTTTCTATAAATACCTCGCCTTGGATGCAATATTTTTCACACAAAATCTTTCCCTACTACCATATTTTCTCTCATTCAACTCCATTCTCCTTCAAGTTTTTGTGTTTTAACCATGTCTGCATACATTCACAAGCGAAATGCCGATGTAATATTTTGCGCAGTTGCGTCTTCCATAAAGATTCGTCTCTGGAATACAAATTCGTTTGAACGTCTTAATCGGATGTTGAACAGTTGGTTAGATGGAGAAATTGGAGATGGTGAAAGGATGAGAAGAATACAATGACTTGTCTCCACGTTCAACCAAAATGGAGAAGTGCGTGGATGAATGGATATTAAGACCGACCAAGACGTTCGTAGGATGATGCATTACATGTTCAAAATTGTTTTGATGGTTGTAATCGCATAGTTCTTGTATTCTAGTTGTTTTAATTGTTTGTGTTATTGTTTATGTAATGGTATTTTCGTCACAGACGTATAATATGAAATAAATTTAGTTTTTCATATATTGCAACAGAGGTACATGTGAATTTATCTGGTTGTGCTCGTTCCAACACTATGACAGTTATTACGATTGTGACTTGACTGACGACATGAACTACATAAGCTAACCATTTTGTTCGTCGTATCCATTTCGGTTAGAATGCAGGTGCTGTTTCGGCGATCATTTTTCTTCCTTCGCATCACTTCGTTGTGCCAGACGATGTCCCCTTGATATTCTGGTTATTAATCCTCTTTTTCTACTACGGAAAAACTAATTTTATAAACATTTGATAGGCTGGTGACTTTGTAAACGTCAGATAGAAAGTAGGACGGATCCATTTGAACCTTTGAACATGTCGCAATGACATGGGAGTAGGGTGTACGAAAGGCTTGGAACTTTCCGCAGTCGCACCAACCTCTATCTAGTTCGACTCTGTACTGTCCCATCGGCATGCCCTCATTGTGATCCATGGACTCGGTAACAGTATACCAACCTTTAGTGCGGTCAAACATCGTGACTACATGTGTGTTTGCTTTGGCATCTTCATGTCTAATGAATTTCATTGAAGCATCATTGAACAACTGCCCATATTGCAACACTGAATTCCATTTGGAACGTCTGCTCTCAAATAGCGCCCCTAGCCGGAAATAGGTTGCCTGCACCAAAGCGGTTATAGGTAGGTTACATATGCCTTTGAAGACATAGTTAATTGATTCCACAAGATTTATTGTCATGTGGCCCCAACGTTGACCATTGTCGTATGCCCTAATCCACTTCTCCAATGGAATACTGTCAATCCACCATACTGCATTCGCGTTTGTCAATCTTATTTCTTCGCGGTAGTGTTTAAAAGAAGGTTATGATAATGCGTAACATGCGTTGACAACCTTCTTCCGCAACGTCTTGTCTTTGATTTCCCGCATGAAATTCTGAGCAATATGTCTAATATAGAAGACATGTGTCAAAGGAGGATCTTTCCAACCATTATCAATGTTATTATATGCACTAATGATTGAAGGGTGTCTATCGGAGATCAAACATAAGTTAAGTTGCAGTGCAACGTGCAATCAGAGATTTTTTAGGAAAAAACTCCATTCCTCAGTAGTCTCCCCTTCAACAAGGGCAAAGACGATTGGAAAAATGTTGATGTTGCCATCTTGTGCCACTGCCATCAGTAACTTTCCTTTGTATTTCCCGTACAACCATGTACCATCAATTTGTATAATAGGTTTACAGATAGAAAAACGCATGATGCATGGTTGATACGCCCAAAAGAGACGGTGGAGTATTCCATTTCCAATAGCACACGTCCCGTCTGGTCTATACGCGGGCAACGTTTCCAACTTGACAATAGTACTTGGAGCATAATGTTTTAGAGCCAATAGGTATTTTGGAAGTTATTTGTAAGAATCCTCCCAATTTCCAAACACCTTTTCAACAACATTTGTCATACCTATCCATTCCTTCTTATATGATGGAGTGTACTAGTACTCTGCCCTAATATGCAAGATTATTGTACTCACCTTTAACAACGGATTATCGCCAATGACAGACAATATTTCATCGCATATTAGCTGAGAGCTTAGTTCCGATGGTCTTGCATTGGTTTTCTCAGCATGCATGTGTGAACTGGACCCATGGATCCAATCTCCCAAGAATCACTCCTCTTCCGGTACGAAGCTGACAACTTGAAAAGATAGTGTGCATTCGAACAATAAACTTTGTATCTCAATGCATTTGTTCTATCAACTCTGAAATCAGCTGATAGTTGCATGTGAAATATTTTTATGGCTTTTACACAATCATCTTTTGTGCGAAATGTGTCTCCTTGTTTTAAAGATCCTTGCATTTGCACATAAGGATTGAACCATATATCTGATGAAGGTTCATCAGAACTCAAATTCAACCTTGTCATGTGTTGAGGTGGACAATATACATGACTAGCTGGTAATGGCCCCTCTTCCTCATCAGCGTTCACCATTGAATCAACCACAATCTCGACTTCTTCCTCTTCGTCATCTACAACATTCACCTCAACTTGTTCGTCATCAGTTTCACAAAACATTTGTGACTGATCAATGAATTGAGACACTTGTTATTGTTGTGGTAATATATACAACTCTATATCGTTGTACCCTGATTGTTCGTGACTGAGAAACATATGCTGAACATCTTCATCATCTCGAATCTTCTTCTGATAAAACTTCACCTGGTTCTCTGCAAACCAAACCAAATTTTTATAGATAAAACTTCATGTGCGTATTTGCTACAAGCATGAGATTGGTCAAGAATGCTGTCACTCGCCCCGATAAACGAGAACCCATTCATGTTCCCGTTTGCAACAAAGTAAGTGTAACACTTTACCATTTAATTAATTATATTTTATATTACAATTAACTGTAAATAATATTTTTCAATTTTTTTTATCTAAGGTGATCATTAAAGGGGATGAACTACAATAGGTGTCTGAAACATACTATTGTAGTTTATCGCAATCTATTGGACCACATTGGACCTGACAATGTAATACTCCTGCACAACTATATTTTAATTTAAAAATACTTATCAAATTATTTATCATCTAATCGTTTCGTATTGTTTTACAGTTTATCTGGAGGCCATATCCGGGTCTTGATCATGATGTGAACCATGACGATGCTGCAGTTTGGACAACAAAGACACCGATTATCCGGTTCACTACTGCGGAAATGCACCAGAGTGACCGGGTCAAACTGCAGTTCAGCATGCAACAACAGATTCCAGAACCTCCCACGTGTTTGGGGAATTGGCATAAAAAAAGAGTTGATACCCAATGGATTATTCATACTATAGAGACTTTGCAAAAGAGATGTGTCGTTAATGGAGGAATCGACGATAACACATCTTAAAGGAATCAGTCATCCATGGTGCAAGATCAACTCAACAATATATGGCATGGTTTAGGTCGGTAACAACTCAACAATTTGTGTCTAAGCCGTGGTATTTGATGGATCCACGCCAACTAGCTTCGTCATCGTACGCCCCACAACAATTCCCCGCCCAACACCAATGTTAAACCATCCAAACCCAACAACCAAGCTCACAACATCAACCTACCACATACACACAACAACCAAACACCCAACCTCGCAACCCGTTCATGTCATCCACCCAACAACCAACCACCCAACGTCGCAATCCATTCATGCCACCCACCCAACCACAAAACCAAGAATCAAACCCTACCCACCAACAACCATACGCTTCAACCACAACCGTATATAACCCAGATGCTTCATATGAGTCACTTCATCTTAGGCCCCCCACCAATGACCACTCAAACATCCCATCACTAAAACACACAATCATTGTTTAACTATAGTACTCCCCAAGAACCATTGCTTCGTTTCCAAAACGATTCAATGTCCCAATTTGGGCAACTATACCATCCGCAATCCACCCAACCCCATCGGCCTAACTACGATGACATGTGCACCGAACTCCATTACGAAAGCACTGTTGGCCAAAGCCCCTCTGGATATTTGGAACAAATGATGACACATTTGTTAAATACCGTTGGAACTTCCGTCGGACTTTCACACCAGCCATCATTCGATCAGGTCAGCACACAAATACCCAAAACACCTCAGGAAAATTGTGGGAGACCTCGGAGACAAACTAATGCACCTGGATGTGGAACATGGGGACGTTTCGATCGAGCCGTTCATTAATTTTTTGTCTATCTCATGTAACATTTATTATATCATGAATACATTTTTTTTACATTACTTTTTATTATTTGATAAATAAAAAAAAAAATAACCATTAAAAATTTAAAAAAAATACAAGGGTGTATGCGCCAGATGAATTGGCGCATACACCACAAGCACCATGCAGGCGTCAGAGCCTTGGGCGCCTCCTCTTGGTCTATTAGGGGTGCGCCAGTTCATCTGGCGCATCCTCTTTTAAATGTGGTTATTTTGGAAAAAAATTAAAAAAAATATTATTTTAAAATTATTTTTGAAAAAGTTGATTATTTTAAAAAAATCACATAATTCAATAATCTAATGAAAATACATTTTCTAAAATTAGTTTGTTCTAGATTATAAAATTTTCAAGATAACTTATAAAAATAGCTTATAATTTTTTTTTATATTTACAAGTTCTTATCATCATAAGTGTTTATGTTACAAATTGCAAATAAAAAGTTTATCCAAAACAGACTTAAGTATTTAAATGGTTTTTTTTTGTAAAAAAGAACACACAAAGAATGTAAGAGAGCAAATACCAATTAATTTGAAGACTACAAGCAAATAGCTAGGCAAAACCATTGGCCTAACGAGCAAAAGCTAGAGAATTTGAAAGTTTCAGGGTAGTTCAAGTAACAATTTAAAAAAAAATAGTGATCCACTTTCACCTAGAAGAAAGCTTTCACGCAAGACAAATTTTAATTCATCATGTAACAGGAAATTTATCAAATTTTATTTTTAGAAAATAATTTTCTAAGCATTCATTTACTCATTGATCATGTTACAATCCTAATAAAGACGTTATTGATTTATAATTGAGTGCATATTTTATGATATTGTTTAGATATAATTCGAAAATGATTTGGAGTATTAGTATAAAAAACAGACTTCTATCATTTATTTATTTGTGACATCTTCGTAATGTACAAACAAACAGACTTGTTTCTTTACTTGACACTAAAAACTTTGTTGAAAGGCGCTAATATCCTATCACAATTATTCAAAATATATTATCAATATGGTAATTTCTATCATTTTCCTTTGAAACAAGAATTGTTTATATCCAAAGCTATAAGAAGGGGGTGAAGAATGGATACGATTCATACACCTCCTCAAATCATACTTTGATTTTGCAAGACTTTTCTGACCTGAAGTGAAGACCATAATATGCAAAACGGAGAAGCCAAATTCCATACATTGGTTATCAATCATACAAAGAACTTGATCATTTTTTAGGTGCATGTTCAACCAATGAATCTTCATGCTCATGACATTTTCTGTAGGCTATGTTCAAAGATGAATATGCATGAAACTATACAGTTATCAAAACATTGTTGCTTGTTATTGAAGAGAATCTTTAAATAGAATAACCCAAAGGAACTTGCTTAAACAACTGACACAGATCACAGATCCCAGTGAAACATCCAAAAGGATATTTTTCTAGTTTACTGTCGTACCAGAATTGAACAAATTTCCCAATCAAAGAGCACCTAAACTATAAGCAAACATAAAAAGTGCCATGGCATCTTGAAGTTGTGAAAGAATATCAACTTCCGTGATGTGAAATCCCGATAAGGTAGCAGTAAAATAGACTACATGATTGTGTACACACAATGTGCATTCTAAATTCCCAATATAAAATAGACTACTTGTCTAAACTAAACTCCACAGCAAAGAGAACTATCACAATACGTAACAATGGATTAGAGCCACAAAATCTTATCTACTATTTCACACAACTACTAAAACAGAAGCTAAAGAGTTGTTCATCTCGGTTTCAACCATCCTGAACTTCACAACAGGAAACACCATGTCATACGATCTACTACCACAAACTAACTACCTAATGCAATTTAACCAAGAAAACAAACAAATCATGCAATTGTTTCCTGCATTATAAGAGATCATCCTCATCCACCCCAGTAACAACCTCCCATCAAAATGAACATTACCTAATCCAGAATTGGTCGGGTTAGACTTAATACACTCCAGTGTTGTGAATAGTGGATCACAGAAAATAGAAACCGATTCAGATTCCGCTACGCCAAAGTACTATAGCAATGCCATAGCTTCTATTTGACAACATTTTGTACTAAACAGCTTACAGCGGAGCAATATAAATTTGTTCAAATTCTGCTGTGGTATGGCGCTATAGCTCCCATTTATGCCAACTATGTTAACAACTAACAGAACTGAAATTCAGTTTAAAAAAATACAATTAGTACAGAACAATAAAAATGCCATCTTTAAGAGATGGGTTTCTGAGGGAAACTCACCCAGTGAGCTAAAACCCTAAAAAATCAAAATCCCAATATTTAATTTGGTCGTCCAGTGATTAAAAGTTTCAAAATTAAAAACATACAATTAGGTCATTTGAGATGAGGAAGTTGATTTGATTTGGGAATTGAGAATGGAGGTAATAGCAGCACAGCTTCCTCTGTTTCAATTGGATCAGACCTCAAAATCTGTCACAGAAGGAAAATCACAAATCCAAACAACAAGAAAAGTTATAACAATTTGAATCCAGAATGTAAGTAGTGAGAAAAAGAGAGAATACTAACTGGATCTTGAAGCACGGGTTTGGTGTCATCCTTCGCTGGCATGAAAGAGGGTTTGTTGTTGATTGTGGTTTGTTTGGTTGAAGATTGTGAACAAGTATTGCTCATTGTTCATGTATGGTGGACTCTATTTCGTCAAGGAAATTGTAGACGCCACTTTCTATGCAGCGAAACGTGAGTTTGTTATGAACATTACATATCGCTATTTCTCAATTTTATTTCTAATACATAAAAGGATTACTTTATTCACAGTTTAAAAAGATTTAAAGTGGATTCATCATCATCAGTAATTTCAATTAAATCTATATATAAATACCATTTTTTTTCTTCCATCATTTTAATACCTATTATCTTTTCAAATAAATAAATAATGGTTGGTAGTGAGTTTTTTTTACAAAAATTCTTCAAATTACCTTGTTTTCAAAAAAAAGTGTCAAACTATCCCACTTTTAGGAGGAGATATCAATTCAATTGGCGCATCCTCTTAAAATTAGAGTACAGACGCCAATTGGATTGGTTATGGCACATGGTGCAGTCAATTCAATTGACGCCCATATGTATTTTTTGAAAGGAGGCGTCAATTGGATTGACACCTCAGTGTATTTTGCAATTTTTTTGTTAAACAGTGTACGTGATACATAATTTCGAAATATGATCTATTCATATTAATATAAATTCCCGTTTACACAAAAAAGACTAATGTTGGTGACCGATATCACCTAACCGACCTCCGGTCCCACATCCCCTAGCTATTCGAACCCGTGACCCTAACCCCCGCTGATGATTCACAACTGGTGTTTGAGCATCTGAGGGGCCAGGAACATCACTACCAACTACAGAAGATGGCCTGTTGAGATAGTCAGACAAATCAACATAGTCTTGAGTATGCATCGAAGGTGTACCGCCATAGCTGAGTTCATGACCCATGCCAGAGTAGTTGAGTTGTGTTTGACTTATTGGTGGGCGACCGAGACGGTTGAAGGGAGACATAGGTGTGAATGATGCGTCGAGGAAAGGTTGGAAAGATTGTTGGGGTGTTTGGTAGAGATAGAGTTGTTGAAGGTTTCAGTTTAGTGAGGTTTGGGCTTCTTGGCTATGGTAGGAGGAGGGACGGTTGCTGTTGAATGATCGTTGAGCGTTCTGGCTAAGGCGGCTTTGGTAGGGTGATGTATTGGATGCGAAGCGATGTTGGGTCTCTGGTTGATGATCTATTTGTTGGTGGTGGTACGAGGTATGCTCTTGGTATTGCGGTTAGGTGTATGGCATGTTAGGGTTGTATGTTTATGTGTTTGTGGAACGAAAAGTTTGGCGGATAGGGGGTTGTCTGTAGTCGGTCTGACAATATTGTTGGGGGTTAGATGTTGAGGTGTCTGGTGTGTAAGTTTGTTGGTGTGGGTCGTATAGGTACATATCCTCGGCGATGAACTCAAAACCAACCGATTTGTACCAAGCCATATAAGTACGACTTGGTTTTTCTTCATTTGGCATCACTGCGTCAGTTAAAACATGGTTATGGCGCTTCTTCCATTTGTGACACTCAGATCTAGCGAAGCTTTGCCATGGATTGAAGTTCCATTGATCGTTAATTTTGCGCAGATGCCATTCTCCTAGGTTTGCTGGGGGATCCAGGATGTGTTGAAGCAACCAAACTGCAACTTCACACGATCATTGTTGTGCATCTCCACAGTTGTGAATCTTATGATCAGTGTGCATGCAGTCCATACGGCTGCATCTTCTTCGTTGACTTCATGGTCATGATCCAAATTTAGGTATGGACGCCAAATGAACTGAAATGTGAAAGTAACTTAGATTATAAACTCGGTAGAAGAAGTTAACAAATTATAACGAAATAATGAGGTTATTATCCATACATCTGTTGGTCGAAGGTGATCCAAGAGATTGCGATACTGGGTAATACATTGTCTAGGACATCTGTTATAACTCATACACGCGGCGACCATCTGCACCATAAAGGTAAAAATATTAGTTAGAGATAATAATCGTTAAAGTAAGTAAATATATAGCATTTTAAACAACTTACTTTTGTGCATACGGGAATGTGAAAGGGTTGTTGTTGACGGGCGCTAGGGACGGTAGTCTTGACCAACCCCATGCTTGGAGCAAAATAGCACATCCAGAAAAGGTAGATGTGTCTTCGTGTGAATTTTTATACAAAGAGCTATAAAGATAGGCCAGACAAGCGGATCCCCAACTATAACTTCCTATTCTATCTACATGTCTTAGTAAAGATAAATACATAACATGCATACTATAACCACTACCTTCGGGAAATAAAAAAGAACCAATTAAAAGCATAATGTAACACCTAGTTTTTATTATTCGAGCATCTTTAGTAGAATGCTCATCTAAATGTAAATTGTTATAATATGACTTAAGGCGTGAAAGGAGTATACCTTGACCTCTTGAGTTATCATCTCACAAATCAGTATCCAAGAGGTCCATGCAAATTGAATTCACATAGTTGGTTTTACCATTTACAGCTTTACCTTTAATAGGCAGTCCCAATAGCATGTAATGTCTTCTAACGTCATGGTGCACTCACCGGTTGGAAACCATAATGTGTGTGTCTCGGGACGCCATCTTTCGCATAACGCAAGAATGAATTTATTATCCACCGACAAGGACATAATTTTTCTTATATGTCCAAAACTGGCGAGTTCGACATAGAGTTGAATCATCGGGTCCATGTGGACATATTCGTGGACCCGAGTACGGAACCTTGAAACATCCTATAAAAGAAACAAGAAAAAACTTTACTAAGTTGATATGTTATTAAAAGGTACTCTAGACAAATAACAAAAGAATAAAACGCTTACATAAGTTGTTATGTTTGCAACTGTTCCTCTGTGCGATTCGCCCATTGTGAAGATAGACATCTTGTCGGAGATGAAAGAGGTTGGTGCAAATGAAAGAGGTTGTCGCAGATGAACGATTTGATGTTGTAGAGGAAGTAGTGAGTGATGGTGTGGAAGAAATGTTAGAGTTACCATCCTATTTATAGGCACAAGTGTGGAGCATAGAAAAATGTGTTTGCATGTGGTAGCCAAATGAATTGGCGCCCTTGTGCATTTTTACATGGTGTCGCCATTCAAATTGGTGCCTCCATAGGCTCATGCATGACACACCTAGCTCTGGATGCTTGGTTACGAGGTCAGCATGCCTGCAAGACACGGTGTAGCCAAATGGATTGGCGCCCATGTGCAAGGATTGTAAGGAGGCGCCAATTCATTTGGAGCTAGTGCTTGCATGTGTGACACGTGGCTTTCCTCTCTCTTGCATGCTGGACACATCACTTCGGACTACCTTGCATGTTTGACACATCACTTCGGACTAGCTTGCATGTTTGACACATCACTTCGGACTAACTTGCATGTTTGACACATCACTTACTTATTTAAGTGTCTTACTATCAACATCCAATAATCAACACACATTCATTTGTAGCAAGAAATTAATTTTCGTATGCACCAGAAATATCACAATGTCATCTTCACCGAAATATAGTGTCAATGTTCACTGCAATGGTGAGACATACGAGTCTGAGTTATACGGATTTTGTTTTCGAAACACCGATACCATTCGACTTACGATCAAGAGAAATGTAAATTTCTTGCATTTGAAAAAACGAATTCAATCATGCATAGGGTCTGGTATTGTGTCAAAGATCACATACCAAAATCCAATATTTTTTGAGAATTGTCAATGCAAGTTTTTCCCGCTTAAGGTACGAGATGATGAAGATGTTGAATACATGTTTGTTAGTCATGAACATTCTGGATGCAGTTGTATTGAGTTATATATTACTCTTCAACCAAGTATACCATCTCAACAGTCTCGAATAACCAGTCAGGATGAATATGATGAATTTGATTCATAATACTCAGATGACGTCGACCCAGAAGCAGAAGCAGAAGTCAACGTCGTTGATGAAGAAGAAGAGGAGACCGAGATACAGGTCGATCATATGTTGAATACCGACATTAAAGATGATGATCAACCAACGCCATTACCTCCTAGTCATGTCTACAATCCGCCTCAACATATAACAAACATGGATCTGCATGACGATGAAACATCCAACAGTGTTTTCTATAACCTGTATCCATGATCAGAAGGCGAGTTAAAGGTGGGAGACATGTTCCGCACTAGAGAAGAATGTGTGCGAGCTATCAAAAAATTCCACATGAACAACTCTGCTGAATTTACAGTGAAACACACTGATTCGAGAAGGTATGTCATCAAATGTTGTAACATCCTTTGTAAGTTTCGATTGACTGTGTCTTGCAAAAGAAAAGTGACTCTTGGGAGATAGCTTCAATAGACCCACCTCACAGTTGCATTGCAACTAACATCGAACAAGATCACCGTAAATTAAGCGCTACATTGATATGTCAAGACATTCTTCCGTTTGTTAACAAATATCCATTAGTGAAGGTGAGTATAATTATATCTCATATCAGAACAAGATATAATTATACTCCATCTTACAAGAAAGCGTGGATTGCGAGGATAAAGGTTGTTGAACAGGTATTTGGCAACTGGGAGGATTCATCCAAAGAATTGCCACGGTTTTTATTGGCACTAAAAACATATGTCCTAGGAATTGTGGCAATTATGGAGACATTGCCAGCAATGACGCCAGACGGAACCTGTGTTACTGGTAATAAAATCTTTCACCGTCTCTTTTGGGCGTTTGACCCATGAATAAAAGGTTTTGCATTCTGCAAACCTATTATTCAAATTGATGGAACATGGTTATACGGAAAATACAAGGGTACTTTGCTTATGGCGGTTGCACAAGACGATAACAACAGTGTCTTTCCCATTGCCTTTGCTTTGGTTGAAGGTGAAACTGCTGGTGGTTGGGGTTTCTTTCTTAGACATCTCAGAACGCATGTGGCTCCATAAGCCAATCTCTGTTTGATTTATAATAGACATGTTTCCATTGAGAGTCCTTACAATAACCATGACAACGAATGCCATGATCCTCCTTATACCCATGTCTATTGCATTAGACATATTGCACAAAACTTCATGCGTGAAATAAAAGATAAGAATTTTCGCAAGAAGGTGGTGAATGCTGGGTATGCTCTAACTCAGCCGTCATTTCAATATTATCGTGATGAAATTAGACTGTCTAATGAAGATGCGGGAAGATGGCTGAATAACATACCAGTAGAGCAGTGGATAAGAGGGCATTTGACGAAGGCTGTCGATGGGTCCACATGACAACAAACCTTGTGGAATGCATGAATGGCGTATTCAAAGGCATTAGAAATCTGCCAATAACCGCCTTAGTCAGATCAACCTATTATAGGTTGGCTTCTACGTCGTAACCAGAGGTGAAAGATGGAGTGCAGTGTTAATGTCTGGGCAAGTATTCAGTGAGTGTTGCATGAAATTCATGAAAGAGGAGAGCATCAAAGCTAGCACACACGCTGTAACAGTCTTTGACCGTCATAGGCAAAATTTCAGCGTCAGGAAATAATGGACCACAACGAGGGGAGACCAAATTTAGCCTATGCTATCAAACTAAACAGAAGTTGGTGTGACTGTGGAAAATTCCAGGCCTTCCGCATTCCTTGCTCCCATGTCATTGCAGTATGCGCACATACTCACCAGGACGCTTACAGCCATATGTCGGATGTGTACAAGGCCATCACCATCATGAATGTCTATAATAAAAGCTTCTCGGTGCCACCAATGGAGGAATACTGGCCTCCATACGAAGATGACATAGTTTGGCATAATGACGAGATGCGTAGAAAGAAAAAAGGAAGGCCAAACAACACACGTATCAGGACAGAAATAGATACGACAGATAAAATGATAAGACTATGTAGTATCTGTCGTCAACCAGGACATAATAAGAACAACTGTCCCCATCGAGGAGCATCATCTGGGTCATAATATTTGTGTAACATTGGATTTTTGTAACCTTTAATTTTTATATATCATTAAGTTTTTGTTACAACGAGGTTCACAACAAACATCACTACAACATAAGCAAACCGAAAACAGAATATTTCTATTTGATTACAACAATCAAAGTGATGTCATCTCATCCGAACATCATTTCCCTAACATCCTTATCAGTTTTCATTCGCACCCAACCGAAGATACTGTCGAGTCTCTAAATACTTCTAATTTTCCCCTTCTGGTATTTTCCCATCTAACCAACGAACCAGCTCCCTCTTCAGTTGATCGAAAGTAATGATATTCCAGAAGAGCATCAACATCTGAGGTTTGTCTCTCGCATAAATCACCTTTCCATAGCGACGACAAACACCAAACATGATTACCAAATGATGAAATGAGATGTGGAAAAATGATTCACACAACACCTCTATTTATAAAAAAAAATTGCAAAATACATTGCGGTGTCAATCCAATTGGCACCTCCTTTCAAAAAATACACATGAGCGCCAATTGAATTGGCTACACCATGTGCCCTAGCCAATCCAATTCGCGCCTGCACTCTATTTTTAAGAGGAAGCGCCAATTGGATTGACGCCTCCTCCTAAAAGTGGGGTAGTTTGAGAATTTTTTTTGAAAACCTGATTATTTTGGGATTTTTTTTTGAAAAATTGGGTTACTTTGGTAAAAAATTCTAGTAGTGGGCCCGATAAATAAAATGGCAGGGTCATTTCAATCATTTTTTTTATTATATGTAATCTACTTTATTTTATTTTTTTACTTAAATTAATATTTATTTTCAAAATAATTAATAATATTTTAATTTCATAAATTATTTCTTTAAATTTTGTATTAGTATATTTGTATGAAGGTGCTAGAAGACAACATGGGGGATTTCCAGTCGCCCCTTTATCAAATGAATCACGTCCTTACATTTGATATCCCGTTTTTCTATAAGATAAGTCGTCTGACGTGGTAGTGATGGAATGATATGTCTTCATCTTGTAACAACACAAAAGAAGTCCTGGAAGAGGTGGGTCACGCTCCTTTGAATATTAGGGGTAAATTGTCCATTCTTCTGAGTGGTTGCTATTTCCAAAGAAGTTTTGGATCCAGACTCAATGCAACTATAAATATCATAACATCATGGTGGAGAAGGATAACTCAACTTTAACACACTGAAATACACACAGGGTGAGATTTTCGCCCTACATGGATTAGCTTTCACTCTCACAACAAACCTTAAACCCTCTAATAGCCCTTAATCGCAAGGGATTGTCACACATTTGCACTTTTAGAAAATATAATTGGTGTCCATCGTGGGGCCTCAGTAAAACTGACATCGGCCACCATTACAACATTCAGTCAAATTATTGTCCTCATGTTCATTCTCTCTATCTATCATGGTGAACAAAAAATAACAACTCCGGTCAATGAGGTATCTAATGGCGAAGAAAGTGTCATAGCAGAGATGTGTGTCCCTATGGATGACCTTTGTCGCCATAACCAAACCCTGGAGGATAACGTCCTCCATATCTGTCACAACGCGAAAAACAACCGGCGGGAAAAAAAACAAAAGAGCCGCCACCGTTCGTTATTTATCCCAAAGGAGGGAAAGGAAACGATCGAAGAAAACCTGAAGAGAGGAAAAGACAAGGTCTCGCAACCAAATCTAGGGTTCGGGAGTCGATTATGCGAAGGGAAGGTATTAGCACCCCTACGCATCCGTAGTACTCTACGGTATCCACTCTTGTTGTTCTAGTCTAAAGGGTGTAGGTATATCTAAGGTACTATCTGCTAAAAGAAGGTCAAAAGAAAATGACTCGCAAGGATGTCGCATCCACTACCTACGTATCTCACCTGAGTATAAGAATCAGAGTCTTCGTAGCTCGACTACCTATGGGCGAAAGAGAAGTGTGCTCGATAAGACATCACATCTTATGCCTACGTATCTCATCTGGAATGAGAATCAGAGCAAAACGTAGTTCAGCTAACTACGAGAACAAGGGTCTCGATTGCAACTAGGGCAAGAGAAAGGGAAGGTCTCGATCGCAACAAGGGCGAGAGAAAAGAATCGCAGCAAGGGCGAAAGAAAACAATGATTAGTTGTTAGTCGTCAGTCAAACTCGGCAAGACATCGCGTCTCGTGCCTACGTATCTCATCTGAACATGAGAATCCGAGTTATCGTAGTTCGGCTAACTAGGGGTTAAGGATTGTCATCTGAACATAGACTTACAAAAAGAGGACACCAGCTGTGTCAAAGGAAAGTGGGCAATGTGTTCAACGTCCTAGCAGTAGGCGTCGCAGTTCACTGAATCGAGTCTTAGGCAGTTACCTCTTTGCAATAGAACGGACTAACATGCCACAAGATCGGAGACGCACGAAAGGTCTAAAAGTGGGGAAGCTCTGCCCTAGAGTTGTCATGCAATGTGGACCTATGTGTTAGGATTTATAGAGGGGAACATCTACCTAATGTTAGCATGCAAAGAATAAGGGAATTCTACCTATGTTATCATACAAAGGGTTCTACCTAATGGGTGCTACCTAAACGAAACAAGAGTCGACGGATGGAGCAAGGAGAGGAGCCACGGATAAGGGTAGATGGCGATGCCTGAGGCGATCGACTTACGGGTAGATGGCGATGCCTGAGGCGATCGACTTACAAGAGGATGGATGAATGCATGCTGGTTCTGTTAAGTTTTGAAAATGATTACTCGATATTGGATCGAGCTTTTGATCTTGTTTTGAAATGATTATCGGATGTTCGTTTTAATTCTTGTATTAACAGATGAATAAAGAATGAAAGAATAAATATTATACACTTTATGGGATAGGGGTACATTTGTTACGAATGGGGATGGTTCATGGCAATCAAACAATAAGAATATATGCCTCAATCATCATACAAGTAGGCAACAGTTATCAATCAAATCAGATAAGTAAACAGGTATATAATCAAATCAAAGAATCAAAGAATGAAATAACGGAGCATTAAACAAGGCATGGGAAGTATGAACATGTTAAACAAATAAGCAATAGTAAGCATGGATGAAAGAAACAAGTATAATAGATAACAGATGAATCAGACAGATGAAAAGATGCACAAAAAGGGTCCACTGAAACAATTAAATCAAGAAATGAGGTAAGGATCAGATAAAATCAAGATAAAAGGCCTTTAATACATGGCCTATAAGATGAACAAGGGAGGATCAAAAGATCTCTTCAATTGCCATAAGCAATCCCTAAATCAAATGTCGATCATAAAGAAATCAACTAAAAAATCGAGCCAACTTAAAAATATCAAACAAATAGCAAATTAATCAGGAAAATTATGAAAAATTAAACTAAGTAAGATGGGGTCAGGACATCATCATCCCCCAAAAAGATTTTAAAAATAATGAAAATTAGTACATGAATTAACTGAAATAAAACAGAAGTCAAACCAAAAGTCAATCAACAAAACTAGGTTAAAAATAAATCAAGAATAAATTAAAAATGTGAAATAAAAATCCAAGAAAAAGTCAAGTTGACCATGGGGCAGTGGTCAACCTTCATCCCAAAAATCAGAGGCTGAAAATAATTTTAAGTTATAAAAATAAAATCAAGAATCAAATGTATGCTAAAATGGACCACTTAGAATGAATAATTAAAATAAAATATTAATATTAAATAAATGTGAAGATAAAAATTAAATAAGGCATCAAGCAATATGGAAAATATTTTTGGATATTTTTATGAACAAAGAAATTTTTTTAAATTAATTAAAATCAAAACAGAAATAAATTAGGAATTAAAAAAGGAACATGAAAAAGGGGGGGGGGGGTGTATCAGCATTTGTGACTGAACTGGGAAATGAATGATGCGCTGATGGGCCATGAAAGAGGGGCGCTAAAAGCAACCAGCGAAGGCCCACGATCCAAACCACCATTAAATCTGGGCGTAACATATTAAAATAACGTTTTAATTAAAATAACCATGTGAACCTTTATCAATCGGTCACTTTTATTTAAGTCACTAAAAGACAAAAACAAAACGGATGGACGAGATTAGAACAGAATCAATGGATCCAATGGCTCTCAAGACGACACGTGGTCATCTTCTTCCTTGAGCCAAACCCTAACCATAATCATGCAAGAAAACGCAGAAAAACAACATGCTTCTCTGAACTTCAACACAAAAATACGAACATTATAGTGCATCAAAAAACATGAAACAAAGCCCAGATCTCAAGTACAAAATGTAATGATTAACGTGGTAACTTGTTTTAGGTGAAATGGTAGCTTATTCATGGAGAAAGGTTAACAACAAAGTGTCAATATGAACACGGGCATGAGCATAAAATCAACAACACAATTCAACACCATGAACAATGCCTCGTACTGAGGGCTTCAGAAGTAAGCATGATTAGCATGGTAAGTCCTCATAATCTTGAGCTTTTGACCAGTTTGTCTTTCGACCATAGATTTAAACTTGGCAAATACCTTAATCACTTCATTTTTCTTCTTGATCAGGTAAGTCCATAGTTTTTGGCTGAAATCATATATGAATGTGACAAAGTATACGTTACCTCCAATCGAATCCACCTGGATAGAAACACACACATAAGAGTATATGACTTAAAGTATTGCCTTTGAATTGCTTCATGCATCCTTGCTTAAGCTGTTCTTGTGTTGCTTCTCCTGCACACATTCCTTACACACTTCATTTGGAATGTCGATTTCTGGTAACCCTGAAACCATATTTCTTATATTCAGGTCTCTGATGTATTTGAAATTGAGATAACCAAGTCTATAGTGCCATATCCATTCATCCCCGCTAGTTGCAGTTGCAAGACACTTGTGCTCCATAACATTAAGTTTAATCCTGAAGGTTCTATTATAACACATAGGTGCCTTCAAGATTAACCTTCCACCTGAGTCGAAAAATCTCATCATTTTGTCTTTAATCAACACTTTGTACTTCTTTTCGACCAACTGCTCTATGCTGAGAAAATTGATTTTCATGACTACTATGTACAATACATTGGAAATTACTGACCTTTTACCATCTTTCCTCATAATCAGAACATAACCAATACCTTCAGTTGCTAGAGTACTATCATTTGCAAATGTTACCATGTTCTTTATTAAGGGTTTTAAGTTGACAAACCAGTATTTCCTACCTGTCATGTGTGATGAGCATCCCGAGTCCAAGTACCATTGGTCCTGTAAATCTTTCTTCATCTCTTGTTGTGACCATCAACAACATCTCTTCTTCTTCATGCTTTGCAAATTTTGCCTCATTTTCTTGACTCTTTTGTTTTTCAGGACAATCACTAGAGTAATGACCATACTTCTGACAGTTGAAACATTGAATGTGACTTTTGTCGGGTTTTCAACCACCATCCCTTCCTCTACCTGTAATACCACTTCTTTGGTTGCTTTGGTATGATGACTTTCTCTGATTCAACCAACCTCCTTCTTGTTGATTTTGACCATTCGAATTGTTGTAGCCTCCTCTACCTTTGTTGTCGAGCCATCTCCATTTACCTTTCTTTTCTCTTGTTGATTACACCTATAAAGCCACATCCATTTTCGACTTGCCTGCAGCTCTTTCATCCATTCTTTGTTCATGAGATTCAAATGTCCCTTGAAGCTCTTCCTTTGTCAATGTTAACAAATTTTTTGACTCTTCTATGGCTACTACCACATGGTCAAGCTTTGGAGCCAATGACCTCAAGATCTTTGCAACAGATGATCTTGATGTCAACACTTCTCTACATACCTTGATTTTATTCACCAGCTTTGTAACCTTGGTGAAAAAATCTGTTATGCTTTCATTGTCTTCCATCTGAAGTAATTCATAGATTCTTTTGTGAGTTTGTAACCTCACCTCTTTCACCTTTTCTACGCCTCCAAACGTTTTTTCTAAAATTTCCAATGCTTCTTTTATTGATTCGACATCACTAACCTTTTCGAAATTGTATGTATCAACGTATTAACAGATCATAAAGAGACCTTTATAATATTTATTCTTCAATTATTTATGTGCAGCCTTTGCTTCATCAGCAGCATTTGCTGTAAGTGGCATCACTCCCTCCTTCACAAGATCCCAAAGATCTTGATAGCAAAGGACAATATCTATGTGCTTGCACCAATTCTCGTAATTCTAATTCTTCAGAATTGGGAAACTCACTGAAAATTCTCGTTCAAATGATTCATCACCATTGTGTTTTGCTTCCCACTAATCGCTCAGCTAGTGCTCTAGATACCAGATATTGGAAATTCGCCAATTTCCATTCAAGAATTTCACCATGACTTGATGAATTCCGAACCAAATCTTGATGAACAAGATTCAATCACACCGATCGAATTCCCTTTTGTTCTTCACTCTTAGTCGAGTGAATCAACCAACCTTGATTGCAAGATTTCGTTGCACAATTGTTAATGGAAGAAGAAAAGAAAATTAAATTAGGGAATAAATAAATTAAGGTTTATTGAGAGAAGAAGGAAGAAGAAGAACTTGAGAATTTATGCAGAGTTTCTCTCTGCTCTCAAACTTTACAAACTGCAATAACTCACTTTCAAGTTATTACAATCAATAATAAGGTACCTCCCTATTTATAGATTGAGATTGCTTACAACCCAAGCAATCTCTTAACAAACTAACTAACTCAGTTAAAGCACAAATAAAGCAAAGTCTAACAACTCTGTCGAGATACACTTCGACATACTATACATTTCGATATTTCCTTGCTTATGTAGAGCAACCTGCTTCAACACAAGGAATTACAATTCAACATATATGGGGTGTCGGGTTGTTAACTCTTGGGTGTGGGATTTGGGTATTGATGTTAGTTTGCTACTATAAGTAGAAGGCAAGGAATTGTAAGAGTTACTGAACAATTTGCATATGGTCCAACCAAATCAGGAATCTGAGGTTTGTTATGCGTGGCAGAGGAACACTCATGGTTTTTCTATTAAGGCTAGTCATGTGAGATTGGATGAAATTTGCAATGTTGAAACACAAATGAAAGAGATCACACTTGGAGAGATGGACATGTTGTGAAGATCAAATGTTCTAAGTAAAATTCAATTGTTTGGGTGGAGATTAATATTGAATAGGCTCCCAACTAGAGTTGAATTAGCAAGAAGATGGATCATTAGTGGAAACCATAATGTAGTATGTCACATGTGCCTTGGTGTTTAAGAAACTACTCTTCACCTTTCTTTTTGTTTTTCGGTTGCAACTCAAGTGTGAAGGAAGGTTCATAACTGGATTGGTATTCCTTTGGCAGCTGAAGCAGAATCGATTGCAAACAACTTAAAAGTGGTTT